>NC_140184.1:23051495-23496495 GCF_963971535.1 Notolepis coatsorum
ATTCAATGGGGCTTTATTGACATAGGAAACATACGTTTACATTGCCAAAGCCAGTGTTAAAACAAAGCAAAACAGTGTATCTCTCTCTCTCTCTCTCTCTCTCTCTCTCTCTCTCTCTCTCTCTCTCTCTCTCTCTCTCTCTCTCTCTCTCTCTCTGAGGAACAGCTGCCTCACAGCTGAAGCAAGGTACTCTATGTTAACACTAGTCTGTTAAACTGAGAAAGATGGAGAGGAAAGAGACATCTGGGAATAGAGAACGCTGCTCCATACGGGGAAGAGACTTGACCTTTAAGGAACATATACAGTGGCCAACACCTGATCCCGGTGGCCACAGATCCTGCTCGGTGAGACCAATGCCCTCTTACTGTATTTGTGAGGCGCCCACTTCCTAGCTATACTCAAGCTCCTACAACCCGCTCTCCCCCCTCTCACTTTTCTCCCCAGAGCCAAAATGGATACACTACCCTGTGACAGCTCATCAGTCAACTGTCTGTGTGTGTGTGTGTGTGTGTGTGTGTGTGTGTGTGTGTGTGTGTGTGTGTGTGTGTGTGTGTGTGTGTGTGTGTGTGTGTGTGTGTGTGTGTGTGTGTGTGTGTGTGTGTGTTTGTGTTTCAGAGTGGATTCTCTGGAAAGTGGAGCTCCTTCTATGACTTTACCACTTTACCCCTCAGTCATTACCGCTAGCGCTGAGCTCCATGACCTAGTGGAGTTCTTCGCGATGGAGAAGTTACAAATAGATTACCAGAAGTAAGTTGTGTGTGTGTGTGTATGTGTACACACGTGGGTTTTCATGCACATGCGTGTGTGTGTGTGTTTCCGTGCGTAGTGTAAAGTGGTCTAGAGAGGAGATGAGTGGATAAGAAGGCCATTGAACAGCATTGCTCTTCCAGGAACCACTCTGTTGTGTAGAGGTTCTCTGAAACATCTCCCAGTAATCCAAATAAAGAACATAATCATCAACATGCTTAAGTCATCAACTCTGAATTGGGCCCAAATGAAACTTAGAAGCAGAAACAAAGTCTGAATTGGACCCTTAGGGTATGTTCATGCCATTGTCTGTGGTACATAGGGAGGGAGGTAGAGGAAAGAGACAAATGGGAATTTGCCTTATTCATTCGCCATCATCTTTGTTTTCGTAGATCGCTATGAACGCATTTCAATGACCTGATGACTAATTCACGTCCATAAACTCTCTATAGGTTCCGGCACTCTAGCTTGTCACAATACATAGCGATCCGTTGCCAATAACTCGATAAACAACATGATTTGGACGTATATACCATTATACAACCTGGAAATGGACCGGGTATTCAAACATCCCATAATAGGAAAATGTATACTCCACGCTCATCGCCCAACGGCGCGAGGAAGATACGGTAAGATTCAGCGTTATTTTTCAATGTCTCCTATACTAACTGATCTGATGAACATATGACCCACACTAGATGAATGGTATAATGTTGCCCACGGAATTATAAACGCCCCCTCACCCATCCGGTCAACATCAGATGATGTGTAGTAACTTCTATAACCATGTCTAGTTGGAATTTTTTTATATCGCGCCGATTGCCATCAAACTGTATTTCATCATCAATATAATGCATTTGGGGCTATAGATCACGTTCTGGAGAAAGCTGCAGAAAGAGATGAAAACATACTTATACATTAGACCATACTTTAGTATGAATATGTGAATGAAAAAGTTTAACATTGCTTCACCCTGAACAATATATATAGGACATTGAATGGGCCCTAATAATGGCAATTTAGCAATAGAATTTAAAAAGTTATAGCCCTGCAAAGAAGGGGTACTTCTCCATAGACAAATAGAGCTGGCAACCTATGGTATATCATGAATTTAGCCTTAGGCAATCAAAGTGTTAACTTGGACAGCAAACGTAATCATTCAGAAAACAAAAACGTTTCTGTATTCAATGGTGTAACCATGACCTTAGAGGTTAAAGGAAAACTCAAACTAATATTGTTGCATATTTAAAATGTAATATATTTATGTTTAATATTGAATTGGATTAATAACACTATGCTAAATAAATTGATTGCTATTTATATCATTTTTTGTTGTTAAGTGATACAGTATCTTGGTTTTGTTATAAGGCCTATAAACCTTACTACAAATAGTTCTTTGTAGTAATACCCAGAAATATTAAATTTGTATTGACTTTGGTTACATTTTTCATTTCTATATACAGTACATGTCTCTAAGGCCCCGTTTAGACGGAAACGCTAGCAGGTGAATCCGCAAAAATATTTTTACGGGTGTGCCTTTCGTTTATACGGAAACTGCGTTTTTACGGGGTGAAACCGCAAAGAAGTGAGACTACCTTCCAGGGTGGAATTCCTAGAAACGCAAAAGCTTTGCGCTTTCGTCTAAACTGTCAAACCGTATAAATCTGTTAAAACGATGACGAAAGGTTTGTCACGGCTCTGGTCGCGCGTACTGCTTACGTCACAGGTAGCAGGTATGCGCCAGTAGCCGAGACGTAAACAAAGCAAGTATGTCTGACTTATATCAACGGAGATCACCTGAAGGCTACATTGGCAGTACTTTTAAATACACAAGAATCTGTCCCGCGGCATGAGTGGACCCACTGTCTGTGAGTGACTCTGCTTTGGTGCAATCACATTCCCCATCCACAGTCTGCGAATCAGAGGCAGAGTAGGGCGGGTCTTCACAGCACGTCATGTGACATATGCGCCAATCGTGTGACAGCGGGTCTCCGTCGTTACAGCGTCATCTGCACGGAGAATTCCACTCCAAAACGCTCGTCTAAACGTAAAATTAAAAGTGAAACTGCAAGATGACTTTTGCGGTTTCTGTTCACAAAACGCTCGTCTAAACGGGGCCTAAGGCTGTATGTCAGTCTATTAGTCGGTTTGGTCTTAGTTAACAAAAATGTTGTTCATCGATTACCGTAGTCTCTTATTTTTTCCCCGACACTGAATGAGTTATTTCCTGAAGAATAATAAGCACATCTCTGGTAACGTCTACCTCATTCTTCCAGCTGTTATGAAGAAAAGTGTGGAATTCCCACTATATTTATAAAAAGCCAGGTTTGCACTCACTCTCCAGGTTGCCAGCCAACAGGTAAAGCCAGGTGAGGAGGATGACGGCTGTCAGAGATGCTACCAGCAGCTTCATGCGCCCACGGCACAGCAGGTGCATGATGGGACGGCACAACAGGTGGAACTCCGGGGGTGGGGTCGGGGGAGGGGGGTTGGGTGGGGGAGGGGGGATGGGGATGGGGGGAGGGGTTCAGGGGATTCAGGTGGGGCTCAGTCCCTCATTGGCTCCCTGCGGCATCTTCTCATCTGAGGAAGAGGAGAGAGGAACTTGGGTTAGAGCAGCACAGTGAGAAGCTGGGGAGGCGCTGGAATGAAATCACATTCTGATGTAAAGAATTTACCAGATTTAACCCTTTCACTACCACACTACAGAAGGTTAACCTTTCACTACCACACTACAGAAGGTTAACCTTTCACTACCACACTACAGAAGGTTAACCTTTCACTACCACACTACAGAAGGTTAACCTTTCACTACCACTACAGAAGGTTAACAGAGAGGAAAATTACTTGACTTGACCTGAACTTACATTACCAAGACTTGAGACTTAATGGTGACTAGTTGTGCTGTGATAATAATTGGCAGAAAATAATATATATATTTTCGCCGCATTCCTGCCAGTTTGACATATGTGTGAATCTCATAAAACCGTTAATGTCACTTTATTTTACAGTTTCGTGTTAATTTGTTTAGACTAATTATTAATGTTGTTGTTTTTGTTATTATTATTATTATTACTTTGATTATTATTGTTATCGTTATTAATCATTATTAATATTATGAAAATTGTTTTATGAACTTATTTCACTTTACTTTTGTTCTTGTTTCTTTTTTTTAATCCAATGATTTAATGAGTTGAGGCCCTGTATAGGCCCATCTGGGTTTCTTGCCTCTACTCAGCACCTTTATTATACTTCCTGTCATGGTCAATGTTTTTACTGTTTTGTTGAAATGGTGCGAAATAAAGAAATAAATAATAAATAAATAAATAAATAAAAATATGCTTAAGAGATAAGATAAGATATTCCTTTATTGATCCCCTTGGGGAAATTCAGGCATCATAGCAGCATGGGGGGGGGGGTTCAGGTAGTGGAAGACATGGTACAGGACAGGTCATAGAATTATAGTACAGTGGAAGTACAAATAAAATAGAATAGAAAAAGGCAGTGTAAACAATATAATTAACTCTGGACATGCGCATATGGGCAACAAGGTACAAGATGAGGGTAGGTATGTCCTCTCAGTTATATCTTCCCTACCTTTCTGGCCTGAGTAGGCCTGTTTTAATGGATACAATACGCAATTAGCTTTGACTCCACGTGACCTGCTTTGTGCTTGGTGACTCAACTTGATTTGACTTGGTCTGTCATGGTAGAACTTTTAACTTCACCCCAAGACGTGAACCTCACAAGTTGCGACTGACTCGTGACTTGAGCACGTTGTTCCACCTCTTTATCACAGTGCAGCCGACACAGCATGTAAGATGTTAGGCTTTGATGGTAATTACAACGCGGTGCTATCCAACCTCTGGCCACCTCAGTCGCCGCTCTGAACAGACCCAATTAATCTAAATCCAGTCGGATCTAATCAATTGGACCTAATTGAAAATTAAATCACTAGCATTCCGTTTTGTGGCGGTTAAATGCGGAAGACCTATAGGCGAAGAAGCAAGACGCAGTGGCACGCAAAAATAATGGGCTTGTAGATTATTTCTTCTGTCAATCAAATGTCATTCCATTTCTCTCTCTCTTCTTCGCTCACTAATGTGCACAAGGTTCATTAGACTTGCAAGTCCTGTTTTGTTCTACAATGTGATTAATGAATCACACTTCATTTTAATTAAACACAAGCCTGAAGGAAACAAGACTGGAAGATGCTGCCAACACACATGCACACACACACACACACACACACACACACACACACACACACACACACACACACACACACACACACACACACACACACACACACACACACACACACACACACACACACACACACACACACACACACACACACACACACACACACACACACACACACACACACACACACACACACACACACACACACACACACACACACACACACACGGTTTAGGAAAGATAACAGATTATTTATGTTAGGGTGACTGGCCTTGAGCAGAAACCTTGGCAAAGTGATGGCAGAAGAAGGAATCACATTTGACTCGTCTCTGCTTATATCTGGCAGAAGTCAAGGCCAGGGGTGTCTGCAGCACGTCTGATAGCAAAGTGTAAGAATTAGAAAAGCAGTCTCACTGATTTGACTTATATATTTTTTAACATAACATATCTTTACATTTAAGAATAACGGAAAGGGCTTGCGGGGTGTGGAGTAGCTTGTGAATGTTATTATTCCACCTGGATGGCTTTAGCGCGCGTCAGCCATGCCATACGAAATCCCTCACAGAGCCTGGAATCAGTTATTCATTGTGAGGAAAAGACTAAATGTAGGATAACCAAACGTAATAATTTGTCTTCAATGAGTGAGATATACTATATTATTGTGCTTTTTTTCTTCATATTTGATCAAGTCTATGAAAGGATGGTGTATTTTTAGTAAATAGAATATAAATACTTTATTCATCCCGAGGGAAATTTGGCACTACAAATCGCTCACAGTAAACATTTAGGTAGACAAAACAAAAGTCACTAATAAGAATAACAATAAGCCTAAGAATAAAATACGGTCCGGGATATAAGTACATTTCCTATGTTATTAGGCTTATTGTTATTGTTATTGTTATTGATATAAAGCAAAGCATTATGCCCTTGTTGTTTTTAGGAACAAAGTCATGCCTGCCCTTGGGTGAGAAATCTTTAAATGTTTCACTTAATGCTGGCTGGAAGAATTCTCTCTCATAGGGTCCAAACCCCTGAGTGAGGCTAAGACAGTGAACTGCTGACGGGGGGAAAAAACACAAGAACAATAAGTCAAAACAACCGTTCCTCTATGAACAGGAACAGGGTCAAAAGCTCATTGAAAGAGAAATAGAAATAGAGAAATGATCCACTGGAACAAAGACCTTCACAGTCAGAGCTTCAAGTGCTGCTGCTTAAAAGAGGCTATTGACGTGGAAAAGAGAAGCAAATCTAGACAAATCAAGGCCATAAGTGACGTCAATCTAGAAACACAGTTAGCTTTCCTCCACAGTGTGATAAAGTACAGAGTGCACTGCTGAGTGTATTTGGTGTCAGTGTGTGTGACAAGAATGTAATGTAAACCTTGAGTAAGATTTATTTTCCAGTTTAGTCCACTCAATATGAAACATAAATGCAATAGTTTGTACAGAAACGTGTTACTCGCAGTCTTCTGCAATAACAAAGCAAGGCAAAAAATAAAAGCTGGAATTTGGGAATTTTTGTTTGCGTGTGTGTGTGTGTGTGTGTGTGTGTGTGTGTGTGTGTGTGTGTGTGTGTGTGTGTGTGTGTGTGTGTGTGTGTGTGTGTGTGTGTGTGTGTGTGTGTGTGTGTGTGTGTGTCATCTCAATGATGATTTACAGCCCAGGTGTGCTTGTGATGATATGTGATGATGATAATGATTTCTCTTCCCCCGCAGCTGAATCAGCATCAGGTTTATGACACTGAATTGTACAGGGGACACAAGACGACCCCGGTGGTCACCAGAAGTGATTAGATCTTCTAATTGGTCCAAAAAAAAGGAGAAAAACCTTTCACCTATGTCATCTAAGCCAGATGCCTAAAAACAGGATGGATGTGAACAGATGATTTATGAGTTAATTAGTAAGGTTGATGCGGAGAGTGTATGTCATTAGGCATAATGAAAGGTGCTGAAACAGGAAGAATGGAGGTTCGAGTAGAGAGGAGGGGTGAGGGGAGGAGAAGATAGGGGAGGGGAGGAGATTAAAGGGGAGGAAAGGAGAGGAGAGGATAGGAGAGGAGAGGATAGGAGAGGAGACAAGCTGAAAATGTATGAACTATGAAGAGAGAAGGAGGTGAGCTGGTTATGCCTTTGTGTTCTGAGCTGTGAATAGGGCCTTTTAGGCCTCATAAACAAGAGGGAATATAAAAGCCGGGGTGAGGCAAACTAAAGGGGACTTTAACAGGCTGCCTTTGTTGATCCTGCAGAGGCAGTGGCACAAGACACTTACACTTCAGGAGTGTAAGGGGGCTTTCTCACTCAGCCTTTTGTATCGAATCACCGTCCCGGAGCACGGGGGGGAGTGTTCTCACTCACCCCTTTTGGGGTGCGAAACGGCGCTGATTCGTTTCACCCCCCGCTGAATGGGATCAGCTGGCAGAGGTGGTCTCGGGTTCGGCCCCGGGAGAACGGGGGGTGTGGCTTTGCGAGCTTGTACCTTTTCACGGGCGTGGCGCCTGGTGCTGACATAACGTCATACATTTTGTTTGCCATTGCTATGTCTATACATTGTTCGAATGCATTTATTTCTATTAGACCAGTGGTGCCCAACCAGTCGGCCGTGGTCGACCAGTAGATCGCTCAAAACGCTCAAAAGCGGACTCTACAACACCATCCATTCGTGATAAAATGGGGTGGGTTATATTGACAAGGCTTGACAACAGAGGTTCAAATATAACTTCATATTTATTGGCAATTTGTTCATTTTATATCAACATCCAGAGTCCGCAGTCGTGTTAAGACATTCCCGTTTACATTTTCGGTCGACCAGTAGATCAATGACATTCAATATAATCGATGCAAGCAATGTTACTAGTAAAAGGTTAAGCTACCTAGCGGTAGCCGTTAGCTTAGCGTTATTGTTAACCCTTCAAAACGATCAAAAGCGGACTCTACAACAGAGTTCCATTCGTGAGAAAAGGGGGGTGGGTTATATTGACAAGGCTTGACAACAGAGGTTCAAATATAACTTCATATTTATTAGTTATTTGTTTCTTTATATCAACCTACATTCTCCAGTCTCCGTGTTAACACTTCCTGTGTTTACATTTCGAGCGTGACATCATTGACTACGGCAAGCTTACAAGCTCAAAACGCAAACCGTAAACAAAACCCAGAGCGCACCCAGACTGAAGTGTGTACACAAACTAGAGGGGGGAGAGGGGGGGGAGGGAGTTTGCATCAGATCTCGGAACGGGCAGAACGGAACGAAATAGAAACTAATAGGGTGAGTGAGAAAGGGCCCTAACTGTCGCTGCGAGGAAGGAACAGAAGATAGTGAAGGAGAGGGGAGGCAGCTCTGTTTATGTCCCTTAACACTTGCCGTGGGCAGGGATGAGATGAGAATATAAAAGATAACCATACCTAGCATCTATCTAAATGAATCTCTTTTCCCCATCTTTTCACGATCCTCCCGTCGCTCTGTCAGAGGGTTGCAACAACGGTTGTGATTGGAGGATCGAGGAGAGGTCGGAGCTCGAGATCAGGTCATTTGGGGGCATTCACAGTCTTGCATTGCCAGACACATCTTCGCACTATGATGTAGGGGCGACAGTGGCTCATGAGGTAGAGCGGTTGTTCGATCCTGGCACCTCCCGGCAGCGCGTCGAAGTGTCCTTGAGCAAGACACTACTGTAACCCCTAACTGTTCCCGACGAGCAGGTCGGCACCTTGTATGGTTGCCTCTGCCATCAATGTTTGAATGTGGCGGCACGGTGGTGTAGTAATTAACACTGTCGCCTCACAGCAAGAAGGTCCTGGGTTTGATTCTCGGGGACCAGGTTGCCGGGTTGCCAGGTTGCCAGGTACCCAGGTGGACTATCTCCCGGGCCTTTCTGTGTGGCGTTTGCATGTTCTTCCCATGCTCGCAAGGGTTTCACCCCCAAAAGATTTATAAACCCAATGGAAAAATATGCAGAACGTCTTCCCTGATGAAGACGGACAGGAGCACTTGCATTGGTCCCCGGCTGCCCTTGGGGGGGAAGGACGACGGGATGGGTCAAGCGCAGAGAGGCATTTCATCGGCGACCCAATGCATGTGTGTGTTCTTGTATATCGCCCATCTTACACGTGTGTGTTGCTGTATGACAAATAATGACATCTTCTTCTAGTGCTGTATCATTGCACACTAGGGGGGAAACTGGCGTTCTGGGTTGTTTTTCAGACCCGTCACAGTCGTCTAGGGCTACTGCTGCCGAGCCCAAAATTCATCTGGCAAGAGGAGAACTGTTTCTTCATATAACTTCCCCATCTTGAAAGTGTAGCTTGCTAGCTTGACGGTTTGTTGTAAGATTTTGATTATAGTAAAAACAACAAGACTAGGCAAGCCTGGTTATAAACCAGACCCGCCCGACGCAAGCGTGTTTACAGTCGGTTAAGGACGCTTGCTATTGTAAGCCAGCCCTCCGGGTCTGACAAAAACAGTGAGCAGAGAAGGGGGGGGGGGGGGGGGATTCCCTCTGGGAGGCTTGTACAGACACTCAACATCCTGTGAGTCAGACTAGGATGATCTTGTAAGTGTAAACATTAGAGGTGTAACCATTTCAGTACTATATACCTGTATGTCATGTATGTCCCTATGTCATGATGTCATGTATGTTGTGTATGTCATAAATGTCACTATGAATTGAAAATGGGGGACCCTGATGTAAACAAGACAAACATCTTTCTCTGGTCTGCATCCCCTTAACAATTGTGTGTATTGAGCCGTACTGTATTGTACCCATTCTGCAATCTGTTAAATAAAGTTTTCATTCATTCACACAACTGCTGCTTCCCTCTGACAAGTTTCCATACGATGGGATTGAAGTCTATGCTAGCCCATATCTTCAGCTGTCAGTCAAACTAGACTCCAGACTCTCAGAGGAATGAATGATAATGTCATTAAGAGATGAAGGCCCTTTGTCTAATGGCCGGGGCTCAAGCAGTAGAGTCCCTGTTAATAGTGAAGGGCCTTTTAGCACTGTGCTAATCAGGAAGGGAGATATCTCTGATTAAGGAATAATCAGCTGGCGCTTCCTGCATTAGGGACTGTGATAAGAGAGGTGATAGATAATCAACCTCTCTATGTCTCTCTTGACCTCAGCCTCAGAACGAGTGTTCTGTCTCTATCTTTCTCTCTCATACACCCACTCTCTCTTACCCAATCTCTCTCTCTCTGTCTTTCTCTGTCCCTCTCTCTTCTGCACACTTACACACAAACGTACGTTTTCTCATAATAGGTGTACAAAAACACACTCATCGTGTGTATGTGTGTGTGTGTGTGTGTTTATGTGCGGCTACTATATGCATCCCTGTCATCTGGTGTTGACACAGGGCTGAACAGACTACATTACTACATAATTGCCCCGGGGCGATTTAAAAAAACTTTATAATATAAATAAATAAATCTCCCGGTTTCCATTTTGAGCAGAGGTCATCTGCTGGATGCGTGTGGACAAACAAAGACCACGATGCCTGGCAGATGCCCATGAAGACATCCATGTGATCTATGTAGCTCACTCACGTGCGAGTACAATGTACACACACCGGTACAAATAATATTATTATGGCAAGGAGGACTAGACGTGACATCCTTGCAGGTTAAAAACATTAAATTGACCTAAAGCGACGTCTGCCATGTTTTCAGATTAGAATAATAAATTGCAGGGCTGTCCTCGGACCAAACAATCTGCCATGTTTTCAGATTAGAATAATAAATTGCAGGGCTGTCCTCGGACCAAACAATCTGCCATGTTTTCAGATTAGAATAATAAATTGCAGGGCTGTCCTCGGACCAAACTAATTCTTAGTGGACTAATAGTCGTAGATTTTACCGACTGATCCCTTTGTTGTTTCAATCGACAAATCTGAATGCAGTCGTGCAAAAGGACCTCTTAAAATCATTTTCTTATCATTCTTCAGTTAATAACTAATTCATCATAAAAAAACAAACATGAAAAATTATAATGGCGCCTTTCCACTGCATGGTACCTACTCGACTCAACTCTACTCTACTTGGCCTTTTCGGTTTTCCATTGCCGAAATTTGCGAATGGTACCTGTAGGGATGGGTACCGAATTCGGTACTTTTAAAGGTACCTACCGAAACACGTCGGTACTACCGTGTATCGATTCACGTGAGATCCACCGGTGGCAACTTTCGGTACTATGCGAATTTTAAATCCGATGGCGTCACGTTTTGTTGACCGCAAAAACGAAACCGCACGTTAAGGCACAATACATGTTTTCAAACTCTCTTTGGGTGTTTGCAATTCATGGGGACTGGGGAGTATATGTCTCTGATATCTATCTTGGTTAGGGATGGGTACCTTTCACATTTGAACCGATACCGGTACCGGTACCGGTACCTGTGAATCGATACCGGTACCCAACGGTACCTTTTTTCTGTACTTTAGTCTCAAGAAATTTAATTTACCTACCTACCTCAGTCGTAAAAAAAAAAATCCAAACTTCAAATAACTACAATTTCGACAGTTTTCGGCTTGTCATTGCTCCGACTGCTTTGTTGTTGAATCAAGTCAAATCCTAGGTAAGCATATATTGTGCGTGTGAACGTTGACATGAAAATAAAAAAGTAAAAAAAATAAAAGATAAATAAAAAAAATAATAATAACAAAAATATTTTTTTTTTTCCGGTTTCTCACATGATTCGATACTCGGTAGTACCGACGTGTTTCGGTTCGGTACCTCAAAAGTACAGAATTCGGTACCCATCCCTAATCTTGGTAGTGGGCAGGTTGTTAGAAAGTGTAGCTCAGTTTCCACATCTGCTCTGTCTGACATGGCTGTTAGCCTAGCCACAGAGCGTCTTTAGAGAGGAGATTGAATCCGGGACACAATGGGACACTGGCTCTGTTCATGGTCACAAATGGATTCCAGCTTCATTTATTTACTACAGATAACAAACGTGTTGTTTCTGTTTTTCTTTTTTACATACTTGCGCCACACGGAACAACTGATCACTACAGCCCAGCATCATATTACTGTAGCCAGTCTCTTGAAACACCACTATCTCCAAACATTCTTTTGCTATGTGCTCGCGCTGCCACGGTGAGTTTTATTTTTAGCGTCGGCTTACTCCTTCCATAGTTTCACATATTTGTAACCCATTTGACGTTCTTAAGCTGACGTTAGCTAAGCTAACCGTCGGACATAACGTTAGCTCCTAGGGCTACAGTGCAAGCCGGCACAACTCACAGAAGAGTAGAGGATGTGACGTCGGTAAACAAGCCACACACACCGCAGAGCGGGTTTACTCTTCTCCAAAGCGGGGGTGGAGCAAAAATAACTGCTAGAATACTCAATCAGCAGCAGAGTAGTTCATTGCTGCTAGATTGTTTGTTTAATCAGTTGTAAAATACTTTACATTAGTAAGATGTAAATAATAATAAAGTAATAATAATACATTTATTTATTAAATATGAAGTTTGATTTTTTTTTTTTTACAACTGAGGTAGGTAGATACAAGACTAAAGTACAAGAAAAATACAAGACTAAAGTACCGAAAAAAGGTACCGTTGGGTACCAGTATCGATTCACAGGTACCGGTATCGGTTCAAATGTGAAAGGTACCCATCCCTAGGTACCTGGTACCGGGCACTTTTTTAGTACCTGTTCTGGTGAGGTTCCAAGCGGGTAGAATGGGTACCAAAAAGTGACCTGAAACACTGATTGCATAACTAATTCAGCATAAAAAAAACAGGAGGAGTCAGCCCTGATGAGTGTTTTTAACCTGTAGTGTCTCTCAACATTCAAGGCTGCACCCCTCTCTTTAGTTGGTCTCTCGCTACAAATGTGAGTAGACAAGAATATCACCTAACCGTTCATTATGTTGTGTAAGGTCACAAGCAGAGTATTCAAACTCGGATTAAGACTATTTATTTTCGGCAACCCCAAAAAATTATAATAACGACAATGTAGCAATGTGTGCTAGAACTAAAGACTTCTTCTTCTACTGATTAAGTACTACATCGTTAGTTACATGACTGGAGGGTTGTCAGACACACGCATGTGTAAACCTAATGGCCATCAGAATTCTCACTGAGTGCTATTGATAGTTGTTGATATTTAGCTGTTATCTTTATTTATTCATCAGGCTTCTACAGCACTGGAAAACTGATGTAACATGAGATACCATCATGGATATTCATGAAACACCATACGAGTTCTTGTGACTGCATGAAAATAAGATTCACTTTGCAGTTTCTATCTAAAACAGCGAAGGATGATTAATTTAGCACTGAATGTGGTCCTGATTCACCATTTTCTTCAGGGAACACTCTACATGAAATGTCGGCAGGCACAGCAACTATAGTTGTGGTGAAAATTGGATTTAAAGATGTCACAGTGTGCGTCAACATCAGACATCAGTTCAGGAACATTAACGGGCACTTAAGAGACAATTCTCCACGGTGGAAGCGGGATAACTTCACTTGTTTTCCAAGAACCGACTAAAATATCCAATTAACACTCCAGCCAATTATAATCTCTCTTCACATGATTCCTCACACACTCCCCAGAGGAGCAGCGGGAATTCTCACATAAAACTTTCAACCAGAACACTCTGATGCCCCTAGCATGTCCGTCTGATAGGAGCCAACTGCACTATGGTTGTGTGCGTGCGTGTGTGTGTGTGTGTGTGTGTGTGTGTGCGTGCGTGCGTGCGTGCGTGCGTGCGTGCGTGCGTGCGTGCGTGTGTGTGTGTGTGTGTGTGTGTGTGTGTGTGTGTGTGTGTGTGTGTGTGTGTGCGTGCGTGCGTGCGTGTGTGTGTGTGTGTAGGGGTGGTTATGGTTATGGATCAGGACCGTGGAATAGCTACTGGGCAACTGTTGAGGTTGTTAACTTGAGACTTGGATCCTGAATGGAAAACCAGGCTAATCTTCAAACTTGTGGCCACTCTGCCCTGAAACCTCTCTGTCGGCTTCTGAGAACTACCCTCAATCACCCACCCATGCTCTTTCTCTCTCCATCACACACACACACACACACACATACATTTGACATGGTCTGTTTGATCTCTTGACTCTAAAATCTACAAGGTAATCTCTGTCCGCTCCTCAGCTTACCCTCCGACATCATCCTTTATCATTCCATGTTTCAAAGTCTCTCGCCCCCTCCTCACAACTCCCACCATCAAAGGCATGCCCCTTTTCTTCTTCTCATGCCTGCTATATTTCCCCCTGGCCCGACGTCAGATGAGAGGAGTTTTCCTTCAGAGACAGTGGATTGCTGCACTGAACATGAATGAATGAATGAATGAATAAATATATAGTACCCAAAATCTCACTCACTTATGAATGAAAATCCGATGGCGATGGTTACTGCTGGTCACTCACCAATGGACTGGACCACATCACAGCTTGGCTAAATCAATCATGCCTCCAACTACTAACTGTCGGCATGTTTTTCTCTGGAAAAAGACATGTCCCAATGCAGATCCGGACATAAAGCTATCAGGATAAAAACTAAAAACATTGCAGGTTATCATGATCACACAAACATATTATTTTTAAGGGCGGCTGATTGGCGCAGTGGGCAAGACGCTCGCCACTAACGCAGGAGACGCTGGGTTCGAGCCCAGCTCTCGGCGTTGCTACCGGCTGGCCGGTCGTTCATACTAACACAATTGGCAAGTGTTAGAGTGTGGGAAAGCCGGTGGGTGGGGATTGGACGTTGTGGACAGCGACTCCTACAGGTCGGTTTGGTGACGCCGGTGCGGCGGAAACAGGAAGTAGCGGGGGCAGCGTAGGGCTGGGCGATATGGCCTAAATATGATATCACGATATTTTCTGACCTTTCGGCGATACACGATACGCATCACGATGTTTTTCTTTTTTTCCCCAAACAATTCATTATGAGGCTTACCAAGACAGTATTTGAGTTTGCAAGTTAACATTAAAGACAAAATAAAATCCCCATGCATTTAGCATTTTTATATTATATATTAGATTTAGATTATTGGATTATTAGATTATATATTGCATATATTTAGCAATGAGATATTATATGATTTAGATATGAAATATGATGAATTGAAAATGGGGGACCCTGATGTAAACAAGACGAAAGTCTTTCGCTGGTCTGCATCCCCTTAACAATTGTATGTATTGAGCTGTACTGTACCCATTCTGCAATATGTTAATAAAGTTTTAAATCAATCAATAGGATTTTAGCATTTTTATGAAACTACTGTATATTTGTATGTCTCTAAATGTTTTGATGAATTGAAAATGGAGGACCCTTATGTAAAAAAGCCGAAAGTCTTTTTCTGGTCTTCATCCTCCAGTCAGTCCACTGTTGTTGTATTGAGCTGTACTGTATTGTACCCATTCTGCAATCGTTAATAACGTTCATTCATTCAATCATTCAGCCGGCAACGAATAATTTTGATTGACAGTCGAGTCTGCCAATTACGTCACACCGCTTGTACCCGCCCTGCTGTTCTTAGCACCAATCGGCAAGCAGCGCTATTCTTTTTTTACTTCCTGAATGCCCTCCTTGATTTTAACGAGAGCTCAGCTCAACGACAACAACAACAGCTCACCGCAGCCGACGAGTGATTACTAGCGCACCGCAGCATGACAACGAGGCATAATGATTTTACTGCAACAAATGTTATAATAAAAGCCTTTCCATACATCTGTCTGATTGAAAACTTTATTAACAGACCACAGAATGGGCACGCACAACTCGGCACGGACTGAGATATGAACAGTAACGCTTGCTATCTATGTCGTCATCGGACGTTGCTATGTTTGGGTAAATACGCTGATGTGTAACTATATAACGTGTAACTATATAATGTTGATGCCACAAAACGAATGCCTTTGTTAATCATAAGTACTAACTAACTTTGATGCAGTAGTGTGTGTGTGGGAGCGGCGTTGTTCAAAAGTTTGAACGGGGTGGACCAGATTGACGCGACACAATCCTCTTGGGCAAAACATCACGATATCCACGATACGTTAAAAAAGTGTATCGTTAATGAACTGTACCCGATATTTATATAATATCGTCATATCGCCCAGCCCTAGGGCAGCGTGCCTCCCACGCGTTACTCCTCGCCACTGAGAGTTCGAGCTGCTGCGGTGAAAAGATGCGACAGATGCGTGTACCGGAGGCAGGGTTTCCGCTAGATTTTTTTTTTGCCGGTCTCAGTGTCCGGTAGATTTCAATCTACCGGACAAATAAGATCAATTCCGGTCAGAGTTTATTGAGCTTAAAAACCATTGATAGGCAGGCTATATAAAGAATGACATCGTCAAGGCATGTAGATTTATAATATTTTAACTTAAAACTAGGCTACTTTTACGTATATACAGTCATTAATATATTCCAAATAAAATAAGTCCCTCGAGACTCCATGCTGCTGCCGACTTGAGGTGTCGGTGGGCAGTCTGCCCGACATTAATAAACAGCAGTCTGTTATAATCACATTTTTATGAGCTAACGAATTCCGTTATATTGGACATTTGTATTCATTATATCAAGCGAAGAACTGAGAAATTTGGCAGAGAGAGACGGCAACATTATCGTGGGTTTGCGTGATGACTATCTCCACCTCCCAACGACTTGGTGCTGGATTTGCGAGAGCATGCAGCTGCAGAGCCAGCGGTGTTTTCAGGTCCGGTCTGGGGACCGCTCAGCAGCGCCCCCCACCCAACAGCTGAATTGCCAATGGCTGAATTGGAGTATTGCACTGTGCGGGCACAGCTCTGTGGGCTCTGCGGCTCTGCAGCTGCATGCTCTCGCAAATCCAGCACCAAGCTCCCGCTGACACATCGTTGTCATTATTAGACCTGCTTGGTGAAGCAACGATGAAAGAAATGTAATGATTGTTTCGTTCATCGCATAGGCTATTTAATTTTAGCCTATTTTAATACAATTCAAATAATCAAATTGTGATTAGAGGGAATTATTTTCACCAGACATTATGACCGGAGAGATTAAATATGTCGGACTTCAACAGATTTTGCCGGTCAAAAACCGGTAATTACCGGACAACGGAAACCCTGACCGGAGGGGACATGTGATGCAAGGCTTCTGTCCTCACTACAGCCGACCAGTGGGAGGCATAGTCTAGCAACGTTCAAGACAGGGGAGGGAAGAATTGGATAATACGAAATTGGGATGGGAGAAAAATAGAAAATGGGGAGAAAAAGTGGGAAAAAAAATACATATTATTTTTAAAGTAAAAAACATTCAAGTTAAATGATCTTGTGGAATTTAAAACAGCACAATTAATGTATAAAGCAAAAGGTAATGTACTTCCAGGAAACATTCAAGAACTGTTCTTTGATAGAGAGGGGGGTTATAATCTGAGGGGAGAACTCAATTAAAAAGTTCTTTGTACACACTACCAGGAGACACTGCATCTCAATATGTGGAGTGAAACTGTGGACCAGTCTGAATGTGGTGCTAAAGCAATGTCCAAACATGAGACAATTTAAACTGAATTATAAAGAAATTATTTTCACAAGGTACAGGGATGAGGAAGGGATTTGACATTCACGGGTGTTTACATTCTTATTTTATTTATTTCATGTTTTACATATATAATTTTTTAGTTTTGCATAATATATTTGTTTTGTAAGGTTTTAAATTAGTACATTCATTTGAGTAGTGGAAAAGGGGTAGAATGAAATAAGTGTATACTTCTTCATACTCCTTTTCGAAACATGTAAATGAGTTATGTTTTGAGTTTATTTTTTTATTTAAATTCTTTTTCCATTTCATTGCTAGAGATCAATGATTTGTTTTTGTTTTATATTGTTTGTATTTACATGTTCAAAATAAAGATTTCAAAGAAAAGAAAAAGAGAAAAAAAAAGTTCAAATATCTGGGCATCCTGATTGACTCACGTCTATCTTTCAAATCTCATGTGAAGAAAGCATGTCGTATAGAGGGTTATATTTAATTTATTCACTGACGCAACCAAGCTATATATGAATGCAATGATAATCTCACACAGCTCACATGCTGTTTGCCAAGTTTAGCACACGCTAATAAAACAACACTTAAGCCACTTGAAACATGTCCAAAACAGGCTCTCAGAAAGTTTTGTGTGACACCTATCACCACTGCATCATCTTAACACTTTGATTGCCAAAAACGCCTTAACACGTCATTCCCCGCCATGCTAATTCTGCCAATGACGCCGTAACATGTCATTGAGATCAATATTTAAAAAATCTGTGATCGCAATCATATTTCTCCCCCGGAGACTTGAGATCTACTGTTGATCCCCTCTCAACTCTCCAACGGTTCAAGAGCGCCATCTGGTGGCCGATCGCCGGATCGCCAAAACCGGAAACAGGAAACGGAAGCTGGTGCTCATTCCAATTCGGTCCGATCACTCGCTAATAGTCCCCGGACTCGAGCTAGACTCAATGGATAGCATTCCGTTACCAATAACTCGATAAACAACATGATTTGGACGTATATACTATTATACAACCTGGAGATGGATCGCATATTTCTACATCCCATAATAGGAATATTTTTGCTCCACGCTCATCGCCCAACGGCCCGAGGAGACTGGGGTAAGATTCAGCGTTTTTTTTTACCGTGTTCGATATAAACTGCTCTAATGATCATATCACCCACACTAGATGAATCATCTAACGTTGGCCACGGAATTATAAACGACCCCCCCCCCCCCCCCCCATCCGGTCAACATCAGATGATAAGTAGTAACTTCTAGAAGCACGTCCATTTGAATTTTTTTATCTCGCGCAGATTGCTATCAAACTGTATTTGATCATCAATATAATGCATTTAGGGCTATAAATCACGTTCTGGAGAAAGCTGCAGAAAACGATAAAAACATATTTATACTTTAGACCGTATTTTAGTATGAATATGTGAATGAAAAAGTATAACGTTCCTACGTCCTGAACGATAGATAATTGACGTTGAATGGGCTAGGGCTGGGCGATATAACGATAAATATCGCAATATATTTTAATAATCGATATCGAATATCAAAATTTAAAAAAAATCGAAAAACTGCAACAGGGCAGTTTTAAAACCAGAGACAGTGGACAGACTTGTCTTTCTTGCCTGCAACTTAAAGTAATGGCTTTGCTTGTCCAAATGACAATACTTACCAAATTGAGATTTATTTTTCTCTTGTCCATTTATTTAGTTTGCTTTCTAATTTAAAATACAGTTTGAAACCGTCTGTACACAGTAGGCTATGTGTGCTAGCAGAACTAGACTCCAGTCACGAGTCACGGTGCACATGTGCGGTGGTTTTTCCACCAAAAAAGCGCCAAAAGATCGAAAATAAACTAGCAGAGCCAGAACTGTTCAACTCCCCTGGAGCCACAGCCAGCAGAGAAGCCGGTTTACTTTCGCTTTTAAACCAGCTGCAGCCTGAGAACTGGAGTGTGAGGGGATGTAACACTAAAGATGGCGGCAATGACAAAGAATTGCTGCAAAATAAACATACATCTGTTGTTTAAAAAAAAATAAAAAAAAATATACTTATAACAATTTCGATAATTATCGATATCGAGAAATATGATAACATAAACATTATCATATCGTTATCGCGATATGATTTTTTTCCATATCGCCCAGCCCTAGAATGGGCCATAGTAATGTCAATTTAGCAATACAATTTAAAAAGTTATAGCCCTGCAAAGAAGGGGAACTTCTCCATAGACAAATAGAGCTGGCAGAGGATGGTATAATGATGTACATAAGCGTGGCAAAGAAAGTGTTAATGGGATAATCATTACATACATATTAAATAATTAACTATGCAAATCCTTGCCTTGTTTATAAAATATTGCATATTACAGCTCCCCCTCCCCCTCAAAAAGTCATCACACAGAGAGGTCAAATACTAACCGGGCAACCAGGTTCAACTCCAGATTGTGTTGTACCCGTTACAAAAAGCAGCGTTAGCCACTCTGCATTTTCGGTTAAGGAAATGGAATGGCAGGAATGGAATTCAGTACCAAAGCATATTAGAGAACTTATAAATAGAAATAGCCAGACATGTGTACATTAGTACAGAAGTGTGGACATTAGGGCTGTCTTAAATACTTCGAAGCTTCGTTCGATGGGCATGGGATTCGAATATGAAAAATAAATTCGAATATATACAACAGACAACAGAGGGTCAGCAGAGGGACAGCAGAGGAGGGACAACAGAGGAGGGACACCAGAGGAGGGACAGCAGAGGGACAACAGAGGAGGGACAACAGAGGAGGGACAGCAGAGGGACAACAGAGGGACAGCAGAGGAGGGACAACAGAGGAGGGACAGCAGAGGGACAACAGAGGGACAGCAGAGGAGGGACAACAGAGGGACAACAGAGGAGGGACAACAGAGGAGGGACAACAGAGGGACAACAGAGGGACAACAGAGGAGGGACAACAGAGGAGGGACAACAGAGGAGGGACAGCAGAGGGACAACAGAGGGACAGCAGAGGAGGGACAACAGAGGAGGGACAGCAGAGGGACAACAGAGGGACAGCAGAGGAGGGACAACAGAGGGACAACAGAGGAGGGACAGCAGAGGAGGGACAACAGAGGAGGGACAACAGAGGAGGGACAACAGAGGAGGGACAGCAGAGGGACAACAGAGGGTCAGTAGAGGGACAGCAGAGGGACAGCAGAGGGACAGCAGAGGAGGGACAACAGAGGAGGGACAGCAGAGGGACAACAGAGGGACAGCAGAGGAGGGACAACAGAGGGACAACAGAGGAGGGACAACAGAGGGACAGCAGAGGAGGGACAACAGAGGAGGGACAACAGAGGGACAACAGAGGAGGGACAACAGAGGGACAGCAGAGGAGGGACAACAGAGGAGGGACAACAGAGGGACAACAGAGGAGGGACAACAGAGGGACAACAGAGGAGGGACAACAGAGGAGGGACAGCAGAGGGACAACAGAGGAGGGACAACAGAGGAGGGACAGCAGAGGGACAACAGAGGAGGGACAGCAGAGGGACAGCAGAGGGACAGCAGAGGAGGGACAACAGAGGGACAACAGAGGAGGGACAACAGAGGGACAACAGAGGAGGGACAACAGAGGAGGGACAGCAGAGGGACAGCAGAGGGACAGCAGAGGGACAGCAGAGGAGGGACAACAGAGGAGGGACAGCAGAGGAGGGACAGCAGAGGAGGGACAGCAGAGGAGGGACAACAGAGGAGGGACAGCAGAGGAGGGACAGCAGAGGAGGGACAGCAGAGGAGGGACAACAGAGGAGGGACAGCAGAGGGACAGCAGAGGAGGGACAACAGAGGGACAACAGAGGAGGGACAGCAGAGGGACAGCAGAGGAGGGACAACAGAGGGACAGCAGAGGAGGGACAGCAGAGGGACAACAGAGGAGGGACAGCAGAGGGACAACAGAGGAGGGACAGCAGAGGGACAACAGAGGGACAGCAGAGGGACAACAGAGGGACAGCAGAGGGACAACAGAGGGACAACAGAGGGACAGCAGAGGAGGGACAACAGAGGGACAGCAGAGGAGGGACAAGAGGGACAGCAAAGGAGGGACAACAGAGGGACAGCAGAGGGTCAGCAGAGGGACAACAGAGGGACAACAGAGGGACAGCAGAGGAGGGACAAGAGGGACAGCAAAGGAGGGACAACAGAGGGACAACAGAGGGTCAGCAGAGGGACAACAGAGGGACAACAGAGGGACAGCAGAGGGTCAGCAGAGGAGGGACAGCAGAGGGACAGCAGAGGAGGGACAGCAGAGGGACAACAGAGGGACAGCAGAGGGACAGCAGAGGGACAACAGAGGGACAGCAGAGGGACAACAGAGGGACAACAGAGGGACAGCAGAGGGACAACAGAGGGACAGCAGAGGGACAGCAGAGGGACAACAGAGGGACAACAGAGGAGGGACAGCAGAGGGACAACAGAGGGACAACAGAGGGACAACAGAGGGACAACAGAGGGACAGCAGAGGGACAGCAAAGGAAAACCAGCCGTTCAGGCTCATTTACAGTCTGGCTGTTGATTGAAAATTAAACCAATAAGATAAAAAATTATTATAAAGACGATGTAGTACTAGTGATTAAGACCTCTGGAGCTCCATGAACTACGGTCTTCGTCTCAATAAAGGAAACACATACTAAGAGGAGCGGACTGTCACTCTGCTTAAATTAAATAAATCTCCCGGGGGAAAGTATTTATTTCACCCAGTCCTAATACTAAGTCCCACCAATGCCACAGAGATCTCATTCCAAAAACGCTAAATCATCACATACGCAACCTGGTGTGAGAAAACCTACTCTTCCAGATCATGAAAACATTGATTATGTGTGAAGCAGCATGCAGCTCAGTAGTGTACTGCTTCAACACACACACACACACGCATGCGCACGCACACACGCATGCGCACGCACACACACACACACACGATGAGATAGAGAGAGAGTGATTAGACTGTTACAGAAAACCTTAAACAACATTCCTATTCCTATCTCAAGGACCAATCAGGGGACTGCCTGTGCTGTGCTCTGTCTGACTATGTGCTCTATTAGTTTGTCTCTGTCTGACTTTATGCTCTATTAGTTTGGGCTCTGTCTGACTTTATGCTCTATTAGTTTGGGCTCTGTCTGACTTTATGCTCTATTAGTTTGGGCTCTGTCTGACTTTATGCTCTATTAGTTTGGGATCTGTCTGACTTTATGCTCTATTAGTTTGGGCTCTGTCTGACTTTATGCTCTATTAGTTTGGGCTCTGTATGACTCTGCTCTATTAGTTTGGGCTCTGTTTGACGTTATGCTCTATATGATGTTGTGCTCTATTATTTTGTGCCGTGTCTGACTCTGTGCTCTACTAGTTTGTGCCGTGTCTTACTCTGTGCTCTACTAGTTTGTGCCCTGTCTGACTCTGTGCTCTACTAGTTTGTGCCCTGTCTGACTCTGTGCTCTACTAGTTTGTGCCCTGTCTGACTCTGTGCTCTACTAGTTTGTGCCCTGTATGAGTGGAGGGGAGTGAGATGGAGAAGGTTACTGTCGGTCACAAACCTCCTAATCCCACTCCAGCTTTACACTGATGAAAGATTAAGTTAAGCACGCTTCAATGACCTCAAGGAAGAGTATGAAACAAAGGGGATGGGAGGCCTTGCAGCATACTGACAAGAGTTACTGAGAATTTCACGAGCCATATCAAGTACTGATACAGTACAACTCATATACAATGTTGAGAAAGAATGTGATATAAAGTAGAGTACAAAAAGAGTACAAAGGAAATCTGCTGAAATATAATAGCAAAGCATTGTTGAAACATTATGGAGAATTGAGGCATACCTGACTGAATGAAAAACCTTGGAAATGGATAACAAAGGCTACATTCACTGCATGGGAGAGAGAGAGAGAACTGTGACTGGCTATTTCTTACCACCTACTCTTGTTCACACTGGGAAATATTCCTCCCCCACTCCCCCACCTTCTCACATTCTTTCTATCTCGCTTGCTCTGTCTCTGGTTGCTGTGTTTTTCCCAGTGTTTATGAGGCGGGAAGGAGCCTGTAGCCGGGCGGACGCTTGAGAGGCGACAGCAGAATGGCTATAAACCGTGTAGCTGAAAAACACACACGCGCTCGGGTAAACTATGACCCAATAAGGCAGCGCCGACAACCTTCGACCCGGTCCCCTCTCTACCTGCGTCTTCCCTCTCATTGAACAGTGAGCGCTGAGCCTCAACGTGGCTCCACTGTGTTGTCAAGCTAAACATCCAGTCATCCCTCTCCTCCTCCTCTAATCCTCTCCTTTCATCGCTCACCGGTCTCCAGTATAAATGTCTGAGGTCTCTCCACTCGCCACCTCTTTCTGACGCATAGTTCCCTTCCGCTTCCTTTCTTCCTACGCCTCCTCCTCCCGCTTCACGAGCTGAGACCCATATGCCGTCTCCGCCTCGGAAAGAAGGAGCCGATTTGGTCTCTAGGCGCTTTTACTGGAAGTAGGTTAGTTCAGCTCGATGACGGCGTCAAGAGTGACGTGAGGACAAAGGTGGAGAAAGGAGAAAAGGAGAGGGAGAGAAAGGAGGAGTGTCATCTTACACACTGTTAACCCAGTGTCTCTCTCTCTCTCTCTCCCTCCCACTCTAGTTCTCTTTTTATGTGTCCTGGGGCCAGGTAACTTGGCCAGGTAGATCAGAGTCCTCGGAGGGGATCATTACCGCCTAGTTGTGAAAGAGTGTTCGCCCACGTGCCTATTGGTGTGTGTGCACTGGTGTGTCTGTGTGTTTATAACCGCATGCAAAGGCCTGCACACTGCAGCCAAGGAGAGGGAGGTGTATAATTACTGTAAGACACAGGGGTGTGTTATGTTTAGCTGTGTGGGACAGAGAGCGGATGCCAGCAGTAATGAAGCTGTGCTGATGGAGCCTTCATTCGGGACAGTAATAACTGGAAGAGGGTCAGTGGGGGAGATCCCAAAAGTGGCAGCGTTGACGTCTCAGCACTTCTTATAACCACTCCTGAAGCAACTCACATACTGAATCACAAACCATGGCCACGGGCACAGATCTATGCTCATACACTACAAATACTATACACGTACTAAACACTAGGGGTGGGGGGGGAAATCGATACGTAGTAGTATCGCGATACTTTGCGTGGTGATACTGTATCGATAAAGGGACGCCAAGTATCGATATTTAATTATTCATAAAAAGAAATCTTAAAAAAAATGTTTTTTTTAAGGAAGTTGCATTGTTCATTTCGATACCTGTAATAGTACAGTAGCCCACACACACGCACGCATGTGCATTCAGTTAAGTTGGAATATGACTGTAATACAAACAGTTCAGTTTGTCAGGTACATGCAACACAGATTACAGTGTTTACATCTGTCTGCTTGAGAAAATACCATGTTCTGCAATAAAAATTATTGAAGTGAGTAAGGGCGGCTACGTGGCATAGTGGGCAAGGCGCTCGCCACGAAATGCTGGAGACGCTGGGCTCGTCAGTTCGAGCCCAGCGCTCCACATTTGCTTTCAGTTTAGCTGGTCGTCCGTACTAATACACATTGGTCGTATTAGGGGGTGGGAAACTGATGGGTGGGGATCGGGCGTTGTGGACAGCGACTCCTACAGGTCGGTTGGTGCGCCTGCGCAGTAGAATCAGGAAGTGTCGGGGGCAGCGTGAGCCTCCCACGCGTTACTCCTCGCCACTGAGAGATCGAGCTGCGCAGGTGAAAAGATGCGACTGCTGTTACCTCAAGTACCGGAGGGGACTTGTGCTATGTATGACTTAGTCCACATTGCAGCCGGCTTGTGGGAGGCAAGAAACAGCGTCCGTGACAGGGGAGGGTTGAATTGGATGATACGAAATTGGGATGGGAGAAAATATAGAAAATGGGAGAAAAAGTGGATAAAAAAAAATTATTGAAGTGAGATGAACAGACTGAACTTTATTTTATTAGATAAAACATGTTGACAAAGTTTTACTTTGCAGTTGAAAAAAGGTAATAAATCGCAATATTAATATCGCAATACTCAGCATATCGCAATATATTTAGTATCGCAATACTATCGTATCGTGACTCAAGTATCGTGATAGTATCGTATCGTGAGGCCTCTGGTGATTCCCACCCCTACTATACACGTACTAAATACTCTACACACTATATACATAGAGTAGCTATGTGGTGAGCAAGGATGGAGAAGGGAAACAAGACTGAGGAAGAAAGGAACACATACAGACACAGAAAGAAAGAAAAAAATTGAGATATGGGGATAAACAAGGATATGGATGACAGACTAAGAATGATCACTTCAAATAGGAGGTCAGTATCCAAGATCTACAGGTTACTGTCACTTAGCCCATCAGATGGCCTGGCATCCATTAAACAGCAGGGGGAGAGGGATTTGAATGTTTCCTTGACTGCACCACAATGGGAGACAGTTTAAAAAAATACAACAACATCATCCAAATGTTTAAGATACAAAATGATACAATTAAAGGTAGTACATCGAGCCTATATTACACCATGTAAAATAAAGAAATGGATCATGCCATTTCAGATTTGTGCTGGCATGGATGTGGGGAGGTAGGAACGCCCCCCAGTGAAGAGTTTTTGGCACAAGGTTATTCTAAGACTATCCTCTATTCTCGATGTTAAAATACCCTTATGTCCAAGAGTCTGCCTCTTGGGCATAGGGGTAGTTGGTATACAATCAGGTATACGCATCATTACACTAGCGCATATGTCAGTTAAGCGTACACTCATGTTGAATTGGAAGATACAAAAGCCAAATTGTTTTTGTATTGACACCTGGATGAGGGATTTCATGGACCTATTGTCAATAGAACGAGCAGCTTCAACGCTCGCTGAATTTGACCATGGAGAGGGATCTTTATAAGGACATATTTGGAGAATAGTTATGACTGAATGTAGACGTGTTTGATCTGCACCCCCTGTCTGTATTGTACTATATTGTACTATGGTTGTGAGTTTTGTTTTGTCTGTATTGTACTGTATTTATGTTTGCTGTTTTGTGTTTCAAACTATTAATAAAAAAATATTAGAAAGAAAGAAAGGAAGGAAAGAAGGAAAAAAAGAAAGAAAGATCAAAAGAAAGAAAGAAAGAAAGAAAGAAAGAAAGAAAGAAAGAAACAAAGAAACAAACAAAGAAAGAAACAAACAAAGAAAGAAACAAAGAAACAAAGAAAAATATAGAGCCCAGCAGTGTGTAACAACCTGAGGCTGTGGTTACACTAGGGCCAGTTTGGTTTTTCAGATTTCAGTTTCAGTTTCGTTTTTCAGAACGCTACGTAATGGCAGGCAAGTTAGACATAGTTTTGTCTCCTGACTACCGAGTGATGTATATACATGTAGTACAATGCCAAAGCAGTAGGTGGCGATGTAGTTCAAACATGAAGGCCATTTTCAACCAATCAGAAAGGTTGAACGAGTCACTCCACATCCTGCTCAAAATCTCAGAAAAGCCACCATCTTTATACCTCGCATGAGCCATTTAGCTACATAGCATTTATTTTTCAGCAAGAAATAAAGTGCAATAAACAAAAACGGATACATTCACTGTGTGTTCTGCCTCATTTGTTGATGATTTGTTGATGAAACAAACACAATTGACCACCAAGAGCGGAGTTTAGTCTCACAAAAAGATCGACAATTTTGTTAGCTTACGTACAGTATAGCATTGTGGCTAGCAGCATAGTAACGTTAATGCTAGCAGAATAAGGGGGGTTTCACACTCACTGCTCTGTGTCGAATCAGAGCCGGCTCGCATCAGAAAATGGTGTGTCTGTCTGAGTGAGAACGCTGTCCCCCGTCCCCGCCCCCCGCTGATTCGTCCCTGGGGGCGCTGAACCTGGACCGCTGAAATAGGTGGTCTCAGGTGCGCACTGAGTGGGGGCGGTTAAGCCTGGCAATTTTGTTTGCCATTGCTATGTCTATACATTGTTCAATGCATTTATTTCTATAGACCAGTGGTGCCCAACCAGTCGGCCGTGGTCGACCAGTAGATCAATGACATGCAATATAATTGCCACAAGCGATGGGATAATGTTAGCTTCTGAACAGGCTAGCTAACTAGCGTTTAGCCGTTAGCCATTGCTGTATACTATACTTTCTTGTTCGAATGCATTTATTTCTATTAGACCAGTGGTGCCCAACCAGTCGGCCGTGGTAGATCAATGACATTCAATATAATTGATGCGAGCAATGTTACTAGTTTGAGGTTATAAAGCTAACTAGCGGTAGCCGTTAGCTTAGCGTTATTGTTAACGCTGCAAAACGATCAAAAGCGGGCTCTACAACAGAGTTCCATTCGTGAGAAAAGGGGGGTGGGTTATATTGACAAGGCTTGACAACAGAGGTTCAAATATAACTTCATATTTATTAGTTATTTGTATCTTTATATCAACATCCATTCTCCAGTCTCCGTGTGAACACTTCCTGTGTTTACATTTCGAGCGTGACATCATCGACTACGGCAAGCTTACAAGCTCAAAACGCAAACCGTAAACAAAACCCAGAGCGCACCCAGAATGAAGTGTGTACACAAACTAGAGGGGGGAGAGGGGGGGGGGAGTTCGGATCAGATCTCGGCACGGGCGGAACGGAACGAAATAGAAACGAATAGAGTGAGTGAGAAAGGGCTCTAAATGGATGTAAACGTTATTTAACAGATTGCAGAATGGGTACAATACAATACGGCTCAATACAAACAATTGTTAAGGGAATGCAGACTGTTGTAGTTTGGAGTACTGGGTTCCTTATAACAATAACTTGACAACACATTGGTAGCCGCAGCTACTTGGGACAACTCTGCTGTAAACACTGGAAATAACCGTGCGGGTCTCTACTGTGCATGGGCATTTGGGCAGAACGGCTCCGTATCCGGCTTTTGCAAATTACATGGCACCATTGTCGGCGAGTTTCGGCAAGTTTCCAAAACGAAAACACCTTTTGAGCGTTGCCACTAGGAAAGCGCGTTTTCCTGCCAAAACTGCGTTTCTTTTTAACTTGGACATGCAAACGTAATCATTCGAAAATAGAACGTTGCTGTTTTACCCCAGTGTAACCATGGCCTGAGAATGTTGTCTAGAGTGTCTAGTCTCTCCTCTGGCTCCAAGCAGCCAAGGTCAGGAGGTCTGTGACTCGTCCTGCGATTATTCACAGCAAAAGCTGCCGTGTGATTGGCCTTTCCCCCCAGCCCTCCGGTGTCTGCTGCTTGCCGTCAGCGGTGTTGCCAGTGGATCAGGTAACATGTCCTCCGGATGACTGATAGGTTAAGACCAACACTTATCTCCTTGTTATAGGGTCAGGGGTCAGTTTCACTGCCCCCAGGGGTATTGCTGCAGGCTGCCGTACATAAACAAGAGGGGAGGGAGAAGGGGAGAGGGGGTGGGCGTGGAGGGGCAGGCGTTAGTGCCCACATAAACAGGAGAGGGGGCAGGCGTTAGCACCCACATAAACAGGAGGGAAGGGAGAAGAGGAGAAGAGGAGGTGAGGTGGAGGGGCAGGCGTTGGCACCCACATAAACAGAAGGGGAGGGAGAGGAGGTGGGTGGAGGGGCAGGCGTTGGCACCCACATAAACAGGGGGAGAGGGCAGGGGGGAAGGAGTTGGGTTTCCCTCCCACCTGCTGCACCTCCCTCTCCTGACTTCCAAGGAATTCTAGCAGGACTCAGGAGACCCATTGGGAGGGAGGGAGTGGGGGGATTCCCAACCCCACCACCTCTCTCTCTCTCTCTGTCTCTCGCCCTGCTTTCAAGGAGACACGCAACACTAGCTCAGGGCTAAAAATTAACTGTGCACTTTTAGGTCCACCATTTGGAGGGAGTTCCACTGGGATGACTTCAATGGTATTCGATATACAGATGACTTGATGCTATTTCTGAGGAGCTCTTGTCCTAATGGGAACTCTTTTAATTTTTTCTCTTAAAATGCCACAGGAACCATCTCCTGTATGATAGAAACCATACAGAAGTTCTGTATGATAGTATTACAGGAAGCATCGCCGTGTCCGACTCCAAATAAGAGTGTTCCCCTTTAGCCTGCCCACCTACACAAACTTTATAAGTATATTTCTATATTTAAAGTGTATTTAAAGTGTAAAGTATCACACACACACAAACACACACACAAAGTAGCTTATCGGTATGTGCTTTCTGCTCCAGACTGCACATACACACTTGTATTTATAGAGACCCACAGTCTACCAACAGCAGAATGAGACACTTACATAATTACCTAGCATAAACAAATGAAAAAAAAGGGAATTAATTATTTTAATTCTCCAAGGGTGTCACTTTCCATCTTTCTTGTTATAAACTTCATCTGGGTCGTAGAGTTTGGAAGACTGGATGGAGAACGCCAGGGGCTAAGGAAGCAGATAGACTAGAAAATGCCAGGGACTAAGGAAGCAGATAGACTAGAGAACGCCAGGGACTAAGGAAGCAGATAGACTAGAGAACGCCAGGGACTAAGGAAGCAGACAGACTAGAGAACCCTAGGGACTAAGGAAGCAGATAGACTAGAGAACGCCAGGGACTAAGGAAGCAGATAGACTAGAGAACGCCAGGGACTAAGGAAGCAGATAGACTAGAGAACGCCAGGGACTAAGGAAGCAGATAGACTAGAGAACCCTAGGGACTAAGGAAGCAGATAGACTAGAGAACGCCAGGGACTAAGGAAGCAAATAGACTAGAGAATACCAGGGACTAAGGAAGCAGATAGACTAGAGAACGCTAGGGACTAAGGAAGCAGATAGACTAGAGAACGCCAGGGACTAAGGAAGCAGATAGACTAGAGAACCCTAGGGACTAAGGAAGCAGATAGACTAGAGAACGCCAGGGACTAAGGAAGCAAATAGACTAGAGAACGCCAGGGACTAAGGAAGCAAATAGACTAGAGAACGCCAGGGACTAAGGAAGCAAATAGACTAGAGAACGCCAGGGACTAAGGAAGCAGATAGACTAGAGAACGCCAGGGACTAAGGAAGCAGACAGACTAGAGAACCCTAGGGACTAAGGAAGCAGATAGACTAGAGAACGCCAGGGACTAAGGAAGCAGATAGACTAGAGAACGCCAGGGACTAAGGAAGCAGATAGACTAGAGAACCCTAGGGACTAAGGAAGCGGATAGACTAGAGAACGCTAGGGTTTTTATGTCTGTTGGTCTGTCTGTCCGTCCGCTCACCTGTCTGGCTGCCTGTCTTCCTGTCTGTCTGTCTGTATTTTCCTCTACAAATCACTGTATGCTCCCAGCACTGTATGTGGATGCAAACTGACAGCTTTAGTGTTGGGGACGATGGCACAGCAGAATACCATATGTGTGTGTGTGTGTGTGTGTGTGTGTGTGTGTGTGTGTGTGTGTGTGTGTGTGTGTGTGTGTGTGTGTGTGTGTGTGTGTGTGTGTGTGTGTGTGTGTGTGTGTGTGCGTGCGTGCGTGCGTGCGTGCGTGCGTGCGTGCGTGCGTGCGTGCGTGCGTGCGTGCGTGCGTGCGTGCGTGCACATGTGCTCAAAGGGTCTATTAAACCTGCAAGACAAGCCAATGTCCTTTGAAAAACATCAGGCTCGTCTTTCACCCGACACCACAGTCAGCATCTACACACACACAAACACACACACTGTTGCCATAGGATTAACCCTGCATATGCAACCTCTCACCTGTCCTTCTGGAGGCTGCTGTGGGGGCTGCTGCTGTGGGTTGGAGCACTCGGTCATCTGTACTAGAACGCAACCTGACTGAGCATGACGGACACGTGGCACACGGCAGAGCAACAAGGAGCCATGACTCCGTCTACTTCCTGTCATAGCCGCCATGTGTCGCTCAGGCTCCAGCTACAGACTCTTGACAGGCTAGGATCCCAACAGGCCACTGCCACGTTATATTCATAATACACATGCCAATCACGTCATGTTGTGGCTACTCTATGGGGGCTCGTCCGTGATGAGTGATGTATCATCAACCCTTGGGTCCAACTCTGTCATCTCTAACCAAAGGTGGACCTCTACCCCAGTCAGGGGATCACACATCACAGAGGGCTTTGTGTGTGTGTGAGCATTTGTATGAGGATGCTATGCCACAATGTTCCCTGGCTACACCCTTTGCAAAGGAATCAGAATGCACTGCTATACAACACAGAGGTAAAGAAGGAGCATCGAATTACCGTACCACACAATCTCTCTCTCTCTCTCTCTCTCTCTCTCTCTCTCTCTCTCTCTCTACTTCCACCTACACACAGTGAAACACCAGAGCACTCTCACTGACCCGCTCAGTCTTGCAGAAGCAAAGCAGTCTTGCAGAAGCAGCTAGTGGTATTGCCGAAGCAGAGTGGTCTTGCAGAAGCAGACTGATCTTGCAGAAGCAGAGTAGTCTTGCAGAAGCAGAGTGGTCTGGCAGAAGCAGCTAGTGGTCTGGCAGAAGCAGAGTGGTCTTGCAGAAGCAGACTGATCTTGCAGAAGCAGAGTAGTCTTGCAGAAGCAGAGTGGTCTGGCAGAAGCAGCTAGTGGTCTGGCAGAAGCAGAGTGGTCTTGCAGAAGCAGAGTGGTCTTGCAGAAGCAGAGTGGTCTTGCAGAAGCAGAGTGGTCTTGCAGAAGCAGCTAGTGGTCTGGCAGAAGCAGAGTGGTCTTGCAGAAGCAGCTAGTGGTCTGGCAGAAGCAGAGTGGTCTTGCAGAAGCAGCTAGTGGTCTGGCAGAAGCAGAGTGGTCTTGCAGAAGCAGAGTGGTCTTGCAGAAGCAGAGTGGTCTTGCAGAAGCAGAGTGGTCTTGCAGAAGCAGAGTGGTCTTGCAGAAGCAGCTAGTGGTCTGGCAGAAGCAGAGTGGTCTGGCAGAAGCAGAGTGGTCTTGCAGAAGCAGCTAGTGGTCTGGCAGAAGCAGAGTGGTCTGGCAGAAGCAGAGTGGTCTTGCAGAAGCAGCTAGTAGTCTTGCAGAAGCAGAATGGTCTTGCAGAAGCAGAGTGGTCTTGCAGAAGCAGAGTGGTCTTGTAGAAGCAGAGTGGTCTTGCAGAAGCAGAGTGGTCTTGCAGAAGCAGAGTGGTCTTGCAGAAGCTTGCTACCCCAGATAGCAACTAAAATATCCCTCTGTTTGTATCTTGGGCTTTGCTTGAACCTACTTTGCTAGTGGTTGTTGATGTCAGTGCATCTGACTTTTTCACATCCGCTTTCAGTCTTGAAGAACACACGACGACATGCGTGAGTGTCATGGCCGGGTCTGGCCTAACTACGCTTGCCTAGTCTTGTTTACTGAATTAATTTCTGTCTAATTGTCTGTCTGAATGAATTCAATCTACCAAGGCCCTGGGTTCGGTTCCCGCTTGGGGACCAGGTTGTCAGGTTGCCAGGTACCCAGGTGGGGTATCTTCCGGGCCTTTCTGTGTGGAGTTTGCTTGTTCTCCCTGTGCTCGCAAGTAGTAGCTTCCCCAACACTGCTGAAATGACAAATTGAGCACTTTTGCCAAGTATATGATTAAGAGCAAAGGATATGAAAAAGTGTCAAGCAGCCTATTGTGATTGTAGTAAAGCAACATGGTACCACTTACATCCTTTCAGTCTGCACTCTGCACTGACTGTCAGGTGTGATTTACTGTAGAATGCACTCAGCATGCATCAAACTCAGAGACGACAGTGAGGGAAAGTGCCCGGAGCCCTATTTTCTGAAAATCTGCCTAAAATACATACCTAAGTAAATGGAATATTGCTCCACTTCTACAAGGTCCATTTGCATATTCTTGGTATCTAGGGACATCTATGGACCTCAGTGAATGTATTCCCAGTGTCAGAAATATTGTGTCTATTACTAGGCTTGCTTAAATTGTGATGAAACAAAGGAGAATATGAATTATCATTTTTCTTTGTTCTCGTTCAGTACCTTCTTGAGATCATGTGTTCAAAAAATCTAAGGAAATTAATAAAGGAAAGATGATTAAACAGAAGGTTTTGTTGATACAGTACTGAATTCTCCCATCCGGACCAATGCAATTTGAAATATCATTATAGAATATAGAATAGCAGGCTTATAAATTACCTTATTATAGCCAATTCGCTCATTTATGGATTGTGTCAAATCTTATATTTCAAATGGCCGAGTTCAATTTGGATTTAGTATCACCAGGCAAGCATAAGAACAGATAATGAAATCTACTGTACGTACAGTAGCTTTTTTATTTTTATCATGGTGCAACCGTTTTGAAACTAATTCAAATCGTTAAAATTTTCCAAAATGGTCGAACTAAACAACACCAAATCGAAAATGAAAATCTATCTAATAACACTTTAACCTATTGGTAAACTAACGTATTGATGATAATATACATTATAAATGCTGCTGTGACATGGTTATGATGTTTATACTTGAATACGTTTGAAAAATAAAACGATACTTTTGTCAAACAGTCTGGAGAGATTGATTTATGACGTGATGTCATTTGCGGTCCGCCGATGGACCGCACGGGTGGAAGAGGTTAAAGGGGAACTATCTTATAAATGGCCTTTTCCTGTGGTTTGCATTGTTTTCTAGCAATGTGGGGTTGTACCAACACTGACTAGATGTGAAATCTCTAGCTACTCCTGTTTCTTCAGTTCAGCTCAGACAAGAACCTCCCCCACTGAACCAAGCCATTCAGAATTTACTCGCTCCCTGACGTAAGTAGGTGCTGCTGATCTGCATATCTCAGCCCTCTGTGGTTGTAGCTAGAGCGGATTACCGCGGTATCGCTGTTACATCACGCCCACCGCAGAGTTAAGCTGAATACCGCATCACCGCTGTTTTTTATAATAATAATAATAATAATAATAATAATAATAATAATAATAATAATAATAATAATAATAATAATAATAATAATAATAATAATAATAATAATAATAAAGTACCCTGCTCTGTCGAGGTTCCAAGCGGGTAGAAGTGGTACCAGAAAAGTAGGGGTGCACCGATATGAAAATTGGCCACCGATACCGATACCGATTGTTCAACTAACACAATCGGCCGATACCGATACCGATACCGATAATTGTGGCAAAAAATAAGTATTTTTTATTTTTTTTAATATTTTTTTTAATATTTTTTTTAATATTTTTTTTTAATTTTTTTTTAATTTTTTTAATGAAACTACTGTATGTGTGTTTGTATTTGTAGGCCTCTTTACTTACTTAAAAAAGGAAACATCAAGAAATATGTTTATGGTATCACTGATCCCTCTCCCAGTATCGTCTGGCGGCCTGCAGAGGGATACTATTTTCTCAACCAGAGCTTTCAACCAATGCAATGGAACCATTCTGGCGGCCTGCAGCGGGATACTATTCTCTCAACCAGAGCTTTCAACCAATGCAATGGAACCATTTTGATTGACAGTCGATTCGGCCAATTACGCCACACCGCTAGCACCCACCTCCTGCTTACCACCAAGCGTTTATTCATTTTTCTACTTCGGGGCATGCCGCCATTGATCTGCTTGTGAGAATGCGAGTCAAACTCAGAACCACAACAAGCTAATAAGTTAGCTGCCCGGCAGTGCCCGCCGACCAGCGCGCTCCACAGGATGGCCAAACGAGACACAATGATTTTACTGCAACAAATGTTATAATAAAACAAAGCCTTTCTATACATTTGTCTGGTTGAAAACTTTATTAACAGATTGCAGAATGTGTAGTTGGGTACGGAATGAGCAACGGAATTTAACCGAGCTATGCACGGCTTGCTTGCTATCTTCGGGTAAATACTATGCTGATGTAATTGAACGTGTAACTAACTATAATAACGTTAATGCCACAAAACGAATGTTTGTGTCATTTTAACAGCAGATACTTTCTTAAATGCCATCCTCCCGACAGAGCGGTGTTGATGGGGAGCTCTGATGGATTCGCTTGGTTGTGTTATTACATTAGCATTGAACAGCTAACCGAAAGCTAGGGTTAACTAATGTTAAAGGTTTAGCCATAACGTTACGTTGGCTAAAGTTGGGGCTATTCTTAATCCAGTAATAATGGCTGCAGACCTGCAAGCAAAGTACAGCAAGTTGGCAAAGGAGTATTCCAACGTAAATCACATTTTCACCAGTAACGTTAGTCGTCTGCCTCCCGGCTATGAACGGACTCGGAGTAATGCCTTGCTGCTATGGGTAATAATAATATGCTGATGTTATTGTCCGTGTAACACTAACTATATAACGTTAATGCCACAAAACGAATGCCTTGTTAATCATAAATAGTAACTTTGATGCAGTAGCTTGTGTGTGTGTGGGGCGGACGGCGGGCGTTGTGCAGGTAGGTCGCGAGTGAACTTTTTTTTTTTTTGCCTTTTGACGCTACACAAATGGATGGTTAGTTATCGGCGACTGCTATCGGCACATTTGAGCTTATCGGCCGATAGGCCGATAGCAGTCAACAAGGCACTTATCGGCCGATACCGATACCCGACCGATATATCGGTGCACCCCTACAGAAAAGTCACGTGAAACACTGCAGACCACTGATTGGTCAGAAGAGAGACGCGTCACACGTTGGAGGGTCTGCACAAAAGCAGAAAGCCGCCATCTTTAGTGCCTCGCTTAGGATTAATTTCATTCAGGATTTGTTTGCAGCAGGAACAAGTGCAATAAACAAAAACGGATGGATTCACTGTGTATTCTGCCTCATTTATTGATGAAACAAAACCGACATCAACCCAATTTACCCAGAGTTTAGTGTCACAAAAAGATCGCTGATGTGTTAAACTTGTTGTTAGCCTAATGCTAACGCTAACGTCAGCAGATAGACACGAGAGGTAACGTTAAAGCTTGTAGAATAGACACAATGAGAGGTAACGTTAGCTTTAGCAGAATACACAACGAGAGTCTGGTTAATGTTGTTATTGATTGATTGATTGATTGATTGATTGATTGATTGATTGATTGATTGAAACTGTGTTATACTCTGGCTTGCTGCAAGCCCTCACGGACATAGCTATGCTCACAGAGCTTTCATGCTGTACACCAGCGGCCCCGCCTCCCCACACGGAGACAAACGGAGTAGTACCTGCAGTGGAAAAGGAACGAAGTACCAGGTACCTAAAGCGGGTAGAGTCGAGTCGAGTAGGTACTATGCAGTGGAAGCTCCATTAGACTAGAGGCAAGCTATATGCTATAAAGAGTAGACTACTAAAAAAAAATTGTGCGGTAAGGAAAAAATCAATACCGCGGCAGCCCTAGTTGTAGCCACCGCCCACAATCAACAATTCGCTCAACAACAGAGCGAGTGGAAATAATGCGAAAGCGGTTTCCCTGTCACTGACACTTCCTCAAACAGGTTGACGTGATGCGAGTGCTGATACGAGAGAGAGCGAGAGAGAACGAGCAAGCGAGAGAGAGAGAGAGAGAGAGAGAGAGAGAGAGAGAGAGAGAGAGAGAGAGAGAGAGAGAGAGAGAGAGAGAGAGAGAGAGACAGACAGACAGACAGATAGAGAGAGGGAGATAGAGGCTCTCATACGGTGCGACTCGTCTCGGAACATTTACACACACTCCCGACTGTGTGTGTGTGTGGGGGGAAACACACGGGCGCTCTCGGAGCGATCTCTCCTCCCTCTCTCTCTCTCCCTCTCTCTCTCTCGCTTGTTCTCTCTCTCGCTCTCTCTCGTATCAGCACTCACGTCACGTCAACCTGTTGCAAAATATCATGGCGCACACTCCCACACGTATTCCGAAGCATGCAATAATATTCACGGGGGTATATATTGTCATTTGTTACCAATGCATTGTCCCGTGGGATTATGCCCCCCGCGGCGAAATTAATTAGTCCCTCTATCTCTCTATCTCCCCCCCAAATCTGCCAGTGACTGTCACTCAAAGCGCATTGCGAGTATGGGCGGAGCCCAGCCAAAAACAGCTTGGAATCTGGAAGTGCAGAAAATGCTGCTCTAGACTAGTACTTAGGGATGCCCCGATCGATCGGCCAGCGATCGGTATCGGCCGATATTCAGTATAAATATGAGATTGGTGAATTCCGATAATGCTTTATTTTCGCCGATCGTGAAAACCGATCGAAAAACATGATTTGACCAAAGCAGAGTATACCAATAGGGTCCAGCTGCAGCGCCGGAGAATCCTGGCTGCAGCTGGAGGCTACTCGAGTATACACACAGACAGTGGAGCTGTTTGCAGATAGCGAGCATTTTGACTTGTTGCGTGGTGGCGATGTCTCGCAGATAATACAACTACAAGTATGATTATATAATATATATATTTTATAAAAGAAATATATATATATATATATATATATATATATATTTTTTTTTTTTATATATATATATAAAGCCAAAAACGATCGGTATCGGCCGATATGGCTCATAGACAATCGGTGATCGGTATCGGTGGCAAAAAACGTGATCGGGGCATCCCTGCTAGTACTTGATTAGAAATACAAAACAATGAGCGCGGTCGGGTGGCGTAGCGGAGATTGCGCTTGTCACCAATGCAAGAGGCTGCGGTCTCGACTCCCGGAGTCAGCATTGCCCTGTGGCTTGGGCCGGTCGTCATACTAACTCGTTTGGCTGAGTTAGGGGGAGGGAAGTCGTGGGTGGTAATCTGGCGTTGTGGACAGCGACGCCTACAGGTCAGGTCTGGGCGCCTGCTCAGCGAAAGGCAGGAAATGGTGAAGGCAGCATGACCTCCCACGCGTTACGCTTCACCAATGAGAGTCCTCGCTGCCAGGTGAAAAAAAGAGCCACTGGCTGTCTCCACATGTGTCGGAGGAAGCATGTGGTGGACTTCAGGGTTCCCTTGTACCGACCAGTAGGAGGAACATGCGCACAACAACCAGGTAGGGGAGGGAGGGAATTGGCATAACGACTAAATTGGGATGGGGAGAAAAATAGAAAAATCAGGCGGAGAAAAAGAGGATACAATTTTGTTTTCTTTTTAAATACAAAACAATGAATTTATTTTTTAGAAAAACCTTACAGATGTGTTCCATACTCACAGGAATTGTGTAAAATTGCCCAAATAGTGAAAGAAATAGGAAGATAGTTCCCCTTTAAATTAAAATATCAGGGACCATACCAGTGTAATATAAATGACCATATCAGTGTGATATAGATTACCATATCAGTGTGATATAGATTACCATATCAGTGTGATATAAAGGACCATATCAGTGTGATATAGATTACCATATCAGTGTGATATAGATTACCATATCAGTGTGATATAAAGGACCATATCAGTGTGATATAGATTACCATATCAGTGTGATATAGATTACCATATCAGTGTGATATAAAGGACCATATCAGTGTGATATGCATCCGACACAATTTGCCTAAAACGCCTGTCGATTGCATACCCAAAGTAATTAGAGATTTATTATTGAACCACTTATAGCACATGCATGAGTCTGGTCTCTTTTGAAAGGAAACATTCTGAATTTTCTGATTCATGAAGAATCAGAGTGCTAATGTAATAGAGTTACAGAGGTTTGTTTACTTACATCTTTGTAACGGCTGCAATTTTAGCTTTCCAACAATGTGTTGGTTGATCTGCTCTAACACAACCTGAAGCCGGCAGATGAGGGCAAATGTGCCGCGACGTGCGCAACGGCCTGGGAAGGGGGGGCACAGGATGTTAACAGGTTAAGGACCATATCAGTGTGATATTAAGGAGCATATCAGGGTGATATAAAGTCACATTCCCATTTAATCAGAAGAAAGGTTTTGCACGCACCTTGACCATTGTGTTCAATAGCATTTTCCTGCAAATCAGAGTCATGTGCAGACTAATGAATAATGAATTGAACTTTGAACCTTGACAATGCTGAGCAGGCTTTACCTACAGTATGGTGGTTGTAGTCACTGTAAGCAAGGCCTTTCACCTGGGCACTACCCAAAGTGAGACACTGGAGCTCAGTCTGCACGTTTATCACAGGGGGGGGTGACTGACATTTCAACCACAATGTTGACTCTTTTTTCCTTTGTGGTTGAAATGTTTCCTCGTTTGTCTATTTTCAAGTGCCCGGGTAAAGGTTTGCTGACATGTACTGTCCTCTGCTGTTAAGCCCTCTTATTCAAAACTTGTTGAAACACGTTGGACTTCACTTTTGGGTTGTAGTCACTGGTCATTTCCAAAATGGAGACGAATTAACCTGCCACAGACTCATACCCCCCCCCCGACACTCAACTAACCGCCTCGAACAGTCCTTCATACCAGCGGCCATCATGCTTCACAACAGTGGGTAGCGACTAGCGGCCTCCAGGCTCCACAACAGAGGGCAGCGACTGCTGCCAGACATTGATCTGGGACTAATAAGAACCCAAGGAGGACAATTTACACTACCTTAGGCATACTGCACCTGCACATGTGGATACTGTGATACTGTGAATAATGTATATTTCAGTGGATACTGTGATACTGTGAATAATGTATATTTCAGTAGATAGTAAATTATAACACTACCTTAGGCATACTGCACCTTATGTGACACTGTGAATACTGTGAATATATTTTTCAGCTAGTTAGATAGTAAATTATTTTACCTATTTGTTTACACTGCTTGTGTTGTTGTTACTACCTGTACCCCCCCCCCCCCCCCCCTTCCCCCATGCTGATATGATGCCTGAATTTCCCTAAGGGGATCAATAAAGGAATATCTTATCTTATCTTATCTTATCTTACATTCAGGATAGTCTACATTACATGTATTTGCCAACTTGAATCAATTTAAAAGCAGTGGTGGTGTTTTTCACGTCAGTTTTTAGTTGTTTTTCAAATCTGGGGTTGTTCCATAGATTATGAATGTGGCTCTGACTTTATGAGGTCATAAAATGTGTGTGTGAGCTCTTACATCCCAATGATGTTTATATTATCGCATTGGTGAACCAGGTCTGAAGATTTGGGCAGAGTACAAACATACAGCGGTGGCCTAATGGTTAGTGAAGCAGGCTTGTGACCAGAAGTCACCAGTTCGATCCCCTGAAGTGAATGAATAATGATCTCCCCTCCCTCACCCACTACAGAAGTTCTCTTGAGCAAGGCACTTAACCCCCAACTTCTCCTCAGGCTCAGGACTGTTGCTGCCCACTGCTCCTACATAGTTAGTTTGGGTTAAATGCAGAGGACAAATTCCTGGTATATGGGATAAATGTGCTTGACAACAAAGAGATTATATTCTATTGTATTCTATGTTACACAGAAATGCCTACTGGAGCTTGCCAACCTTTGTCTGGGACAGGGCCTTCTGTGTTCAATTGTAAACATTTATATTGACATCACACTTCATTACACATCCGGGGGGGGGGGGGGGGGTTATCAACCTCACAGAGAACCTGTTTGTGGTCATTCATACCGTAGGCTAAACACTTGCCATGACAAATTACAAAGATATTATTGACAATGGTTCCTTAACTAGCTGCACATTAAAAACACTTGAAAATGTCTGTGTCTGGAGGTTCCATTGTTCTAATGCTATGATGGCAAAGCACAGTCCTTGAACTGCCTATATAGTCTGAGAGAGCCAAGCATGAACTGCCTATATAGTGTGAGAGCCAATAATGAACTCCCTACATCATGTGAGAGAGCCAATAATGAACTGCCTACATCATGTGAGAGCCAAGAATGAACTGCCTACATCATGTGAGAGCCAAGAATGAACTGCCTACACAGTGTGAAAGAGCCAAGAAAGAATGAACTGCCTACACAGTGTGAAAGAGCCAAGAATGAACTGCATACATCACGTGAGAGAGCCAAGAATGTACTGCCTATATAGTGTGAGAGAGCCAATAATGAACTGCCTATAGTGAGAGAGCCAAGAATGAACTGCCTATAGTGTGAGAGAGCCAATAATGAACTGCCTATAGTGTGAGAGCCAATAATGAACTGCCTATAGTGTGAAAGAGCCAATAATGAACTGCCTACATCACGTGAGAGCCAAGAATCAACTGCCTACATCACGTGAGAGAGCCAAGAATGAACTGCATACACAGTGTGAGAGAGCCAATAATGAACTGCCTATATAGTGTGAGAGAGCCAAGAATGAACTGCCTATATAGTGAGAGAGAGCCAAGAATGAACTGCCTATATAGTGAGAGAGAGCCAAGAATGAACTGCCTATATAGTATGAGAGAGCCAAGAATGAACTTCCTACATCGTGTGAGAGCCAAGAATGAACTCCCTACATTGTGTGAGAGCCAAGAATGAACTAGTGTAAGAGAGCCAAGAATGAACTCCCTACATCGTGTGAGAGCCAAGAATGAACTCCCTACATTGTGCGAGGGCCAAGAATGAACTGCCTATAGTGTGAGAGAACCAAGAATGAACTGCCTACACAGTGTGAGAGAGCCAATCAAGAACTGCCTACATTTATACCCCTTTTAGACCAAAACACTAAGCCAGGTCAGACCCAGGATTCAGTCAGTGTGAAAGGGTTGATCCGTGTAAGATGATCTGACGTATCGACCCTATAGGTCAGGGCTGAAAACCTGCTTCTACTCTGCTTGGTGTGAATGTTTGGTACAACACCTGTGTTGTAAGACAGCATTTTCTTGGATATATCTGTGGTGTTTACAGAAGCTGAGATGTAGCAACATCATGATGTAGCCAGCAGCTGTGTAATAAAGAAGAACTGGACAGTTGGAGAGAGTCTCTGGACTGTCCCAGGGTCTGATGTGAATGAGTGCTACTAGGGCTACTAGTGTGGGTTAGCCAAGGACGAATTGATTACATCTCATGTGAGGTGGCAAGGAGGAATTGACTACATCTGGTTTGAGTTAGCCAAGGAAAAATTAACTACATCTTGTTTGAAGTGGCAAGGAGGAATTAACTACATCTAGTTTGAGTTAGCCAAGGAAAAATGAACTACATCTAGTTTGGGTTAGCTGAGGAAGAATTAACTACATCTAGTTTGAGCTGGCAAGGAGGAATTGATTATACGTCTAGTAACCAGTTAACCCAGGCCAAAGATCAGCTCTGCTCTCAGTCTGCCTTCATCCCACATACTGTATGCCGAGTAGGGGTGTAACGGTACACAAAAACCACGGTACGGTACGTACTTCGGTTTTGAAGTCAAGGTTCGGTACAGGTTTTCGGTACAGTAGGGGAAAGTTTGGCTTTCCATGTTCCACTCAGGGGTGATGTAGTGTGCAGTAACTAATTGTACTTGTAGAGCTGTCAACGAATATTCTATATTGAAATTAATAATCGACTTGTAATATATATTTTTTTTATAATAATTATTATATTAGATTGTGAAAAAAACAGCCCCCGGTGGGCGGTCGTTAGTGGTTAACATACCGTTGTATTCGTTCGGTACACTACACAGCCGTTCGGTACGGTACACACTGAAACGGGATGTCCCGATCATGTTTTTTTGCTCCCGATCCGATCCCGATCATGTGATTTTGCGTATCTACCGATACCGATCTTTCCCGATCCGATCAAAAAAAAGAAAAAAATATTTTTTTTTTTTTTTTACCTTTTTTTTTTTATTCAACAAACATGACCATGTTCACATCTTAAACTCATACTGAGGCCTTAGTTTTGGTTTTAAATTGCATATCATCATTAATGTATTTATTGTCACACAGAGCAGAAGAATTTAGCCAAAACAAACCAATAGTATCCAGCTGCAGAACGGCAGACCAGCCACACTCGCAGACCCACATTTCCTTTGATTTAATTATACATCAAATGATTTATGTCAAGGATTGCAATGCCTCGCTTGAATGAAGTTAACTTTTCACCTGGATAACGTCAACATTCAGGGTGAATGTAATGTGAGAAAAAAAAATAAAAAATTATTTGGGTCTGAGAGTGTGGCTGGTCTGCCGTTCTGCAGCTGGATACTATTGGTTTGTTTTGGCAAAATTCTTCTGCTCTGTGTGACAATAAATAAATTAATGATGATATGCAATTTAAAACCAAAACTAAGGCCTCAGTATGAGTTTAAGAGGTGAACATGGTCATGTTTGTTGAATTTAAAAAAGAAAGTAAAACATTTTAAATTCTCGAATTTATTTTAAAAAAAATTGCCGATCCCAATCTTCGGAAAATCACATGATATCGGATCGGGACATCCCTAATACGGATACGTGTACCTTTACACCCCTAATGCAGAGTTTGGCATTTTTCCACAATGCAGTCATTGTGCTTTAAAAACGTGCAGTTCCATTCCACAGATGATGAATGTTTACTCAAGTGATGCGTATACAAGTCATATGTATATAACGTTATGGAAAATTAAGAAAAGAAAGATATGTGCCTTTTTGTACAAACCAGTTTGGAGCATCAAAATACATGTACATTATATATATAAATATAAATATAAATATATAGGCCCTGGGGGAGGAGAGGAAGAGGGGGGGGGTATGATTAAGGATAGATAGTTGTGTTCATTTTCCCAGTGGAACACAGGCTCTATATCTCACCATCCAATAGCAGAGATTTATCTCTCTGACAGAAGGGAGAAGCCGAGAGAATGGGGGGGGGGGGGGGCTGCAGTGGGAAAGGGAAGAAAAGGAATGCTGGAGAAGAGCGAGAGATAGAGCGAGCGGTAGAGCGAGATAGAGCGAGGGGTAGAACAAGCACAGAGAGGAGGAGGACTGGAGGGCATTAATAAGGGATGTGTACTGGATGAGTTGTGGGACGTGTGTCCTATAATTTACTCTCCAGTTTTTCCTCGTTCAATCTATCTCCTCGCTTTCCCGCCCGTCAACAGAAAAGTGGACCCAGTGGATCGCTCGCCTTGCCACGGTGTCACCATCACTCTTCTGGAGTGATGCCAGCAGGTGCTGCGTGACCAGGCTTATTGTTAGTTTTTGTTTTTAATTTGTTAACAAAAGAAATTTAATAAAATTGCTATCAATTCATTTTAGTTTCAGTTATACTTTCCAGAGTGGGTTTGCTCGTTTCAGTTTAGTTGTAGTTTTGTTTTTATTTGTTTCCGTATTATTGTTTTTGTGTTTGTCAGGCGCAAGAAGTCCAGAATAGGTATTGTATAATACAAACACATCACTTTGTGAAGGCAATTCACTCACAGTCAAATGAACATCCCAGTCGCAATAAACATCATGCACCAATGCCTCCTCTTAGCTTGTTGTTTTGACACATTTAACCAAATTGACAAAAATTTTTTATTTTTTTTTAGTTAACTAAACCTAGTTTTAGTTTAGTTTTAGTTCACTATAATCACCTTGTCGTTTAGAGCACACCACACCACTACTCATTCTGACTCACTCCTTTATCATACCAATAGATTCTATCAATTGAATAGAACGTGCGTGAGGTTTGTTTTATAGAGCAGAGAGATGTTGTGTTTGGATTAGAGGATTTATGTACGTTATGCTGTGTGCACCCTGCCCTGCCCTCCCCTCAGAGAATAGACTGAAGTGATTGACTTGAAGTATCTGCAAACAAATCAATCGCTGAGCTCATATTTAGAACAAATACCCACTGGGTGAAATGGTGGAGAACTCCAGCTCACTAAACCGACACCTCACAGTTTAGCTGTATAAGAGGGAGGTGTAGCTCAACATGGCCTTATAAAAATGTCACCACCCCTGGGATATGACCAGTGTATGTCAGCCTAGGAGGACAGGCTAATTAAACACATTCCAGTATGCCATGGGTCCAAGCTGCACAATCAGCAGGTCACGTGACCTCTTACCCCCCTGTGATCTGGCCAACCAGTGGCCAGCGTTGCAGACACTAAGCAAGGTGCAGGGGGGGCTAAAGGTCATGGGTCAGGGGATTTATAGTGTGGCATTGTGGGAGTGACCCCTTACCATGTCAGGTCAGCTCTGTCTGAGAGAGAGAGAGGTGACCTCTAGGGGGTGGTGTGTGTGTGTGTGTGTGTGTGTGTGTGTGTGTGTGCGTGTGTGTGTGTGTGTGTGTGTGTGTGTGTGCACATTTGTCTGTGTGCGTGTGTGTGTGTGTGTGTGTGTGTGTGTGTGTGTGTGTGTGTGTGTGTGTGTGTGTGTGTGTGTGTGTGTGTGTGTGGGTGGCTTGGTGGCTGTCACCTTGCAAGGCTTGCAGGTCATCTGCAGCAGCAGGAAGTCTACATACATCTGTCACAGGACTCACATTCCTCCCTCAGCAGCTACATAACAGAGTATAGGGTTACAGAGCCCCGGGCCCCTAGGGTAGGTCATTCCTACGTCAGCCATAGGGAACGTGGTCTCGCTGCTGCTGCTCACTGACACTTCAGTCAAAACAAAACTGCTTTCAGCCCAACGGAGGAAGAAGAAGGAGCAGAGTAAAACTGAGAATACAGCCTGAACCTGCACATGATCTGTTTCCATACAGACCTCATTCGCAACTCAAACCGGCCTCCAAAGCGAAAGGTTTTCCAATGCAGTGGTCACAGTGCACATGCACACCCATAGATACCACATACAGTATACACACACACAATCATACGTACACACACATGCACACACACTTACACATATTACATGTAGCCCGCGGCAGCAGGCGGTGAATATAGAGTGTGTTTTGAATGTTTAATGAGGGCTAATCTAAAGCAAAGCCATTCGCGGCCGTGTTAAGTGAGCATGGATCAAAGCAATGGGAGACGGGAGTCCATTCCAGGAGGTAACCTCAGCTCAGCACTGTCTGATTGAAGTACATAGAAACAGTCCATGAGGTACATTTAAGACATGGAAAACCCCTGCATGTGTGTGTGTGTGTGTGTGTGTGTGTGTGTGTGTGTGTGTGTGTGTGTGTGTGTGTGTGTGTGTGTTTCAATTCTCTATAGAGACAAAAGACAAGCTAAAGGAGATACCCTGACATAACCTTGTAAGAGACCCAGTATTATCGGAGTACTCCACATTTTACAGTCAGATCCCTGCTGCTAAATCACTTGCTCCAGAGCCAGATTCAGGCAGTAGTTAGCATTGTTGCCTCACAGCAAGAAGGTCCTGGGGGGTTTGACCAGCAAGGGGCCTTTCTCTGTGGAGTTTGTTATTCCCATGTTTGTGTGGGTTCTATTTAAATACCTGCATATAGCGCTTTTAGGGGCCTTTCTCACTCACCAATCGGGGTCGAATCAGCGCCCCCGGGGACGGGGGGGGAGTGTTCTCACTCAGACGGACACACCCCTTTTGGGTGCGAAGCGGCGCTGATTCGTATTACCCCCCGCTGAACCTGGGACGCTTGAAATAGGTGGTCTCGGGTGCGGGCCAGTGGGAGCGGGGGGCGTGACACACACAACGTCGTTACTGTAATGCTTTTCATGCTTGCTTGAATTTTGGGCAGATAAAACCACACAGCAACAACTGGACAATACCCACAAAAACTATATTTATGGGCAATTTGAGAGTTCAGACCTCAACCAAAAACAAGCGTGTGGAGCCTCACAGCTCAGTGGATGAAAACATGAAGCCACGTTACAAAGCACAGCACTTCTGGCTCGCATTAGGCCTGGCAATTTTGTTTGCCATGCTATGTCTATACATTGGTTTCTTGTTCGAATGCATTTATTTCTATTAGACCAGTGGTGCCCAACCAGTCGGCCGTGGTCGACAGTAGATCAATGACATGCAATATAATTGCCACGAGCGATGGGATAATGTTAGCTGCTGAACAGGCTAAGCTAACTAGCGTTAGCCGTTAGCTTAGCGTTTGCCACAATGCTATACTATTATACTGGCATATAACATATACATTCACGTTAGCATGTAAGCTAACAAAATCAGCGCCTATGAGACTAAACTCCGCTTTTGGTGTTCAATTGTGTTAGTTTTGTTTCATCAACAAATGAGAGGCAGAACACACAGTGAATGTATCCGTTTTGTTTATTGCACGTTCTTTGCTGAAAAATAAGTGCTAAAGTGGCTATACTAGACTAGTACTAGGCTAAGCTAACTAGCGTTAGCCGTTAGCTTAGCGTTAGCCCTGGGAAACGCTCAAAAGCGAACTCTACAACACCATCCATTCGTGAGAAAAGGGGGTGGGTTATATTGACAAGGCTTGACAACAGAGGTTCAAATATAACTTCATATTTATTGGTTATTTGTTTTATTTTATATCAGCATCCAGTCTCCACCGTGTGTTAAACTCTTCCTGTTTACATTTTCGAGCGTGACATCATCGCCTACGGCAAGCTTACAAGCTCAAAACGCAAACCGTAAACAAACCCCAGAGCGCACCAAGACTGAGGCTGAGGTTACACCTTTCGTATCATCTTCGTATTGTTTTCTTATACGCATCGCCGCGTATCGCCGCGACGTCATGCGCCTCGAGTCACACTTTCGTTTTTTTTTCGTTTTTGTCACCAGAGCACACTGATGTAGTACACTGCCAAAGCAGTAGGTGGCAGTAGGTGGCAAACATGAAGGCAATTTCAACCAATCAGAACGAATGTGCCAATACACTTCCTGGAAGCTCCAGCAAAGAAAATGTCAATAAGGCAGGCGCCTATGCCGCGCCACCATCTTGCTCAATGCAGCAATTCTTTTTTCAGCAAAGCCTAATAAAAGTGCAATAAACAAAACGGATACATTCACTGTGTGTTCTGCCTGTCATTTGTTGATGAAACAAAACTAACATCAACACAAGTGACCACCAAGAGCGGATAGTTTAGGCTAAAAAACGATCGGTAGCATTGTAGCATTGTTAACTGCATGCTAACGTCAATGGAGTATGCCATTATAACAATATAGCATTGTGGCTAGAAGCTAACGTTAGCTCACGCTACTTAGCCAGCATCAAAACTGATGATATCGCGAGCTATCAGTAGTTAGATAACATTAGAGACAACGCTGTGTGTATTAAACAAAGGTGAATAGATGACTGGGCCATTTTGTTTAATGCTTGTTAAGTTGAAAGAGGAACTCTGAGCTAACAGGGTCTGAATCCTGATAGCTCACGTTAGCCAGCTGCTCATGCAATCGGTAATGCTAGCAGAATGAATGGATGTAAACTTTATTTAACATATTGCATATGGGTACAATACAATACGGCTCAATACAAACAATTGTTAAGGGAATGCAGACTGTTGTAGCTTGGACTGGGGTCCTTATAACAATAACTTGACAACACATGGTAGCTGAAGCTATTTGGGACACGGAGCTCTGTCCCAAACACACACACTGTTGTCATTGTCACCGGAAGGGCACGCAGATGGTATCTACTGCGCATGGGCGTTTTCGCAACAACGGCTAGCGTGCTGACTACACGCTGTTGTCGACTCGTTTTTTTTGCGTATCTCCAAACGCAAACACAATTTTGCGTTTCAGCCGTATCCACAAAAAAACGCCAAAAAACGTGTTTCTGTGTAGATAGGACATGAAACGTCGTCAAAAACGTATAAAAAAACGCCAGGAATACACTAGTCTAACCATAGCCTGAGTGTGTACACAAACTAGAGGGGGGAGAGAGGGGGGGGGGGGGGGGGAGTTCGCATCAGATCTCGGAACGGACCAGAACGGAATGGAACGGAACCGAATGGGTGAGTGAGAAAGGCCCCTTATTCAAAGCGCTTTACAACTTATGCCTTACATTCACAGATGAACTCAAACATTCGCACACCGACGGCAGATGCAACCATGCAAGGTACCAAGTGAGCAGTTAGGGGTTAAGTGTCTTGCTCAAGGACACTTCGAGCTGCCGGGAGGAGCTGGAATCGAACCCAGGAACCTTCCAATTACCAGATGTCCTCTCTACCTCCTGAGCCACTCTCGCCGTTTCATCCTTCCTGGCCGCCATAGGTAGTGCTTTAAGCACTGAATTCATTTTCAATGAAGAGTATCCATTTGTTGGACAGACAGAGTTGTCTTAGTTAGGTTCTAATTTAAAAATAAACAAATGACAGTAACACCTTCCATCAATTTTCTATCCGTTCATTGACGGAACAATGTAGCTGGTCTGGACTGATCCTCTGAGCTCCTCTCCAGTTGAGCTTTCGCTACTGCAAGGTTAAATACTGGGGATGTCCCGATACCACTTTTTTTGCTGACCGAGTACGAGTACTGACATTTGGGTACTTGCCGATACCGAATACCGATACAGAGTAATTAACCCCTTAAGCTTACCCCACATTTAGCCTAAAACGCCTGACGATTGCATACCCAAAGTAATTAGCTATTTATTATACTTTTATACTTATAGCAATGCATAAGTATAACTTATGACTTTTTTTTATACTTTTTTGTGTAGCATCCTTGACATTGTTCTGGAATGTATTTTTTTAAATGTCTAATAAAATAAAATAAAATCAAGTCTGGTCTCTTTTGAAAGGTAACATTCTGAAGTTTCTTACACCATAAAGTCAAATCACTTTGAGTGCTAATGTATTAGAGAAACAGATGTTTGAACACACTGAAATAAAATATTTGCTCCTTACTTTTGTGTTGACTTGTTGCCAGATGCCCATTTGTGGGTTCCAGCTGAGAGGTAGGAGCTGGAAAACATAACGGTTCCATAGCCTGAAGTTGTATGTAGTACAGGTCCAAAGTTTATAAAAATCCCACGGAGTGTTTAACGAAGGTTTTTGTAATGTGTGTACCGCAATAATTCAGAGTGATTATCCAAAATGGCCGTCCACTTCCATTCATCCAGACGCACGAGTCAAAACGAAGAACTTGTTAATCTTCTTCTGCCCCCTTCACGTTGCAATCAGCACTCGTCTGGGATCGCTTTCAGAGCAGGCGCTCCTTGGCTACAACGGTGTAGGGCTGTCTTAAATACTTCGAAGCATTTTTATTTTTTTATTATTTTTGCTAAATCAACTCTGCCTCTCTTTGTTAACACTTTCGGGGCCATTTGGATCCGTCTAAAATCACTCTAGACTGCCAGCATTTCTAAACAGACTTGCATAGTATGTGAGGCTGTTTGTAGAGCTAAATCTATACTTTATAGTATTGCTATCTGTCCATTCTCATTGTCAATTGAGACCATAAACCGTCCCTTCAAAATGGCTTAAAGAAAAAAAAATTTCATCAATACGTTCTCATTTTATAGCATCTTGAATATAAGCGTTATAAGGGATTTCGGCTAGGATATTTCCTGGAAGGCGAGATACAGGCCGCTAAGCTAGTAACGTTAAATCCAATGGCATTTCGGCTATACAGAAGCTAGAGTTAAAAATCAAACTGCATATGATCAATATGATGGTCCACCATGAATGCATGAAAGGGGGGGGGGGGGGGGCGGGGGACCTCGTTTCTGATGGATTACCAATAACCGCGTTAGCATCAGTAGCCACATTCGCTGATCGGGTGGATGGCTATCATAACAAGGTCTGATCAGCATGTAATTTACGTGAAAAAGATCTTGGGCCGTGGGCCGGTTGGATCCCCCAAAGGATTTCCCAGTTATCGATCGCCATCTGGTAGATCGATATGTCCATTGGCTGATGATATATTCCTTTACTGCACACTGAAATCCACGTCCCAAAACGTATTCCGTGTAACAGGCTATAGGCATCGCTTCATGTTAGCAGAAAACTACATTGGAGATCCAGAAAAAACAAGACAACTTCTGCCACAGGGAACACTGCATTATCGAGATAGCGCCCCTAAGAGGATCTGGCCGGTAATGCACTTTTTCGAATTCAAAGAGTAGGGTACTTCTGCAGTGCTGCTCGGTGACATCGAGTAGGTTAAGCCAAAACAACCTTGCGGTCCTCAACCGTTGGATTCGAAACACGGACATCTCCGTGGTCGGGCGCCATTGTGTTAATTACAACAAGCAATGCTGTTTGTTATTTAAGATGAGGTTGGACTCGGCACTGACAGATTTGTGTTCATTGTGCTGCTTTTATAAAGCCTCAAATGACGGCTTACAATATTTCATGAAAGCAAAGTGTTTCGTTTGTCTAAGATTTAAAAAGGTTTAAACTTTACAGCACTGACAAAGTTGAACAAAGTGCTGTACAAGTCCCACAACAATAACAACAAAACAAAAAAAACTAAAAAAATATATTATTATTTTTACATTTATTTTTATTTTATTTCGAAGCTTCGAATTAAAATCAAATCTCGACCCCGAAGCTTTGAATTCCAATATATTTTTAAGGTCAGCCCTACAACGGTGGTCAATCATTTTCGCCATCAGCGGTGACTGGTCAGTTCAGGATTGTTTACAACCAGACGTGGTCACTCGTCGGAACGACTTGTCAAATGACACTCGCCGGATATTTCGTCTTGTAACTCAAGACCCGAAGCTAGGCTAGGCCCGGCTAGGAATATCATACCTCGGCTCCAGTACACTCAGAAGAGGGCGAACTCCCGTATTTTCCACAACTAAGTTGAGTTGGTTGTCAAGAGCGATGTACTAGGGTAAGCGCTTCGATTATTTTCACTGCCCGTGGGTTTTCTCTGGCCATCTTCTGTCGCTTCTCCAGTGTTTGCTCCTGAGTTGGTTGTTTTGTGCTGCTGCTAGCATTAGCAGACTCCTTGTACTCAGCCTCATGTTTGCTCTTCAGATGTTTGATCAAATTACTTGTGTTAAATTAGTTATTTTTCGCCCCTCCTCTTGGCACTTTAGCAGAGCATAGTTTGCAGTCTGCTTTGTTCTGGTCAGCATTGCTCCACCGCACACCGTGCCCACCTGCTCCCAATCGATCTAACGTTACGTTGCACGCGGCACTCCTGTCGCGAGAGGTATCGGGCAAGTACAAGCACAGCAAAATAGGGCAGTATCAGACCCGATAAAAATAATATTGAATTATCCCATAGTATTCCATAGTTTAATTATAATAGGACATCCCTATTAAATACCGAAAGAGCCAAATCATCTGCCATCATTGTGTAACATGTCGTGTCACCTCTAGAGCCTTCTTTCTCTCCTTCATGTGAAGTAAAATCTACTCTAAAGTGAAAGTGAAACTTAAGCTACTCTGTAAAGCTCTGCTATAAAATAGCTCTGCTGTCCATGCAGATGCTTTTATTTTATAATGTTGTCTGACTAAGTATTGATAACACGCATAGCATTTTACAAATTCAAGTTTTTTATTTGATGAATGTGGGCACTGATATGCGAATGAACTAAACTAAAAAACATACTCCGGTGGGGGCAGTAGGCAAATAATGTGCTCTGTGGATGCCTGAACACCAAGTAACACAGATAACACAGACTACCACAGCAAGCCTACTTGTGACCACACATTGGTCAGAGTTTTGGGGTACCCAGTGAGTACTCCTCGCCCTTCAAGGGCTGCAACAAGCTATCCTTCTGCAGGGAAGGAACTCTACACTGACTGGCTTCTAGCCTCATAACTGACTGATTGGTCTCAGCTGGATAAGTACAACACATGAGTGTTAGCTGGTATGTTCTTTCCTAATTTGTTTTTCAGTTAGCAGTAGTGCTTTCACTCACAGCTATCTTTGGTCTCAGCTGGATAAGTACAACACATGAGTGTTAGCTGGTATGTTCTTTCCTAAATCGTTTTTTAGTTAGAAGTAGTGCTTTCACTCACAGCTAACTTTGGTGAATATTGACAATAACCGCTGTTGGTGAATTAGTCAGTGGCGGCTGGTCCATAGAGGGCGCTAGGGCGCCGCCCCCCTCAGCCTCAATATATACTGTTCTGTAGTTACTGAAACTGATATGGCACCGCCCCACCTAGAATAATTTTCACCAGCCGCCACTGAAAGTAGTGATCTCGATTTCAGCTCCGACGGTACGATACGTGGATTCCTAATTTGTCGTTAGCAGTACGCTTTCACTCACGGCTAACTTGGTGAATATTGACACCATGGCACGCCAGCAGTCCCGTTTACACAGACTCCGGGGCTACTCCATCCCGGCAATGTGACCACCTCTACTGGTGGCTTAACGCCGGAACAACAAATGCCATCGTTTCCGTGTTCGTACCGCTTATTCAGAACGCTGAGGCGGAATAACTGACAGAATTCCCGCCGTGAACAGGCTGTGCACACACAGACACACACACACACACCACTAGCCATGACATAATTTGATGAGCGGATGAAGTAGACGGGGCAGAGAATCAGGCAGAATGATTTGCTCCTCACCAGGCTGAAAGTCCTTGGTGGGGAAAAGAAGACGCCTCAGGCCTCAGGAGACGAGTCCTCTGCTCCACACAACACCCACCGGGCAGAAAATCCAATCTGTAAAAAACAAACAAACAATGGAAAAGATGAGAGATACGATACGGACACAAAAGATGGAAAAGATGAGGTCTTCCTTTTCCCCGAAAACCCTTTTTCTAACCAATGGGATATGGTAGGAGCAACGCAAAAGGAAGCACGGGGTGGGGTTTCTATATGAAACCAAATACTTCTACTATCAAACGCAAGCAAACACAACGGGAGATCGGCTGAACAATCAGTCACACAGCAAGCGGCGAGCGGCACCACCGTACAGAGTCATCATTAGGGAGTGTGTGGAGGTGAAACCTCATTCCAGGTCTGCAGACGTGGCCTATTCCAGTTGACTTTATGGCAGTCAATAATGTAGCTCCGTATATCACTGGAAGGAGAGGCCCGGGAGACAGGTGGGATGGTTGAAGAAAAGAGAGAGAGAGAGATAATGAAGGAGGCAGAGGTTGTCTTAATGTCGTGCTCCCATGGCCCTCGCTGTGCCCCGTCCAGATGGTTGGGTCCTTTAAAGCTGTGAGGAACAGAGGGACATGCACGCCACCAACCCATTCCAAAGCTCCAGAGCATTCCGCCCTCGAGCCTCTTGCAGACACACACACACACAGGAGATATGTAATCTGCATGCACATGAAGGAGGATGGGGACTGAAGTCCCTCCCAGTCGTTCCACAGCCATCCAGAGCCACAGGAGGTCAATGGCTGTTGTTTGCCTGCTAACGGCCCAATGATGGCAGACTGACTGGCCTATAACAACAGGCATAATAAGTCTATACGACCTGGAGGAGCAAGGGGCCACGGCTCCATCTAACACGAGACACTCTGTCTGCCCTGCTCTCTGTGTGTGTGTGTGTGTGTGTGTGTGTGTGTGTGTGTGTGCGTGCGTGCGGGTGTGTGTGTGTGTACAGTATTGATATCGATCTATCTGTCTGTCTCTGTGTGTGTGTGTGTGTGTGTGTGTGTGTGTGTGTGTGTGTGTGTGTGTGTGTGTGTGTGTGTTCCTAAGAATGCATGCATTCATGTGCAACACTAGTGAGGTAATGTGTGTGCCAAACAGTTACAGGTAAAAAAGAACAGAATTTAATTGGATTTAAGGTTGAAATATAGTATAGCTGTAGAAACAAAGTGTGGGAAAATTATGTGGAGATCAGCTAAAGTGACCCAACAATTCCTTTTGAGGGATCTTCAATGCATTTTTTTTTACATGATATGAAAGTACAGGTTCATACCTTCAATGACCACTGCACACACACACAGAAAGGGAGAATGGCTTATAGGAGACTAATGAAGCTAATGAAGTTAAATAAACTATCCAGTTAGTTTTTATAGTGTAACGTTTGGCTACTTGAGAGAGAGAGAGAGAGAGAGAGAGAGAGAGAGAGAGAGAGAGAGAGAGAGAGAAGGAGAGAGAGAGAGAGAGAGAGAGAGAGAGAGAGAGAGAGAGAGAGAGAGAGAGAGAGAGAGAGAGAGAGACCTTTGGTTTAGAGGTACTCCATTTCTCACTTTGAGTCCAAAAGTGTCTTGAATCAGAACAGGATCATACATATAACGTTAGGTAGCCAGCGCTCATCCGTCTTCTTCATCTGCTCGGGCCAGACTATAGACGGAGCCGAATAGGTTTCCTCATCGGTCGGTTTGATTATAGTTTTGATTATAGTCCAACATAGTCCATAGTCTGGTGGAAGAAACGCACCTTATCGTCCATAATCATCATCCATATAATCCAATCCTTTAGTCTTTTTCATAATATCCAATAGTTCGCTATAGGCGATCGCGATTGTCGAACGTGTCCTGCTCAGTGCTACTCGCAAAGAGTCCCCAGTTGTTTGGGGGCTGTGGGGCTGGCACTAATGGCCCATGCATGTTCTTAAGGTAGGCGATACTGCCACCTGGTGAGATTCGATCGTCATTGCAATTCCAACGTAGGTAGCTGTACCAGAGTAACTCAGAGGGCTCCGGCCGAGTGTGTAGAACGGGGATCAAAGGAAAAATACCAAAGGATCTAAAAACGAGATATTACGCTTTTGGCACTCAAGCGTTGGTGGTGAAACACGAGATATTACGTGTTTGGCCGTCAATGAGTTAAGCTCAGACATAGGAATATGATATGACAATTTTTTTTATTTGGCCGTCAATGAGTTAAGCTGAGACATAGGAATATCATATGACAATTTTGTATATAACAGGTGCATGTGTTCAAGGCTCTACCCAGTCCTCCAGACTGCTCGTGAACAGTATGTCCCAGACACCAAGGCTCAATGAGTAAATAAGCAATCTCTCATTTATAATAACTAGTTACACCTCTCTTCTCTTTCACAGTTTGGGTCAATTTAAAAGAATAAGGAGATAGGATCAAGCAATCGACTACCCTGAATGGACCCTGAAAGGGCTTGTATTACGCTGTTGTTTTAAAATGACCCATCATACCTGCAGAGTTTCTCAGGATTACTATGCTATATTTGGAGAGAGTTTGGTATGAAGTGAGATAAGAACACAAGATAGAAAGATTATAATAGCAACCTATAACCTCACTACGGTTGTATTACGTATTGAAGAAGTCATCCTACCAAGAAGAGGAGGTAATCGAGATACCCTCAGATACCCAGAAACCAGAGGCTTTCTGGAGCCATCGTTTAAGGACCCTTACTCCTAGGGCTGGGCGATAAAACGATAACAATAATTATCGCGATAAATTATTTCCTCGAAATAAACATGAAACGTGGTCGCAATGTTTCGATATATCAATTTTCCAAGCTTGGATATCAGCACACGCACTAACAACCAATCAGGAATAGAGCTACGTTACGTGATGACGCGCTTACGCACCACAGCTCCAGATGTGCTACTGTTTTGGTTTCGATTTCCGAGGAGATTAGTTTAGCAACTTTAGTTAGGAAAATTCATGAAAATTCCAGTGAAGGAGATGGCGACAGCGAAGGAGATGACAACCCTACGCCTACGGCCACCGCAAGCCTTAGCACCTCAAATGTAGAGGAAATTGTTAATAAGAAAGGTGTTTCGACGTCGGCAGCAGCGTTTCCGTTAGCCGGTAATTACCGGTTTTTGACCGGCAAAATCTGTTGAAGTCCGACTTATTTAATATCTCCGGTCTTAATGTCCGGTGAAAATAATTCCCTGAGTCTAAGCACAATTTGATTATTTGAATTGTATTAAAATAGGCTAAAATTAAATAGCCTATGCGATGAACGAAACGATCATTACATTTGTTTCCTCGTTGCTTCTAATAATGACAACGACGTTGTCGGCGAGAGCTTAGTGCTGGTGTGCGGACTTTTGTGTGAAGCTGCAGAGCCAGAGAGGCAACGGCACAATGCAGTATTCCAGCAGTACTCCAATTTGGCCATTTTCAGCCAATGTTGGGTGGGGGGCGCTGCTGTGCGGTTCCCAGAAAAGAGCCAATAACAGCTAAATCAGCTTCTCTGCAGCGCCATACTCTTTGCAAATAAGTCGTTGCGAGGTGGAGAGAGTCGTCACGCAAACCACGATAATGTTGCCGTCTCTCTGCTTTCTCAGTTCTTCGCTTGATATAATTAATACAAATGTCCAATATAACGGAATTCGTTAGCTCATAAAAATGTGATTATAACAGACTGCTGTTTAGTGTCGGACCGACTGCCCACATACGCGGTCTATTTTAGTTCAAGTCAGCAGCAGCACGGAGTATCGAGGGACTTATTTTATTTGGAATATATTAATTAATGACTGTATACGCAAAAGTAGCCTAGTTTTAAGTAATAATATTATAAATCTACATGCCTTGAGGATGACATTCTTTATATTGCCTGCTTATCAATTGTTTTAAAGCTCAATAAACTATGACCGGAATTAATCTCATTTGTCCGGTAGATTGAAATCTTGCAGGTCACGGAGACCGGCAACAATTTTTTCTAACGGAAACCCTGGTCGGCAGTATGGACACATTTTGGCTTTTTAAAGTCGGACAAAAATCAGAGCAGCGTTCGCTGCAAACTGTGTCGACGACCGGTGCTAACAAAAACGGGGAACACAACAAACATGTTCTATCACCTAAAAGTTTATCACTCATTAGAGTACACTGAATGGAAAGGAGTCAATATGAATAACACCATGCTAAAAATGACCTGAGATGAAAATCTAAGCAAATTAATAAAGGGAAGAAGATGATTAATTAAACAATGTTTAGATACAGTACTGAATTCTGCCATCCGGACACATGCTATTTGAAATATTATTATAGAATATAGAATACCATAGGCCTATAAATGGCCTTATAGCCAACTAAATTTGGATGCAGCAAGAACCGTCCGTGAATGAAATCTACACAGTTCCATTCTTATAATGCATATGATCCAGTGGCGGTAGGTTGCCCCCTGGTGGAATATAATAATCTATGCACTGGGCCCGGGGCGGTTACTGCGTTAGAAGAAGGTGCGCGGACTGATGACGACATCAACTCGAGACGAGACATTCAGTTGTTTTGGCGGTCGGAAATCACCCATAATCACAAGAAACATTCATTCAGACAGTACAGTTGGATCTAACAAAATGGATTTATATGGACACATTCATGGAGAATTCAAGCCGGGACCACAAAGCTTCTCAAAGGGTTGGCTCGACACGCGACGGCTCTCCAACTCGTCTCATAGTGACGTCTTCGTTCTACCGCAGCAAAAAAAGTGAGTCTATCTATTAACACATTAACTGCCACGGAGTTTGATCGTCTTATACCATTCTCTGCCAGCACTGTAAGTCTATGGAGATGTTCACCTTCTTTGCAGGGCTATAACTTTTTAAATTGTATTGCTAAATTGACATTACTATGGCCCATTCAACATCGATTATCTATCGTTCAGGATGTAGGAACGTTTTACTTTTTCATTCACACATTCATACGAAAATACCGTCTAGAGCAGTGGTCACCAACCTTTTTAAGCCCAAGATCACTTTTTTTTTGGTGAAGGCAAGATCTACCTGGGCCTAACAAAAATAATAGTTGGTTTCAGGTTGGTTGTCAGTTTGGCCATGGGTAGGTAGGGAATTTATTTTATTTTATTTTTTTATTTTATTCTTTCCCACGGCGACTATGGATAGGGAATTTCTTTATTTAATTAAAATGTTCACAACAACATGGATGCATGTACTCTGCCAGCATGTTTAATATCCATAATACTAAATGTTTGACTAAGATTTCTATGAAACTTTATTCTAAAAAAATCTGATTTTTTTTTTTTTTTTTTTTAATATATAATTTTTTTTTAAAACTCATAAAATATATTGGGTCGCACCTAAATCGGCAGGGTCGGTCGGCAACCTGAAACCAACCATTATTTTTGTTAGGCCCTATTGAAGCGTTGAGAGAAAAAGACAGCCAAGATTGTACTTTAAACTAAATTACTTTTATTTGCCTGTATTCTAATTACATGCAATGCTTTGGTCCAACATTAAAACGTCAAAGTAGAACTGTAATATGTACTTTCTCAGTCAGTGCTAAGTGCAGTCATTCTATGCAGCATCACTTTTCACATCAAAACAAAAGTAGAACTGTAATGTGGACTTTCTCATATTATTAACATTGACAAACATATTTACAATTAGCATTTTATAAAGTAGAACTGTAATGTGTACTTTCTCAGTCAGTGCTTGGTGCAGTCATCAAAACAAAAGTAGAACTGTAATGTGGACCTTCTCCTATTAACATTGCCAAACATATTTACAATTAGCATTTTATAAAGTAGAACTGTAATGTGTACTTTCTCATTCAGTGCAGTAATCTTATGCAGCATCACTTTTCACATCAAAACAAAAGTAGAACTGTAATGTGGACTCTCAGGGAAAGATCTATAAAAAAAATAAAAATCGACGGGTTGGTGACCACTGGTCTAGAGTATAAATATGTTTTTATCGTTTTCTGCAGTAATTCCTAGAACGTGAGATATAGGCATAAATGCATATATAGATTATCAAATGCCGTTTGTTACCGATCAACGCTATATTAAAGATTTCAACTGTACATGGTCCTAAACGTTATGACTGATCATGCGCGGGTGAACGGTGGGGGGGGGGTCGTTTATAATTCCGTGATCGTCGTTATATGCCTTATGTAGTATGGATGATATATAGATCAGAGCAGTTTGTATGGATAATAATAAACACTCACGCTGAAAATGACGTCACCTCTTACCGTTGAGCGATGACACTGGAGCAAAAAGATCCCAGTTATTTGATGCGGATCGAGGCGATCCATTTCCGGTTTGTATAATACTAATACACGCCCAAATCATGTCGATTATTGAGTTATGGCAGCGATCCATATCCACGGTGTGTGGCTAGAGTCCTGCAACGATATGCAAGTGGCCGGACGTATTTAGGAGACGCACCGATATCCAACCGGCATTTCCGGTTTGGCAACTCGCCGATCATCCACCAGGGGGCAGTATTGAAGCGTTGCAGAGTTGTGCCGAGTCCCACAGCATCAGACAAGGCTCCGTGAGGGAAATATGAATACCATGGCGAAAATATGAAATATGATCAAAATAACGCTGTACGCCGTGATCTGGCAGAATTAGCATGAACTTGAAACACGTTGTACAACTTTTTTTGGCGCCGGAAGTGTTAATAGCCCGCCGGTGCCGGGCATAAGAAGTTAATTAAACTTGACAGAAATAATAATTTCATGTATATCGACGATAATTATCGATATCGAGTGATATGAAAATTATTTAATTATTTTATCGCGATAACATTTTTGGCCATATCGCCCAGCCCTACATACTCCTCATGGATTGAATGTGGAAGTCCAGGACACTCTATATAACCCCTATATATTCATCTAACTCTTCTGAGGAGTATTCTCTGATGTCCACATGATTGGACACGTTGTGGTTACACATTACAAGCTCTTTCACCAGAAGGAATCCCTGTCGGTCTGGTCTCCAAGCTACGCATTGTCATGAAAACACACGTGAGAACGGACAGTGTTTGGTCATGGAGCTATTTGTTTTGGACAGAGGAGGAATACACTGGAGAAAAGCACATGGCAAAGTTTTAGCGGTTTCTCGTTTTCTGTGAGAGAATGAGCTGTCATTCTTTCTTTGTCTGGGTCTAATTTTCCCATGGGCTGTGTATAGTAGGCTATTTCCCAGATATCCACCCATCCCATTTTCAAAATGTCCCTAAAATCATAGAGACAACAAATAGAGACACTCAACTAAAATGACAAGGTCATCGAACATTGCAACAGGCTGAACAGTTTAATCATTTCTTCTGATACAGGCAGCTTTGAGCCCTTTCACTGCCACGCGACAAATGGTTAACCCTTTCACTACCACACTACAGAAGGTTAACCCTTTACTATCACACCATCTGTCGTGTCATAGTAAAGGGTTAACCTTCTGTAGTGTGGTAGTGAAAGGGTTAAATTGATTCAAGACAGAGTTTCTTCATTCTGTTTGCAGTCCCTCACTAGTTCAAAGTAAATGTCACTCAACACCCCCCCCCCCTCTATCTCTCTCTCTCTCTCTCTCTCTCTCTCTCTCTCTCTCTCTCTCTCTCTCTCTCTCTCTCGTGTCTTGTGCTCTCATTGGCTGTTGGACTCCCTGACAGTTCCAGATAATTAGCCTGCTTGATCGGCTTGCATCGGCGAGTCACTTGGGTTGCGTCTTCAAACCATTCACACATAGTAACGTGCACGCGCCGAGTGAACACCGGTTTGCCTCTGATCTGGGGCGATCTCCAAAAATCAGGGCTATAATCATGTAGTCTGAACTTGATCCAAAGGTCCTTAGTTCCTGGGGAAACTTCCTGCGAAAAACGGGCTTATGACTGTTTTCAACAAATCACACTCATATGGATAAAAACAGTCTAGCGTAGCCATACCTCTCTCCACACTATGTTAGCGCTGTGCCAGCGTCTGAGAGAGGTCTGGCTGAACCGATTATCATTCCGCTATAGGGGAAAAGAAAAACGCTTTGGCTTGTTTGTATACATTTATTTAAACCAATCACAATCATCCTGGGTGGCACTAAGCTAACAGAACCAACAGCACACAGCGGAGCAACTCTGCACAGTAAAGGTAGTCCTGACCTTTACTTGAATTTTGGATAAGAGTCATGAGTTGGGTCGTATTTCTGGAAAAAACAACATCAACTTCAGAGATAAGGAGGCTATTGTTTGCCTATTGTGTTCTACAAACAACCCACTGGCTACACTAACTTCAACTTGGCCCACGGTTTTCACTGAGGACACTTTCTGCATTCTCACAAACATTCCGGAGGGGATAATGAGTCAAAATGACGACTTTATTGAACTGTTCACATAAAATCCGTCTGTTATTTTGCACTCAAGCCATGTCCAGACTAAAACGATTTTGGTCGTTTTAGGCAAAGTATTTGATCGTTCGGCATGCATCGTTCTGCCACACGGAACTGCGTTCTGACAGCCTGAAGACGATACCTTCTGATACCAGCTCCCAGAGTGCGCAATTCTTATTGCGTCACCATCTTTACAAGCGGTACGTGTCTTCTCCTGAACCGATGACGCGATAGCTGTACACACACTCCCGACCGAGGCGCACACACATGCTCACACGCATCTCCCTTAATCCGCATGCAAACCCAAAAAAAAAAATAAACATGATACATATGTCTTATATGAAAACCCAAGCACATATTGTTCCATAGCATACGCCTTCAGTTGATCATGACAAATCCTCTCTTACCTTGACGATTAAAAAGCCTCCATAATTTAGTAAATAAAGCTGTAGCTAGCATTGATGCTATTCAAAATGCTATCCGCATTAGCTAAATAGCTAACCAACTAAATACAATAGACAGTGCTGAGGTAACGTTAAATACAACGTTTGCTAGTCGAAATGACTGGACACACAGGGACAAGTTAAACATCAATCAATTAATTTATTCCAACAGGTAGTTTGAGCTGCATGTGAGCTGCGGTCTTTCTCTCCTCTCCTTTGGAAACTAATGACGTTACGTTAGCTCGAAAAGCACAGAACCGGCGACACAAGTTAAGCTGCTAGCAACAGACACTATAACACTTCCGGTCGGGGGTTTTCAAAATAAAAGAAACAGGAAAGACATTTATTTTGTAAATTTGTGGCATGCACTTATTATCTTGAGACGTTTTCGTTTTTACGGAAACCTTAAAACGAAACGAAAACTAAACAGATCAAAATCGTTTTAGTCTGGACAAGGCCTCAGTTCCAATGGAATTGGAATCCTCTTTTTTACGGTGTAGGCCTGAAGGGCCTGAAGCCACCTAGAACAGTGTTGGTCTGTCTGTCTGTCTGTCTGTCTGTCTGTCTGTCTGTCTGTCTGTCTGTCTGTCTGTCTGTCTGTCTGTCTGTCTGATCTCCCCACAAATGTAGACCAATCAGAGCTGATGATTTGACTGACACCACACGCTGCAAGGGGCAGTTCACCCAAAATGTAAAAAGAAACATATTTTACCCTATCTATGCATCCAGATGGTTGTGGTGTGATTTGCCTAGTTTTGGAGATATCTTCTGTAGAGATGTCTGCCGTCACTCCGATACAATGCTTGTGACTTGTGATGCTAAAAGCTGCTTGTGATGCTAAAAGCAAAATACAAAATACCGTTGAAAAATTCAAAATCAATGTCTCTTTCCAGAAGTCATGACCCGGTTCCTCAAAATGATCCACCTAGGTTGGTGTGAGCAGTTTCATGTGGGAACTATTTTCTACCGAACTACACCCCACATAGTAATGAATGGCCTCACAAACACTCCATCCAGGGATAGACAAGCTAGACCGCGCCCCATTCAGAGTTGTTGTACAAGTCTCTCAGTTATGTCTGCATGTCGTCATGTATCTTCTCGGTGGCACTGAAGGTTCCCAGAATAGCGGAGTACTGTTCCCTTGGAAAAGAGGTCCGGCAAAACATGGCTGTAGGTCAGTGTACAGTATGCTGCTCACTCTGAACCACTCTGAACATAACTGTGTATGTGTGTGTGTGTGTGTGTATACAATGCATCCATTAGGGGTGTGAGAAAATATTGATACACTGTACAGCATTGTATTGTGATACTTTGATCCACAATATTATGTCGATACAGTATCAATAACATATCCACGGCATGCTATAGTTGGGCCTAAAAAAAAGAATGGTTTGTTTCCGGTTGCCGACCGACCCTGCAGATTTATGTGCGACCCAATTTATTTTATGGGAGTTTTTATTGGCGGAAAAAAATACGCATTTTGTAGAGCGCCCTTTGTTCCAGTAGAGAGCGCCAGACTCCAGCAAATGGCCGCGAGCTACAGTGTCAACATGGATGTGTGTACAGTAACCATTGTTTGTTTGTGCGGTGTGCCTCCTAAAATTGTCAGACTGGGTGCAAAAACATTTGAAGACGTGCTCCTAGAAGTAAAACAGTGCACTTGTCGCTTTATATCAGCAGCTGGAAAAGTGGATAGAGCGGACAAATGGACAGACATTGCCAACGATGTATTGTCAACCACCACCCAGCTTGGGTCCCATGCCGGAAGCGTGTTAAGCTTATTTCAATTCAAGTACTTAGCACTGAAGTGCGAGGCTCCAGCGCCAGAACCTGTACCCTCCAAAGCTCAGACTGCCTTCGACTTGCTGTTTCGTGCACAGCAACGTATACATTTGCCTCCACTGAGAACTGAACAAAATAAAAAATACGAGTTGAGGAATGCCATTATCAAGAGCCTCCAAACCAAGCATGTCTCGTGTATGTATGTGACAAATAAAACTCTTGAATCTTGAATTTAAACACACTATAACAAAGCCTGCTGGGATGGAGGGAGTGGCCAATAGGGCTGAGCCCAAACGTTCGGACCTTCGTTCGTTACGTTGGCGTTCAAATTCTAAATCAACATTAGAATTTTTTACTCATCCAGCGCCATCGCTTAATGAGCCACAGGGCGCTAGAACGCCATCGATTTAATCAATGGGGAGACTGCAAGATTTGCGAGTGCTTAAAATATATCTTATATTATAGCTATGGGTCTAATACACCAGTCGATTGTCAGTGAGTTGCTTCCAGTCAACATGCACAAAACAGATAGTTTTTCATCCGTACATTTCCGTTTTATACCGTTTTGAATGAGTAGTTTTGGTGATTCTTAGTAATCCCAGGAAAAGACGCGATAATAGCGTTTAGTGGAATACACTAAACACGTTGTAATTTTTCGTCTGATTATCAAAACTTCCTGAAATCAACGCTAGATTATCATTATTATCCTTCCTCGTGCATACATGAAATGGCCCTCGTAGCGCGGTGCTCCCCCCCCCCCCCCCCCCCCCCCCCCCCCCCCACCTCCTGCACCCAACTGTAAACAGCCACACACACACACAGACAGCTTTGATCACGGTAGAAAGAAATATCAGATCAACGCAAGATTTTATATATAGAGTCCTTACCTGGTCTCTGATGTAATGCAAAAGAAATAATCCAATTATCTGATCGCCATTCCAAATACTGCTCGTGGAGGTCCATCCCACATTGCCCGGCATTGCATATGAAGGGGGGGGGGGGGGGCATCATCGCAGATGTAACGTTGTAAACGCTAGTCCTGCCGGAGTATTTAAACCCCGCCCGCACGGCTCAGATTGGCCCAGAAAAGAAACTACACCATTTCTAATAGAGTGCAATACCAGCTGGAAGGCGTAGGCGGCGGTATTTGCCCTTTTGCGAGCTCAGACCCATTCCCAATGATAACATCAGGCTGGATAGATGAAAATGAATGGATATAGCTAATAAAAGAAATAACGATTAAAACCCGACTTTTCTCGTGATTGGCGCTGAACGGTTGGCGAGTTAACCCGACTTTTTCTGTGAGTTAACTCATTCAGCACCAGTCACGATGATAGTCGGGTTAACTCGCCATCGCTTGGGCGCCAGACCCGAGTATAGTCGGGTTTTAATCGTTATTTATTTTATTAGCGATATCCATTCATTTTCATCCATCCAGCGCAGCCTGATGTTATCGTTGGGAATGGGTCTCGAAAATACAGGCTTCGGGGACAGCCCTAGTGGCCAACTGTCTGTAGTATTGCACCGCCTCTGTGCTGACCCCCTCCAGTAGTCTCAGTGGCAGCATTTGAAGCTGTTGTTGTTGCCCTTCTACAGTAAGAAGTGAAAGTCAATGGAGAATACTGGAAATTAATTCCCAAGAAATACTTCTCGTTACCTGAAATGAAACATATTCCCACATTTGATCCTTGTGCCTTGGACCTTTCTGCGCCACAGCACAGGTTGATCGGCCTCATAGTTTGCGAGATATTGCACAGATTCACACACCCACACATCCACCCACCCACTTCCTTGGACAGGCTGAACCTTCCACGGACATAATTATGTCGATACAGTATCAATATTATGTCGATACAGTATCAATATCATGTCAATACTTTATCAATATTGTATCGATACAGGCCAGTAATCATGATATTTTTCACACTACTATTCTTTACAGAAGAACTAAGATCACAGTGCATATGTGACTTCTAAAAGTGTGTGCCAGAAGCACATGATCTGGTGTTAATTGCATTCCATTATAGTAATGTGATAATTTCATGAAACAGTGTTTACAAGTAACTAATTAAGTCTTGAGGTGTTGGTTTATTTCTTTTACACCAAAAGTCCCAATATGTGTTTAATAGTATTGCAATATCAATATATTGAATAGGGACCCCTATATTGTGTGTGTGTGTGTGTGTGTGTGTGTGTGTGTGTGTGTGTGTGTGTGTGTGTGTGCGTGCGTGTGTGGAACAAAAGGAATGAACTACTACAGCCTAAATAAATGTGGAGAAGAGAAGCCAATTAAACAGGTGTTTGAATCACTCACACTCTCACAACTGAAGCACCATGTTGCATGAAAGTGTTACCATTCACACATCATTGTACACACACACACACACACACACACACACACACACACTATTCAAAGTGTATACAGGCTAGGTACACACAGCTGACAGATTTGAAGGTGAAGGCATTTTTGTGCTGGTGAGACCAGGCTATTACTCCTCCTACTTTGCCATTTCAAACAATGATTTAGATTTACAATGTATGAAGGAGTGGAGATGAAAGCGTTCTTAGGATGTTTGAATGCTTACAATCAGACGTCTTGGAATTCTTTTGCAAGTTGTATCCAGTCCAATTGCGAATCTTGATCTGAACTGGCCTTTACTTGTCCACTCACGACATGATTCTGGAGCACCAGATGGACTGGCATGCCATGTATAAAAAAGCAAAGCCGGCATATTGAGGGGTCTCTGTTTATGAGTGGGGAGATTATAGAGTGTGTGTGTGTGGGGGGGGGGGGCACAGGAGCGGTAAAAGGAGCAGTGACACGATTGGTAGAGCAGCTACAGCACTAACAGAGCCTCTCTGAACTCCAAGCGGATGGGCAGAGAGAGAGAGAGAGAGAGAGAGAGAGAGAGAGAGAGAGAGAGAGAGAGAGAGAGAGAGAGAGAGAGAGAGGGAGAGGGAGAGAGAGACCACTTCTGTAGCCACTGCCAGCAGGACCTCCCTGGGCAAGCTTCACATAATAACATGCTTCAGATCCACAGCTCTGTCTACGACACGCAGGTCTAGCCAGACACCAGCCGTGCACTGTACACATGCACACGAACACACACACACACACACGCGCGCACGCACACACACACACACACACACGATATATATATATAGGAACATTGAGTTTTTTTTCGCATATCAGTGCCCACATTGAAATAAAAAATAATAATTTGTAAAAAATTGTGTTGTCGAAACGTCAGACAACATTATAAATTGAGAGTTTATGTGTGGACAGCTGAGCTATTCTTAGGTCTGTGCAGCACAGAGTAGCTTAAATTTCACTTTCACTTTGAGAGTAGATTTAACTTCACGTGAAGGAGAGAAAAAAGACTCTAGAGGTGACACAACAGGTTACACAATGATGGCGGAGGATTTGGCAATATTCCGGCACAGCGGATCAATGTAGCCACATAACGTTAAAGATCAAAGTAAGCACAGATATTGAGCATGATCTTGTCAAATGTCCGGTGTCACCGGTAAGAGTAGTGTTGTCATGAATTTATTAATCATGGGAAATTTCACATCACCGCCAACCACAAACACACACAAGCAAACACAAGCAATTCCCCAGTGTTCCACACCCAGTTAGCTTGGGGCACTGAATTCAGGACTGTTGGCAAAATGGAGCCTGTCCTGCATTATTTATGAAGAAGATTAATAGACCATGTATGTGTATGTGTGTGTGTGTGTGTGTGTTTGTTTGTTTGTGTGTGTTATCAAAAAAATGCCATCGCATTGTTTTTTGGCTTCCTCCGATTGTCTCGTTTCCATTATTCCCCATCTCTTCTCTCCTGTCCTCTTTTCCCTCCTGATACCAAGCGTGAAGTGTTGCCTGTGGGAGTAGTTCAACGAAAACCGACCAGCAGGCTGGTGTTAGTGTTAGCAAGCGGACCACGGTATAGCTGGGGCAAGCAGCCTAGCGGTATAGCGGCGTGTGAGACGCTTGAGTGGATTCATTAAACTCCTTCTTGGTGGCTGATCAAGGTTCGGGGAGCCGGCGACTTCCATCAGCATGGAAGTAATGAGGTGGTTTGATCAAAGTCTAAGGAGAGCAGCGACGTACGAGTACAGACTGTGTGGAAAAGTGATCACAGTCACGAAACGAGCCCATCAGCAATGCATCTCACTTAAGAGTGGTTGCTCCCCAGTCATGCAATACGGACGCATGCATGCACATTGCACGGACACACGCACACAGAATGCAACGTGGGTCGATGTAGCAGCAGGGCCAGTGCATGCACAATCAAAAAGCACAAGGCCTGAGTCATCTGTTTCACAGCAGAAAATATTTATATAAACAAACACCAACCTTAACCCTTACTGGTCATTACATGGTACAGTGGCTCTGTGTGCAGCATGTAAAAGGCAGAGAAGGGGGGAGGGGGAGAGAGAGGGGGAGAGAGAGAGAGAGAGAGAGAGAGAGAGAGAGAGAGAGAGAGAGAGAGAGAGAGAGAGAGAGAGAGAGAGAGAGAGAGAGAGAGAGAGAGAGAGAGAGAGAGAGAGAGAGAAAGGGAAGGAAAGAGGTAGTGGGGGGCTCTCACAAAATCCCTCAGAAGTAGGGTGTGCCTTATTTCTGTGATGTATGTTACTGCTGTGTGTACAAGTAGAGCTGATTTAACATTAGTGCGTAACCTGCCAAGGCTAAATCCTCCACCCAGGGTCCAGCCTCAACAAGCTGTGGTCCCACGCTGGTGCTGCATCTCTCTTATCAGTTGGTCCGTACTCAGCACCCAAACCCACAACGTTGCAGAGGAATTCTGCTGGAGCTGCACGTAAGGGCACGCCCACTATTTGTCATAAACCTTCGGGGGGAAACGGCATTAAAATGACATTTATGTTGGGGGGGGGGGCATCTATGGAGGGGAGAGAGAGGGGAGAGAAAGAGACAGAGTGAAAAAGACAGTTTGGCGTTGTCAAAAGACGTCTCTTTGGAGTGAGGTGGGCTGAGGTGATACGGTCAAATATAATTTTTTTTTTTTTTTTTTTTTTTTTGGTCTTTTTTCCCCTCCATTTTCCTCCGATTTTCTCCCATCCCAATGTTAGTCGTATGCCAATTCCCAGTCCCTTCCTGGTCGCTGCGCACTTACCCCCCACAGTCAGATCATCTGGGAGAGTGGAGGCTACCACGTGCTTCCTCCGACACACGTCCAGCCAATCACCGCTTCTTTTCACCTGGCAGCGCGGATTCTCATTGAGAGGGCGTAGCGTGTGGGAGGACCACACTATCCCCCTCACGTCCAATCCGCGCTTAGCAGGCGCCCCGACCGAACTGTAGGAGTCGCTGTTTACAACGACCCGGACCCACCCCGCCAGCTTCTCCCACCCTCTGATACAGCCAATTGTATCAGTGCAGACGGCCAGCCAAGCTGGTGACAACCCCGGAGCTGTGAGCTGGATTCGAACAGGCAAATCCAGCTCAGCTCCGAGGCTGGTGACGAACGCAATCTCCGCTCGGCCACCTAACCGCCCTAAATATTAATTGTTTTAACTGATTTCCTATCTATGTTTTTTGTGTGTTTTGCTAGTCTTTTTTTAATTGTTTTTATCAATGCCTAATTTGATCTATGTGTAATTGCTTAACTTTGTCTGATTCCTGATTTTTCTTACCTTTATATCCATCCGTTTTAATTATGTATCTTTTTTTTAAGATTTTTTTTTGGCATTTTTATTGCTTTATTGGATAGACAGATATGAAGGATGGGAGAAGATCATGTGGAAGAGACATTCAGCAAATGTCGCCGGGGTCCGGGAGTCGAACCCGGGACGGCCACGTTGCACTGAAGTGCGTTCATGGTGCGCCACCCTAGCGCCCTTAATTATGTATCTTGAACTGTAATCTCGAAACAGTTGAAAATGAGGGCAACATCAATTTGTTCTGAGAAGGAAATAAAGGTTTGAATGAATATAGTCCGTATACAGTATGTTATTCATTTGGCATATATGAACTCATTAATTTTATATTTTGCTGACGATGGTCTTTGCCTGTGTGGGTACTCCCATTTGTAAGTGCTGCTAGTCAGGAATATGAATGTTACTGGTTTAATTTTTATAGACTATCTCCAGTCTCTGCAAATACACAAAAAATATATATATATATTTTTTTTTACCAATAAGGGCTTTAAAAATAAACAAATACCAATTATATTTATGCCTTTCAACCAGAGAAGGCCATCCAACCTTTTCATAAAGGCCATAGTGGTGAGTATCATATCTGTCAGCAGTAATAAATCTGAGGACAGAATGATAGAACGAGTCCAGTGGTTGAGGAGCTGAAGCCGCAGCATGCCTATAAATCACATCACCATAGTCCAAAATGTATAAGAAAACAGCTTCAACAATCCTCTTTCTACTAATCACAGGAAAGCTGGATCTACAGTATTTCTGTACAGGAAGCACATTTTCTGTCGCAGCTTGGAAGCAAGAATATCCACATGGAACTTAAATTAAAATGTACCATCAAGCCACAAGCCAAGATATACAGTAGACAATAGTATTGTCCACATAACAAAGAAAATAACTAAAAAAGTCACTCAAAAATAAACGATATCATAAATATAAATAGTAAAAAGGACAGGGCCCAGCAATGAACCTCACGGCAGACCTTTAGTTATGGACAAGAATTCAGATTGAGCAGAGCCTGATTTCACACACTGACGTCTAGAAGATAGATCCTGAAACCAATCACATGCACCATGCCAATACTAGAAAACCTTTTTAAAAGCAGGTGATGATCAACTGTATCAAAAGCGTTTGACAGATCTTTGACAGTGTTTCGTATTATTATGTATTATCTAAAGCTATGACATCACATGATGTCATTAGCGATCAATGTGGCTGAAATTGTGCTGTGGCTCAGAATCCACATTGATGTGGACTTAGTATTGAGTGATTTGAGAGAAAAAACGTGTTGACAACGACGATGAGAATGGTGATGATAATGATGATGTTGACAACTATGTAGGGCTGGGCGATATGGCCTAAAAATAAAATCCCTGATTATTATTTTTTAAATCCGATTTACGATTTTAATTGATTTTTTTCTCTTGAAAACTAGAAACGCCAAGGAAATCATTCAAATAACCTGTTTTTATTTGACACAAAAAAGTTATCAAACCAAGATGAATGTCCATATTGGGATTGAAGTGCAAACCTAACTTTCACCAATCTTCACTTAAAAAAAACATATAATAATATATATATATTATTATTATTATTATATAAAATTATTATAATTTTAATAATATAAAAGGTTACTCTTGATCAAACAAAGATGAATGTCCCCATTGGGATTAATAGTGCAATAACTTGCTTTTTCACCAAACTTCACTTAAAACAAATAAAATGTGCCTATTGATCATCAAACAAGAATGAATTTCCCTATTGGGATTAATAAAGTGCAAATCTAAATCTAAAATAAAAGGTGACTCTAAAAATATATTTTAATTTTAATTTTTTTTGAAAATCTATTTTGTTTTTTGAAAATCGTCCTAAATCATTCATTCGAATTTTGTGATCTTCAATAGCAGGGCAAGCCACATGGCGGGCCTGGCCAGAAGGGCCACTAATGTTACCCATTGCAGTGACAAGTGACAATCTTCATCTGACTGACTTTTCAACTGGGTGGAGGATGTCGTGGAATATATTATCATGTCATTATAGATCTGTGTTGAGATATCATTTTATACAGCTTGACTGTTTCAGTGTGACCAGCTTGACTGGTTAATGTGTGTGTGTCTCTTTAAGGGACTCCAAGATACCAACATCTTCCCAGCCATAGCAAGGTTGTTGTTGCTTCCCGTGACTGGGAACCATTTTTTATTTACCTTCATCATCATATCTGATGTATGGTGTTACGTCTGAACAGACTGTGTATTTAATATACGTCTGAACAGAGCTCTTGGTCACTTTACGGCCAGACGATTATGTGTGAACATGATGTATCTGTCTGTAAACTGTCCTTTCATTGTGGCCACTGTGAAATAAACGTTTCTATTATAATAATGACTCAGAATGATTAATATAAACGGCTCATCGTTTTGTTCTTTAATATTTCCCATTACAAGGACCATCGAAAAAAATGTCATGGACTCACAATTTCCTGCTATTTTCTTGCAGCAAAACACAGTAAATGTTACAAATTGCACTGCAATCTTTGAGAAGGCTGCCACCAGATCAAGCAGCAGATCAATATTCACACAAAACCCTGGTAGGTCAGTGTAATGATGAGGATGACAATAATGATGAGGATGATGGGGAGGAGCGGAGGATGATGACAATGATGATGATGATGATAATAAGATGATGATGAGGTGAGGAGGAGACAGAAGAGATTGCTTTGGACTCGATTAGGGATGCACCGATATGAAAATTGGCCGCCGATACCGATTGTTCAACTAACACTATCGGCCGATACCGATACCGATATTTGTATGTGTATATAAGTATTTGTATTTTTTTATTATTTCTTTTATTTATTTTTTTAATGAAACTACTGTATATTTGTATGTGTATGTTTGTATTTGTAGGCCTCTTTACTTACTTAAAAAAAGGAAACATCAAGAAATATGTTTATGGTATCACTATCTCTCTCCCAGTATCGTCTGGCGGCCTGCAGCGGAATACCATTCTCTCAACCAGAGCTTTCAACCAATGCAATGGAACCATTTTGATTGACAGTCGATTCGGCCAATTACGCCACACCGCTAGCACCCACCTCCTGCTGTCCTTACCACCAATCGGCAAGCGTTTATTCATTTTCTACTTTCGGGCATGCCGCCATTGTTCTGTTTGCGAGAGCAGAACACACTTAACGTAGCTACGTTAGCTGCCCGGCCCGCCGACCGGCGCTCCACAGCATGACCAAATGAGACATAACGATTTTACTGCAACAAATGTTATAATAAAACAAAGCCTTTCTATACATTTGTCTGGTTGAAAACTTTATTAACAGATTGCAGAATGTGTAGTTGGGTACGGAATGAGCAACGGAATGGAACCGAGCTATGAACGGACTAATGCCTTGTTTACTGCTATATTCGGGTAAATAATATGCTTGTTATTGAACGTGTAACACTAACTATATAACGTTAATGCCACAAAACGAATGTTTGTGTCATTTTAACAGCAGATACTTTCTTAAATGCCATCTTCCCGAGAGAGGGTGTTGACGGGGAGTTGTGTTATTAATAGCATTGAACAGCTAACCGAAAGCTAGCGTTAACTATTGTTAAAGGTTTAGCCATAACGTTACCTTGGCTAAAGTTGGGGCTATTCATAATGCAGCAATAATGGCTGCAGACCTGCAAGCAAAGTACAGCAAGTTGGCAAAGGAGTATTCCAACGCAAATCACATTTTCACCAGTAACGTTAGTCTTGCATCTCCCGGTAGCTAATGAACGGACTCGGAGTAATGCCTTGCTGCTATGGGTAATAATAATATGCTGATGTTATTGTCCGTGTAACACTAACTATATAACGTTAATGCCACAAAACGAATGCCTTGTTAATCATAAGTAGTTACTTTGATGCAGTAGCTTGTGTGTGTGTGTGGGGGACGGCGGGCGTTGTGCAGGTAGGTCGCGAGTGAACTTTTTTTTTTTGCCTTTTGACGCTACACAAATTGATGGGTATTTATCGGCGACTGCTATCGGCACATTTGAGCTTATCGGCCGATAGGCCGATAGCAGTCAACAAGGCACTTATCGGCCGATACCGATACCCGACCGATATATCGGTGCACCCCTAGACTCGATGACTAATGCTCCCCTATTGTACACATTATTGCATACAGTATCCATTATACTCAAGACATGAATGGAATATATCATGTTTATCTTGAAAGATATAAATGACACAAGGTAGAGGTAGACAGTGAAGGTACAGAGTGAACTTTTCTGTTTAATCTTCTACTATATTTACTTGTTTTCACCTACAATTTACACACTTCCGGGTCCATGTATGTAAACCCCATGTATGTAATACAAATGTGTAGGGGGGGGGGGGGGGGGTGCACTCAATGAAAATGTGTTCTCTGATATGTTCTTCACAGACAATGAGCCATGGCTAATGAGTCTCAAATTAAAAACATAATTCATTGTAGCCCTTCTCTTTAGGTAAACATTGAAAATGGGTCCCATAGACCCCAACAAGGGTTAATGGAATTCCTTTAATTCCTTTCACAAAATGAAAAACATTTTCACAGCAAATTATACCATAAACACTTCAAATTGCAATCGATTTGCATAGATTGCATGCATGAACAGGTGACACACGCGAGTGTTGTCAATGCTTATTCCCTATGTCAAACTAAAGAGGATAAACACACAATCAAGAACACATCCACACAGCACTCTCATTCATGTGAACTCACACAGATCACTAGCTGACATGATGGTTAAGAATGGAACCGTCAATCCAATGACAATAACGGCAGCGGAGAGCAGGGCGCAGCTTGTGCAGAATACACAAGCAGGGATAATGCAGATGTAGCTGGGCCTTCCCCCGAGGATTTAGACAGGGATTTACAGTCTTACGCTTCCACCTAGATTTCACCTTGAGGGGAAACATCTCAAATAACAATACCATCACACCAGGGGAACGCTCGTCAGCGGGGAGGGAAAGGGGAATTATTTTGAGCAGCACAAACACAAGAGTTAATGTGTGTGTCCTCTACAGCCAGCCGCTCACACAAAGGCACAAAATAATAGGTACTCAGCTCAGAGAACAAAAGGCCCTGCCTAGAGGGGGGGGGGGGGTGACACCCCCTCAGGAAAGTTCATTGGTGACATTATGGCCCCACATACCCCTCCCCCAGCCACAGCGCCTGCAGGACACTCATCGCCTGAGTCATCTCTATGTGAAAACCTGGATCAGTGGCCACATGAAACAGGACCTTTACAACCAAATCCCACCCTTCTCACCTTCCTCATCGTTCAGCCCAGCCCCCTTCCCCCCCGTCCCACTGCCCAGCCCCCTTCTCCCCTGTCCAGCCCACCAGCCTCCGCACCCCCTGTCCCACTGTCCATCCCACCAGTCCCCGCACCCCCCTGTCCAGCCCCCTTCTCCCCTGTCCAGCCCACCAGCCCCCTTCTCCCCTGTCCCACTGTCCAGAAGCACCCGAACCCCCTTTTCCACCCTCATTCAACCGGCCAAGAAAAAGTTTACATGAAACCTACCTACTGTCAGCCAAAGAGCGCTTGGATACAAACAAAGACAATTTATGTGATCTATGTCCCTTCAGCAGGGCTGGGTGGATTACTTAAATTACTTAAATTAACATATCCTGTTTAAAGATGAGTCGACTGATTACCCACTTTATAATTGTAATTATTGGATTGCAACAACATTGTAACGTGGCCTGATTACTTTGCCTCTTAAATGTACACAATTTTTAGGGTAAAACTGCCAATGTATCCCTATTTACAGGTTGCCATTTGAATGGCATTATCATCGTCGACAATCATGATTAACATTATTTTAAGTGTTTAAAATGCCATTCGTGTTCTTAATCTCACCATCAGAAAACCTTTCCCCCTTTCAAACAGGCTTCTAATCCAACAAGTAATCACTTCTTTCCCTAAAGTGTAATCTGTAACTATGATCTTCTCAGTAACTGTACGTGATTACACTTGTGAAATGTTTGCAATTTGATTACAGTAATCCAGTTATTATGGATTATTATTATTATTATTATGTTACTATCCAACTCTGCTTTTCAGATATGCAATTGATCTATCTTAAACCCCACCCTCTTTTCTTGATCCTCCAATCACAACTGGAAACAACAGGATCAAGAAAAGAGGGCAGGGTTTTAGATCAGGTCAATAGAATAGAGGACCAGTGTTGCCACATATACAATAATTGTCGTATTTGTGCAATAATTTGCCCTCTGTACTGTTGGTTTTGCCCTCTGTATGATAATTTTGCCCTCTGTACACTTATTATGTTCTATTGGTTAGAACTTGCAAACGATAATTTTCCTAAAAAAAACATGAATAATTCTAAACCTCTGAAACGATCATTTAACAGTTCCCATCTGGTAAAACTGAGAAGGACTCGTGCCTTTTGTTTTAGCTATCCACTCAACTATAGGCACTTAGAGCGCTCTCTGCTATGTATGTGGGAGACTGTCTATATGATTTAATGAATTTTATGTAACACCCGTGTGTGTTTTTTCCCTCCTCTCCTGTATTTGGAGCATCAAAAGGCGTTGGATAGGGAGTTAAGAGTAGAAACCGTGCGTTCTGTGAGGTATTCAGCCTGACGTGTTGCATGAATGTTGGATTAACATGTAGAGAGAGAGAGAGCACCTCACACCTCAGTAAGCAGCACAGTGTTCAGGCGTGGTCTACCCCTATGTTATCATGTAGCAATTGGGGAGGTGTGTGTGTGTGGTGGTGGTGGGGTTCAATATTTCATATCAAATTTCACCCCCTCCCCCAACCTCCTCCTCCATCCTCTCTAGGTTGTAAACGGTCTTAACATCGCGGCCGAGCACGGAAAACACTCAGGAAGCACAAGTGCCTGATTAAATAATTGAGAGTAGAGGCCGGTAACTTTGGTCTGTGGACATTTTCACGATGTGGCATGAATCAAAGGGGATTGTGTATAAATGCAATGTAAAAGGGCTGATTTACAGTCATCATTAAGCCAGTGTTCTACTTACACTTGTTAATGGTTATCCTGAGTGCTGGGGAACACAAGTCTGACAAACCCTCCTTGGCTCTGCTGAATTTAAACAACAAAAATGATCTGAAATCAATTCTGACTGAGACCAACAAATCAGACACAGGTCATATTCTGCATTATCTATTCAACAAGATACAAGTGTTGTACAACATCATAGAAATGATTCCACAACAACCATAGAGTCATTCCACATTTTTACAAAGCCTATCCGATGTGTCACAGAGGCTGTTCCCACTTGGCATTAAGAGCAGATGTGGGTGATCCGATCACAAGTGGACAGCTGTGCACGGGTACAGGTGTGAACGCACCCACAATGCATTGAGGAAGCACTGGGATGTAATCGCTCAGACCACATTCGGAGCTGGTGAGGGCCACATGTGGCCACGTTCTGTTTGCAGTGTGTACGCAAATGCATCCTGGGCCATGTTCCAAAAAAAAATTCGTTGTACCAACAATGACAATAAAGATTCTATTCTATTCATTGAAGAACCGCCTAGTCAACTGCATCTCGTCTTCTGGAGTCGTGGCTATTAAACCTTTTTCTATATAATTATATGCTGAACACAGAGAAAACAAAAGCTGCTCTCTCCTTTCTTCCTCCTTTTTCTCATCTAAATATAAAGGCTACATTAGGGATGTCGCTTTTTCAAAGAAATCACGTTGAACAAATCCAAAGTCAAATAGTTACTGTATCATGTTATCAGAATGCTCTATTTTAATGTGGGCTCACCGCACCCCTTCGCCTGCCCCATGCCATCTCATAATCACAAGCATCCACAAAACGATTATTAACTAAAGACGCTTCACGCTGATGAAAAAATTCAGTCTAGTCTCCAATTTAGGGATGCACCGATATGAAAATTGGCCACCGATATCGATTGTTCAACTAACACAATCGGCCGATACCGATACTTGTGGCAAAAAATAAGTATTTGTAATTTTTTTTAATTTAAAAAAATAAAAATTAATGAAACTACTGTATATTTGTATGTGTATGTTTGTATTTGTAGGCTTCTTTACTTACTTAAAAAAAGGAAACATCAAGAAATATGTTTATGGTATTAATTCCACCATGCCATGTATCACTATCCCTGTCCCAGTATCGTCTGGCGGCCTGCAGATGGATACTATTCTCTCAACCAGAGCTCTCAGCCAATGCAATAGAACCATTTTGATTGACAGTCGATTCGCCCAATTACGCCACACCGCTAGCACCCACCTCCTGCTGTTCTTACCACCAATCGGCAAGTGTTTAATCATTTTCTACTTCGGGGCATGCCGCCATTGATCTGCTTGCGAGAGGGAGAACCACAACAAGCTAATACGTTAGCTGCCCGGCAGTGCCCGCCGACCAGCGTGCTCCACAGGATGACCAAACAAGACACAGTGATTTTACTGCAACAAATGTTATAATAAAACAAAGCCTTTCTATACATTTGTCTGGTTGAAAACTTTATTAACAGATTGCAGAATGGGTAGTTGGGTACGGAATGAGCAACGGAATGGAACTGAGCTATGAACGGAGTAATGCCTTGCTTGCTATCTTCGGGTAAATACTATGCTGATGTAATTGAACGTGTAACACTAACTATATAACGTTAATGCCACAAAACGAATGTTTGTGTCATTTTAACAGCAGATACTTTCTTAACCCTTTCAATGCCACACACACCGTCGGTAGTGTGATAGTAAAGGGTTAACCTTCTGTAGTGTGGCAGTGAAAGGGTTAAATGCCATCCTCCCGACAGAGCGGTGTTGATGGGGAGCTCTGATGGGTTCCCTTGGTTGTGTTATTAGCATTGAACAGCTAACCGAAAGCTAGCGTGAACTAACGTTAAAGGTTTAGCCATAACGTTACCTTGGCTAAAGTTGGGGCTATTCATAATCCAGCAATACTGGCCGCAGACCTGCAAGCAAAGTACAGCAAGTTGGCAAAGGAGTATTCCAACGTAAATCACATTTTCACCAGTAACGTTAGTCTTCCACCTCCCGGTAGCTCATGCTAGCTAACCTAGCTCATGTTAACGTCGTCACTGAGCGACCACCTCGCGTACACAATTAATGACATGTTGCGGACAGCCATATCGGTGACAATGTTTAGCTTTTAGTGCCAAATGATAAGAGTCTGAAGCGGAGTCTCAAAAGAGAATGTTGAATATTTAGTAGTAACTTTGATGCAGTAGCTTGTGTGTGTGTGTGGGGGGGACTGGGCGCGGCGCCGTTGGCAGGACACGACTGAATTTATCGGCTACTGCCATCGGCACATTCGAGCTTATCGGCCGATAGGCCGATTGCAGTCAACAAGGCACTTATCGGCCGATACCGATACCCGACCGATACATCGGTGCACCCCTACTCCAATTCACTCTGTGCACAGGCTCCCCACTGTTTTCTGTAAATACATCAATTCACACAGGCACTGCTGAAAAAAGCTGAGGTTGTAAAGAAGTTAATGTTGAGTGGCAATTTGGGAGAATGGAATGAATAGCCTACACAAGGAAAGTGCTGTGTGATTTTATGACATAGGCTTAATCAACTTTTGTAGACAGCTGTCATCGCTGTCAGAGACACTCGCTGGTCATCCTTCCATTGCTTGGAAATACAATTTCAGTTTTTTTCCGAAGTTCTGTATTGGTGTTCCGTGTCGCTCGGAGAGTGGTTTTATTATCCGCATCTGTATTTCCCATATTTTTTCCCATATTACCCAGTTTTCAGGTCATTTGCAAAATGAGAATGAGAATATGGAAGGAGAATAACGAGTAGATAGCAGCCTATATATGTGTGTAAATGGCACTGTTATGCATGGATCGTCTCACTTCCTTATTCATTTCAAACGTGAAGGTAGTTGAAAGAGAGAGGGGGGAATCAAGACGAGCAGTATAATGAAAATCATAACTGGCCAGCAAGTTATTTATACCACATTTGATAAAACATCTAAATTCATGAAGAATGCAGGAGAGATATCACCTAATATCCACAATGAGATAATGGAAGGAGAATAAGGAGTAGATTGCCTATATTCATGTGTAAATGGTACTGTATCTATTGTATTAGCCTGTCTCTGCATTTGCATGTGTCTTGTTTGCATGGCGTAGGCCTTAGGGGTTATTTGCATATTGAGCGGGAAGCAAAATCCGATCACAAGTGGTCACTGGAGACACATGTGTAGACGCATTCTCATGCCGGGTGTGAACAGAGCTGTCCACTTGGGATACCCCAGATCTGATCTTAATACCAGGTGGAAACCGGCTTCCCCAGTCGTACCTTAAAATACAGTTACGGTATTGAAAGCAGAAAGGGAGACAAGTCAGACTCATTCTGAACATTCTGGCACTGAAATGAAGTATTTCTGACTTGTACATTCACAGGAAAACTGTTTTGTTAACCATTCTTAATTGTAATTCTTTAAACAGTAACATAATAATGGCGCCAATATCTTGGGAGTGCAAAATACCGTTGAAACTGCTTTTCTGGCACTTTGTGAAAATGTAGACCAGCCTCTTAAAAATGTGAACTCATCATTGCCAACTAACTGCTGACTAACTAACTACATTCCTCATAACACACTGGCCTGCTGGCACAGCATGGTCCTTGCGGAAATCATAATGCCCCTTTATGCATGTAGCTTTTCGCCTATGAAAGATGATTTGTTGCCATGTCTCTCAGCAGAATGTGGGTCAACCAATGCCGCTATAGGAGAGAGCAGAGATTTGCTGAATGTGGGTGGGTGGATTTGGGTGGGAAAGAAGTAAACTCTCCAGCTGCTTTCAGAGAGACGTATCGATTTATTCCTCCAAAGTGTCCTGTTTCCTGAGGAAGAGAGAGAAGACACACCCCCTCTGTCCAGGCCACGTGTCTTCACCATGTACCGCTTGGGGAGCCACCACACCCCAGAGTGCTACAGTTTGCGTTAGTTCATTACAATCAGGACTACTGACTAAGCCTGTTCCTGCGCATGCCCTGCACACAAACCTACATTAGAGAGAAAAACCACGTTTGGTCGTGCGTGCCTGCGCACGGATTTGTGTCAGTTTGTGGCTGTGTGCATGCTTGAAAAGCGGGGAGGAGGGCTCGCTAATATCTCTTTCTGCTTGGCCGAAGGCGTTATTTATTTCTAATTGTGTGTGCTCACATGGCGTAAATACATTTATAATTACCTACATAGCCATCAGGTGGGGTTAATGGAGAAACCATTAGCACTGAGGGAACTTAAGTGTTGGGATCGGGGGCATGGGGGGTGGGGCAGGAAGAGGATGAGTTAAGAGAGGGGGGAGGGAGCGATGACATGTATTAAAGGAAGGAGGGAGGAGAGGGAAAGGAGAAATTGAGAGGAGAGAGAGGGGGGGAGAGATGGGGGAGGAGAAAGAGAAGAGCAGATGTATATAGAGGAGGACGGGACAGCTTTCATAATCAGCCATGGGTGTAATCAGTGATTCTACCTCCTAATTCAGCTTAATGAGGGGAAAAGCCTGCCATCCTACCACTTAATGCTAAGAGGAAAAGACAGCGAATTAAGAGGGAAATGAGAGAAGATGGACAGGGATTTTTTTTAAAGGGGGGAGTCTTGCGACAGACAGGAATGCGACAGACAGGCAGATTGATATTTAAAATGCTTTCACTGCTTCATTCATTAGCTCAGATGTTCGGTCGGTAGAAGCCACAGGAGAGGACATTTACAATATGACAGCAGGGCCTTCAACCCCGGCTACACAATATACACACTAGGGACGTTTATCACTCATACTGTAATGCCCCGATTGACTGCTTTATTAAATTAGTGGAATTATAACGTTACACACAAGAGTACGTGCGCACAGTCCGCACACACACCTTTATATACCAGCCGAACCTAGCTCAATCTCTCTCTGTATGATTAATAACCAACTCGACCATCTGTCACCACGGTAACAGGTCAGAATGACAGAACGAGTGCACATCTGACCACTGCTGGTGGAACACAGTGTACATACAACAATTACACATTCAATTATACTGCAGAGCATGATGGCTGTTGACATGCATGGCAGCAGAGAGAGAGGATCAACTCATATTAATTTTAAAAACTAGCACGATGTAGAGTAGGAGCATAATTCTTCATATTCATTCAATATTTGTAGTTTGGGTGACACTCACATATTGAACACACACACCTCATTGCACAAATGCATTAAAGATGTTTTGATAGTGGAAGTTATGCATCAGTAGCTCCTCCACACACTAACACATTAACATTAGGCTCCTGTCTGTTAGCTGTGGCAGCAGGAGCCACACAGCGTCCCACAACAGTGGCCCCATAGGACAGAGAGGCACGTTCAGGAAAGTCATTAATTATTTAAATAGGACACTCAAGGGGATTTCCACCTAAAGTAAATGGCAAATTGGCAACTTTCATTTCCCAGATTGGATTTGACACCTCCTGGATCTGCCAAGCCTAAAGTCACTGGAGGCGGATGATGCATCATGTATAGGGGTCTTATGATAAACACTATTATAGTCGAGGCTGGTCGTGTGTGTTGACAGAGAGGCAGCCACCGCGCTCCTGTTGTGGGGTGACGAAAATTTAAACACGGCACCCTCTGAAACACGCAGGGCAAGTATTTACCGCTTTTATTAGATCTTCAAGCACTAGCACTCTGCTGAGAAAGAGCGAGCAATAGCTAAAGAGAGAGAGAGATAAAGTGATGTAAGGGACATAAGTAAAACATAGATATACTACGGCTGTACAACCATCGCAATGGTCTCAGGGGGGGTCATTCATCATGTCATCTCATCTCTCCCTCCCTAGCTTTAGCTCTCGCTCTCTCGTTGTCAGCAGAGGGCTAGTGCTAAATGTAATAAAGGCGGTAAATACTTCCCCTGCATGTTTAAATATTCAGAAGGTCTCTCCCTTTCATTTCTGAACTCCAGTCTTGTTTACTAACTACCCCTGGCTTTTCACTCTCCCTTCCTCTCTCCCATCTTAAACACACATAGATACATATCTATATTTGTTTTAGTTTATATTTGCTTGTTGTAATGCAACACACCAAGGTGAGGTTGTCTTGAGAGAGAGAGAGAGAGAGAGACAGATAGTTTGTCTGTTTGATTGCTTTGACTGTTATAACACTGGCGTTGGCAATGTAACGTATGTTTCCCATCATGTCAATAAGGCCCCTTTGAATTTAATTGAAATTTGGAGAGAGACAGAAAATAGCAGCAGGCAGACAAACAGAAGCAAAGTGTCTAGAAAGTAACAGCTGTTGTTAGAGTCTCTGTGGATACAAAACAAAGTGTGTCTGTGTATCTGTATGTGCGTGCGTGTGTATGTGTGCGCATGTCTGTGTGTGTGTGTCTTTGTGTTGGTATAATAAGAGAAAGGGATCAATTTTAAAAAGGCGAGACAGTAAAGGAACTGCCAGGAACTACAGGAGACTGGGGATAGCAGGTCAATTAAGCCATGGGGTCGTGCATGGGAAGGTGTGTGTGTGTGTCTGTGAGAGAGAGAGAGTGTCTCAGCAGAGAAGAATGTGGTTTAATCAGACCCCAGCGAAAGACCAGTCACACAGACCTGACCTGTGTGGTCGGCTGGTCGCGCACACACAGTCTATTCTGGGAGCTGATGATGGCCAGAGCTTTGAACAGTTGATCTACAGACTTGACCCATGGGTTCTCAGTACACGCTAGGGACACTCTCTCTCTCTCTCTCTCTCTTCTGCTGAACAGACAGTGAAAGCAGCAGGAGGCATCTCTCACCTGCTCAGAAGGTGATCCTTCCAGTGGGGGTTCTGAGGCGTAAATCACTCCATATCCATAATACCCTGGAATTGTAAACCATTCAAAGTCTGTGGAGAATGAGGGCAAAACCTCTAGGAAAAGAGTGGCACTCTGAAACATCCGAAAGGTGCCGCCATGTGTGTGTATAGTGTGTGCGTGTATAAGATTCAGGTGCTGCTTGTCAGCGAGACGCGCGCACTACTACACACAGCTCACGCACATGTAGGGTTCTGTCCAGTACCAGATCGCTACAAAAGCATATATGCACACACATGCAGACTCTTACACACAGACACATACACAAAGCAAGGCAGCCGGCTGGTGGATCGCAGACACGGGAGGAGAGGGTGTCAGCTCCAGACTTCCAGAGAGAGAGAGGGGCTGAGCCAGAGCAGAGTCCCCCACCCCCTTCAGATAAAGTACCTTTGTCTGGGTAGAAAGTCACCGAATGGTTCCTGAGGCTCCTGGGTGTCTGGACAATGGCTCCTCTCTGCAGACAGCGTATAATAGACTGCTTGGGAGTTATAGCTCAACAATCTCTCCGTATCTTCCTCTCTCTTCTCTCCTTCTCTCTGTCATTCATGCGCTGGCGTTTAGCTGTGTGAACACACACACACATACATACACACACACACTCACGCGTACACACGCACACACACACTCTCTCTGCTCGCCACTGACTGCAAAAGGAATGAGCCTGCTTAAAGCCCCTCCCCCAGCAGCCTTAGTCCAGCCCTCACACACTATTTCAGCCAATAGCAGAGGGTTGCCATTCTCCGAATTGCCTCCCCCACCTCCCTCTCTCTCTCTCTCTCTCTCTCTCTCTCTCTCTCTCTCTCTCTCTCTCTCTCTCTCTCTCTCTCTCTCTCTCACACACACACAAACTCCTCACTCTTCTCCCCCCCCCCCAGACTGTGTGGCTATAGACAATAGCACAGGTTCACACTTAGGGGCAATCACACACAAACTCTTACTAAACCAAACAGACACACGCGCTCACTCACAAAGAGTTTCAAAGTCTCTGCTGGCTCGCTAATGCATTGGTCCTTGTTGCTCTGAACCAGCACTTGTATGCAGAAAGTAACACATCGTGTACGTAGTCAAACACACAAAGGAGCACACCAGTGATGCCATTGGGGACATTGAATCCTTGTGTTGTGTTAATTGTGGCTCAATGGAATGAGGTAGCAGCCTATAAGACAAGGTATTGCTCCATCTACATCATTCCACGGTACTGTAATTAACACAACACAAGAATTCAATGTCCCAGAGATGATTGACCATATTCAAACAAATCTTCTCAATTACTGTCAAACTAATAAATGAATGTGTGCGAAACTGTTTAGAGTTTTTGGATGTGTGCGACATTGTGTGCAAAATAAATCAGCATTGTCTTTTTTGGTGAAGTGCCCCTTTAACTCACACAGTCATAAAGCAACTCTATAGCCTACAACAGCTGTAAAGAATCACACATCAGAAGGAAAACAGACAGAGAGAGAGAGAGAGAGAGAGAGAGAGAGAGAGAGAGAGAGAGAGAGAGAGAGAGAGAGAGAGAGAGAGAGAGAGAGATAGAAACATGTAACTTTTTCAGTAATCTGAATTAGAGTCACAGCAATGCATGTGTAGCAGGGTGGATTATCCCTGCTTTATGGGAGTGGTTGTACACGGCCACCTGGTAGCGAGAACGCAGCAGAGCTGAGTCCAGCTGGGTCCCCGACTGTAGGCCAGGAATGTTGAAGTGGAGGTCGAGCAGCAGGAGTGGATGGGGCCTAGGATTCACTGATGGTTGGTACTCTGGTCCTTCTTGCCCTCCAGGGCGATCAGCAGTAGCTCCCCACACACCCACACTTCCCCCAATACTTCCTAGGCCCTCCCACACCCGATGGCAGTAAGGTGGATGATATATTTGCTCCCCAAAGCAGTACTCTTTCTTAATGATGAGTGGAGACCTTTTACAATAAATAGGCAGGGGTGGGGAAAGGGTTAAACAATAATGAGCATTACCCGGAGAGAAAATGGATTGACAGAATGCACATTAAAGACACACACACAGTGCTCCCATTTACGTCTCCTTTACTGAAGGCTTAGCATGTTACACATTATCGCATATCTATCAAGGCTACTTCCACACTGGGCACCTAGTGCTCTCATTCTATATTACAGACACAGTAAGAACCTCTTCCCTTTAAGGGTTATCTACTGCTCCGCTTCGCAGTAGGTGGAGAACTAGGTAAGGAGTAAAGGAGTTCAATGGGAATTTTATAAAGAACCACACATTATTATTACACTAAAAAGAAATTAACAGTGGGCCCACATTAGCAAATAAAAGTCCTATCTACAGCCGGCTTTTCCCCAAAACAATAAATGGTCGGGGCGCCCCTAGACACTGCTGCCAGCATTAGTTCAAAGCACCGTTTATCTTCGCCCTTAGAGAGCCTGCGCCACACAGTGGAAATGTCTACCGATAAAGTTTCAGCACTCGGAGAGCCGCTGTACTTATCCAAGATGGCGGGCCTGCTCTCACCACCACTCGTCCGGGTGTTAAGATGGCCGCCGGAAGATCCCGCGATAACAGGCAGCGGGGCAGGGTAGACGCTGGGCAGGTGACTGCTGGGGTAAGGGCTGGCATGGGCTGGAGGAGCGTGTAGTGTAGTGACGTCCGCTGCTGGGCTGAAGGGGTGGGCCGACACGCGGGCTAAACTGTGGTGCTAGCCTAAACAAAGCTAAGCTGTGGGTCGTGGTGAACCCCCTGTCATAACGCCTATATACAGCTAACGCAAGGTGGACAATATCTACCACCTGGTCTTCGGCAGTCGCTCGCCTGCTGGTTCATTCACAATGTCTCTTCCGCATTAACCAAACGCTAAGCTACCGCATATACTTCTAGGATAACCCGCTTTGTAACTGAGTTTATCTCTCGCGTGCTGAATCTCCGGAGCTCCCGTTCCGTGTCCTTTTCCCTCCGTGGAAAACGCTGAAGAGGAAGCCCCTCCCTCGACACCGCGCTCTGAACCCATTCTTCTTCACCTGTGTCTCCCTGCCCAACGTGACCACCAGCGCCCCTGGCGGCACCTGTATCCTGTCCCACTATGAAGCGTCAATGTTAGGATAGGGAGAATCAAAGAGAGCAGCAAGTTAAGTGTCAATGTCGGGGTAGGGATGATCAAGAGCGGTCAGCCGGTTACACAACAGAGCATTGAAGGTATATGACAGGAAACAGTACTCATACCACCACTGTAAAATCCTGGATAAGCATCAAATTAAAAATTTTGAAAACCTCAGACGTTATAAAAGTTCCTGCTTTGTATATAAATGCCTGCACAGATTAGCCCCTCCCCCTCTCAAGGAGTTTATCCACGAGAAAAGGAACACTGGATTAGCCACTAGGTCAAACACCAGAGGGGATTGTGAGGTCCATTTTAGAAAGACCGCCTTCAGCAAAAATGTTCTATCGATAAAGGGAAGTGGAACATGGAACAGCCTCCCTGTCCACCTTTAGGGGCCAACTCAGGAAATGGCTGTTAGACAGCCAAATATGCACTCATTAGGGATGTTAGTGATGTTGTACTGACTGAATGTCATGTTAGTGTGGTCATGTCAGTGATGTCAGTTTTTATGAATGAACGTTGTATGGTCCGTTTTGTGTTTGTTTTATGTTAGGACTACTGGTGGAAATTAGGCCTGTGCTATTCCCGGCATATTTACGTCCTTATCATGCTGTGATGTTATGCATACACATGTAAATGATGTTCATTAATTTGCATTGTCCTTAATAAACAAATCTTAAATCTTAGTCCTCGTGAACACAGGGAATGCAAAAGATTAGCGTTAGACACCTTGAATAATAGTCATACATTTTCGGGTGTCTACACATGCAACCGCTAAATTCTTCATACGATTACGAGCTCTTCTGATCGTGTATGAATCTGTTAATAAAATGTTCATTCAATCAATCACCTGCGCAGTGAGGTGGGTACAATACAGTACGGCTCAATACACACAATTGTTAACCCTTTAATCGCCGTTGGCGCTGAAACACGTCATTCCCCGCCATGCTCATTCTGCCGATGACGCTGGACAGCGTCTTTGATATCAATATTTCAAAAATCTGTGATCGAAATCATATTTCTCCCCCGGAGACATTATATGTACTGGTGAGCCCCTGTCAACTCTCTAACGGTTCAAGAGCGCCATCTGGTGGCCGATCGGCCTGATCGCCCAGGGAAGAAACAGGAAGTGGAAGCTGGTGCTCATTTCAATTTGGTCCGATCACTCGCTATAGGTCCCGGGACTCTAGCTCGACACAATGGATAGCGATCCGTTGCCAATAACTCGATAAACAACATGATTTGGACGTATATACTATTATACAACCTGGAAATGGATCGGATATTTCGACATCCCATAATAGGAAAAATTCTGTTCCACGCTCATCTCCCAACGGCGAGAGGAAGCTACGGTGAGTTTCAGCGTTATTTTTTAATGTCTTCTATACTAACTGCTCTAATGATCATATCACCCACACTAGATGAATGATATAACGTTGCCCACGGAATTATAGACGAACCCCCGCCCATCCGGTCAACATCAGATCATACGTAGTAACTAGAAGTACGTGCAGTTGAAATGTTTTATCTGGCGCCGATTGCTATCAAACTGTATACAATCATCAATATAATGCATTTAGGGCTATAAATCACGTTCTGGAGAAAGCTGCAGAAAACGATAAAAACATACTTATACTTTAGACCGTATTTTAGTATGAATATGTGAATGAAAAAGTATAACGTTGCTACACCCTGAACAATAGATATAGGACTTTGAATGGGCCATGGTAATGTCAATTTAGCAATACAATTTAAAAAGTTATAGCCCTGCAAAGAAGGGGAACTTCTCCATGTTAAATAGGGCTGGCGAGGGATGGTAAATTATGAATTTAACCCCGGCGATCAAAGGGTTAAGGGAATGCAGACCAGATAAAGACTTTCGTCTTGTTTACATCAGGGTCCCCCATTTTCAATTCATAATGAATTGTAAGTAAGGGTGAAATTGGCACCGTGCAATCCATTCTCTGTGGATCTAGCCCCAGTTGTTTCTATCATTCCCATCTAACCTCACATTTAATAAAAACTAAATATAAAACATTATACAAACAAACTACGATGTTAAGTCATTACATACAGCAAGATCAATAACAATAAATATCATTATATTGCACTTCCCACCCACCCCTTCACTATTTTATCTAAATGGAACCCTCCCAGAACGTTAAGTGGGTGCTCGGACCCTGGGGACATCTTTTGGCGGAACACCCAGGGAGTCGAGGATAAAACAGCGTGGGGTAAGTGGTGCGCTAGTTAAACTTTTCAAGTTTTGTTTTATTTGTCACATACAGTATAAGGCCATGTCCAGACGAAACCGATTTCGGTCGTATCAGTCAAAGTATTTGATCGTATGCACCTTTCATCCACACGGAACTGCGTTTCTGGGAGCCTGAAGACTCTATTTTCTGAAACCGGGTCCCAGAGTGGGAAATTCTGAAGACGCTCCCCTTGCGTTGCCGTCTTTACAAGCGATACGCGTCTTTTCCTGAACCGATTACGCGATAGCCCACCTCTCCCTTAACCCGCATGTGCAAACTGCCAACATCACAACAACAATGGCATCGTACAGAGTAGTTGCGTTCGTGGTACAGAAGCTATTGAGCTTGATCGGGCTTTTACAGCTAAATGTACTGCGCCTGTACACCGTCGACAACAGATTGACATCTCCCTTAATCCGCATGCAAACCCAGCCAACAAAAAAAGAAACATGATACATATATGTCTTATATGTCCAGATATGTCCTGGCTAGAAGTGTTTACCGGGAGGCTACTGTGATGAAATACACTATACTAGTTAGAGATTAGCGTCACATAGTGGGCCTTTTTCTGAAAACCCAAGTAGTAGCCAAGCACATACTGTTCCATAGCATACGCCTTCAGTTGATCATGACAAATCCTCTCTTACCTTGACGATTAAAAAGCCTCCATAATTTAGTAAATAGTATTCCCATGGCTGGTGTTGAGCTGTAGCCAGCCAGCTAGCGTTGATGCTATTCAATGCTATCAACATTAGCTAAATAGCTAACCAACTAAATACAATAGACAGTGGTATCCTGAGGTAACGTTAAATACAGACAACTTTTGCTACAATAAAGACAGTGGTATCCTGAGGTAACGTTAAATACAGACAACGTTTGCTAGTCGAAAGGACTGGACACAGGGACAAGTTAAACATCAATCAATTAATTTAATACAACGGGGTAGTTTGAGCTGCGCACACCATATTATATATGGCTTTGACACGTTCTGTCTCCCCTGCCGATTAAAATCCTCCTCATCATCGATTGCTGTAGGCTGTAGCTGCATTTTGTGCATGTGAGCTGCGGTCTCTCTCTCCACTCCTTTGGAAAGTAGCGTTAAATTAGCTCAAAAGCACAGAACCGGACGACAAAAAGTTATTCTGCTAGCAACAAAACAACGATATCACTTCCGGTCGGGGGTTTCAAAATAAAAGAGCGATGTCTAAAACAGGAAAGACATTTATTTTGTAAATTTGTGGCACGCACTTATTTCTCGAGACGATTTCGTTTTTACGGAAACCTTTTTTTAAATGAAAACGAAAAAGATCAAAATCTTTTTCGTCTGGACATGGGGTACATGTACAATATAGTGAAATGATTGGTTCTGTATCTCTGACTCTCCTGGAATTGTGGTACATACAGTAAAAAGGAAAATAATAAAGACCAAACACTACAAAATATACAAAACGAAAATTTTACAAAATGCAAAAACGAAATGCAAAATGAGGTAGAGAGGTAGTGCAAATCTTTAGTAATAAATAGATAAAATATGGTGTAGTGCTAAAAAGTGTTTAAAGTGAATAACAAACTGTGGTAAAGCCTAGGTGGTGTTTCATATAAGGACTCAGACAGCGTGGCCATTTCAAGTAACGTCTTTATTCATCTAACACAACTGCGCCTGCGCCACGCCTTACAGCAACAGCTATGGATGCCCGTAAGGGACATCCACTACATCTCCCCTTCTCCCAGGAATAAACCTAACCTCCTCAAGTATAAACATCCTCCAGTATATTCAGACATCTACTACAGACATCCATTACATCTCTCCTTCTCCCAGGAATAAACCTAACATCCTCAAGTATGTTGAAATACTGATGTAACATTACATAACATTCCTGCACAGATAATACAGTAAAGCACTTTTTTTTTTTTTACTGAACGTAGTCCTTGAGCCATTCTGGCGGCTTTATCTGCCGTCTCGGAACGTCTCTCACTTTAGTCTCTGTACTCTCTCTCTCTCTAGTCAGGGCGCTTGGCGCTATTTCCTCCTCCGTTGTTTGCTCCTCCTGTGGAGTCGGTGTCTCTTGTGGCTCAGGGAGAGCTTGCAGATGAGCCCTGTTCCTCCTCACCACCTCTTCTCCTGCCCGGACCACATAGGAGCGTGGCGTGTCAGCCTTCCTGAGCACCGTAGCTGGCCGTTTTGAGGTGGAGATCCACACCGATTGACCCGGTCTCAGTTCCGGCCTCTGTGTGGCCCGGTGTCTCTCATTAAAGTTCTGCGTCTGTCTCAGTTTCAGTTGGTAGTCCTTTTCCTGAAAGGCCTTCGTTTTGGGCCATTGTGGTTTCAGGTGGGCCGGCGCCTGTGGCAGTGGGGAGCGGAGCTTCCTGCCCATCAGGAGCTCAGCAGGTGATGGTCCATGCTGCAATGGTGTGACTCTGTACGCTAACAGTGCCCTGTGTGGGTCTTCATTCTTACTCAACAGTGACTTAGCCATCTTGACAGCTCTCTCTGCCTCTCCATTGCTCTGGGCAAAGTACGGGCTACTTGTCACATGAGCAAAGTCATAATCTGTGGCAAAGGCAGCAAACTCCGCTGACGCAAACTGTGGACCATTATCACTCCGCAGGACCTCTGGGACCCCGTGTCTGGAGTACATGGCCTTTAACGCCTCGATCACTCCTTTAGTTGTGGTAATGGGGGTTTTCTCTATTTCAATGTACCTTGAATAGTAGTCTACTGCTAACAGGTAGGTGGTGCCCTTTAGGTAAAACATATCCACCCCTACCTTTTGCCACGGCCGCTGAGGCAATGCCGATGGCATCATTGGCTCTGGATGCCGTGTCTGACTCTTCACACATGTTTCACACTGTGTTACTACCTTAGCGATCTGACTACTTAAGCCCATCCACCACACTGACTGCTCTGCTCTCGCTCTGCACTTAGATATCCCCATGTGTCCCTCATGTAAACGTGCCAGCATTTCTGTTTGCAAAGTCTCTGGTACTACTATCCTCCGTCCTTTCATTAAAAGGCCTCCTGCACAGTATAGCTCACTCTGATAGATCCAGTAGGGCTTTAGCTGCTGTGGCAGTTCCTCCTGTCTTGGCCACCCCTTTTTGCACTGCTGTATAAGCTGTCTGCAGACAGAGTCCTTTTGCTGTTCCTCAGCAATCTGTTGCAGCTTTGCCTTAGATGCTGGTAGGCCCTGCTGTACTGCCTCAACAAACACCTGTGCTTCTCCTTCCAGCTCTCTTTCCTCCTCTGTCAGTGTGCGCACGATTGGGGCCCTTGATAATGCATCTGCCGTTATCAACGCTTTCCCTGGGACATATACTATGTGGTACGTATATCTCAGTAGTCTAAGCCTAAAGCGCTGGATTCTTGGGGGTAAGTCATCTAGTGCCTTCGTACCTAACAGAGCCAACAGTGGCTTGTGGTCGGTCTCTATGGTAAATTGAAGGCCTATTATATACGAGCTGAGCCTTTCGCATGCCCATGTTACTGCCAGCGCCTCCTTCTCCACCTGGGCATATCTCTGCTCTGTGTCAGAGAGACTGCGTGAGATATCGGGCGCCACTCCTTGTTGTCCTGCATTTGGGTGAGGACTGCTCCCACTCCAAAAGATGATGCATCTGCAGACACTCTTGTCTTAGCATTTGGCCTGTACTGTGCTAGCACCCTATCTGAGGCCAGATCAGACTTCACCTTTTCAAAGGCTGTCTGCTGCACCTCTCCCCACACCCAGGCATTCTCTTTCACCAGTAAATCCCGTAGTGGTTTGGTAGTGTCGGTGAAAAGAGGTACAAACTTTCCCATGTATGTGGCCATGCCCAGGAACCGTCTCACGTCTGCGACATTTTGTGGAGCGGGCATGTCTACGATTGCCCTCACTTTCTCTGGGTCTGGCGCTATGCCCCCTGCACTGACTTTGTGGCCCACGAACACCAACTCTGTCTGTGCGAACACGCACTTTTCATTTAGGGTCAGGCCGGCTTCCTGAAGCCTGGACAGGACCGCAGTGAGCCTCTCATCATGCTGGGCCCTATCTACGCCACATACCAGCACATCATCTGCGTGGCATATTATGCCCGTCAGCCCATCCAAGAGCTGCGACATGCGCCTCTGAAAATGTTCTGGACCAGAGCTGATCCCGAACGGCAGGACATTGAAACAGAAGCGGCCACATGGAGTAACAAATGTGGTGAGCTCTCTGCATTCTTCTGATAGGGGAATCTGCCAGAACCCTGAGCGTGCGTCTAGCTTAGTGAAGACCTTTGCCCCATTCAATTGAGCCAATGACTGCTCTACCAATGGTAGTATGTGTCGTTCTCTACATACCGCCTCATTGAGTCTAGTCAGATCCACGCAGACCCTGATGTCCCCATTGTTGGGCTTTATCACGGGTACCATACCTGCACACCACGGCGTTGGCCTTTCTATCCTTGAAATTACTCCCATTTTTCCATTCTCTCCAACTCCTCCTTGACTTTGTCTGCTAGTGGTATAGGCACTCTGTGTGGAGTAGTGAGTGCGTATGGTACTGCATCCTCCTTCAGGCGAATGCAGTAATCCCCCTCTAGCCTCCCCAGGCCTGCGAACACTGTGGGGAATTTACGCATGAAAAATAAAAAGTCCCCTGGGTCCAGTTCATCAACCCGCTCTACCAGTCGCAAGGCTTCAACTGCTGGCAGACCTAATAAGGGTCTGACTAAAGAATCTACTACAAATACCGGCTGGGCAACCGTTCCACTTTTGCTCTTGAGCTGGCATATGACTTGCCCTGCTACCTGCAGCACCATGTTATTGGGCCCATATAGCTTCTTATCTGTTGCCATAAAGGGGCCGTCTCTGCTATATTTATATAGCCTGGTGGGGATAGCAGTGACCGCTGCTCCTGTGTCTATTTTAAAATAGATCACTTCTCCATTGAGTTCTATGTCTGTGTGCCAGCCAGAGACATGATCCTTCACTTCTCCTAGAAAAAGGGTGTCCTGTTGTAACTCTCCCTCCTCTAGCATCTCATACACTGGCTGTGCGAAACGGCACACTGCAGCAAAATGCCCTGTCTTGTGGCATTCCCTACATTCTGCATTGCTAGCTGGACATTCTCTCCAGCTATGGGGGGAAAATCGACCACATTTCTGACATTTCTCTGTGTTTTTGACTGTCTCTGTCTGTCTTGTTCTGGTATACCCTGTTTGTTTGTGATCATATGCCTCTTTCTTTTTGAATGGACGAGAGATCGCATCCACCTCTCTCCTTTCCTCTGTGTGTGTAGCCCCGCCCCGCATCACAGTCTGTTGCTGCTTCACCGTTTCCTGCTGTTTCACTTGACTGATAGCCTTGTTCAATGTCATGTCAGCGTCTAGCTGCAGTTTCTCTGAAAAGGCCAGGTCTTTTATCCCGACAATAATGCGATCCCGGATTAACTCCTCCCTCAACACCCCAAAGTTAGTGTTCTGCGAGTTTATGCACTGCCGTTATGAAGCTATCCGCGGCTTCCCCTGGCTCTTGTTTACGTACGTTAAACTGCGCACGCTCGAATATGACGTTATGTCGCCCTACGAAATGTTCTTCCAAACACGTAACCACAGTTGCATATACGAGCCTTTCCTGTGCACTCAGCTGAGTAGCATTTAGAATGTCCTCCGCTTCATCTCCCATGAAGTATATCAGCGTATTGACTTGGAAAGCCTCTCCTTTCCTATCCAGTCCCGATGCGACGCGATATCTGTCAAACCTCCGGATCCATCTCGGCCAGTTCTTGCCATCTGTGCAGTCAAACTTCTCCGGTGCGCTGACATGGAAACTGTCCGTCTGCGCGCGACCTGCTGCCGGTGCTGGTGGCGCCGCTGCCCCTTCGCCGTCCGACATAGTTAGCTAACGTTAGCTGTTGTGCTATCTCTTGTAATAGCCTGTAATATCTCTCTCGCCGCTTGACCAGTCTCTTCTCTTCGTCTCCTAGGTAACGGGTTAACCCTTCTGACATGGGTTGAACACTTCTGACACCATGTGGTAAAGCCTAGGTGGTGTTTCATATAAGGACTCAGACAGCGTGGCCATTTCAAGTAACGTCTTTATTCATCTAACACAACTGCGCCTGCGCCACGCCTTACAGCAACAGCTATGGATGCCCGTAAGGGACATCCACTACACAAACAATATTAGTCTTGCTTGTATTGTTACATTCTGCACTAGATAAGGAATTGTACACTATCAGAAAGACAAAGTATGGCACTTAACCCACCGAACAACGGAGACATTATACCATGTTCAGACGAGCACACCATCTAATCATTACTATTCACAGGCGGCAACGAGGCAAACAAGGCAAACAAGACATTAGTGTCGTCAAAAGTAAAAATTAATAAGTTGCGATCAATCATAACAAGAGCTTGTGCCGTTATTTATATACCTCATGTGCAACTACTTAGTACTATGTGCAAATATATGCTGTGCCATTATTCAGTACAATAAACAGTGACTAGTAACGAAGGCGGAGATGATCTCAGTTACGTGAACATTCTGATGCTAAGCCCTCCATGGTTTCATAACATGTGGATGTGGACAGTCGGTCCGAGCTGAGGAAACCACAGCACTGAAAGAGAGAGAGAGAGAGAGAGAGAGCTGAAGCATGACTTTTATTTTAAATTTTTTATCTACTTTTTCTCCCATTTTTAAATTTTTCTCCCATCCCAATTTCGTATTGTCCAATTCTACCCTCCCGTCTCGAACGCTGTTAGACCATGCCTCCCACTGGCCGGCTGCAATGTGGACGAAGCCTTGCATCACGTGTCCCCTCCGGTACACGAGGAGGCAGCCGTCGCATCTTTTCACCTGCACAGCGCGATCTCTCAGCGGCGAGGGTCTGCGTGGGAGGGACACTCCGCCCCCGTTGCTTCCTGATTCTGCTGCGCAGGCGCACCAACCGACCTGTAGGAGTCGCTGTCCACAACGTCCGATCCCCACCCACCAGCTTCCCACCCCCTAATACTGCCAATTGTGTTAGTATGGACGACCAGCCAAGCTGGTAGCAATGCCGAGAGCTGGGCTCGAACCCAGCATCTCCTGCATTAGTGGTGAGCGCCTTGCCCACTACGCCACTTAGCCACTGAAGCATGACTTTTTGAAGGTTTTTAGCTTGCAAACTAGATTCATAGAGGAATAAAGGTAAACGGGTACATCCAGAGGGTCATACATAATTCAGAGATAGCTGTGTTCTCTTAAGAGCAGAACAGCAAAAAAATAAATAATGTGACTTCTGCCCTTCCGACTTCAACTTTGAAACAGGTGCCACACCAATCCCCCCTCACACATACATACACACATACACACGCACACGCACAAACACTCAAGGTGAGAGTGAACCAAGAAGGCAGCATATATGCAAATAGTCCATATGGGCCTGTCACGGCTGTTAAGTCACACAGGTACTTTAGACATTGACAGGTGCAGGGACGGTGTGTGTGTGTGTGTGTGTGTGTGTGTTTATGTGTGTGTTTTTATCAACCTCATACAGATACAAGTATGCCTTCTCTCACTCCCTTCCACAGGCAAATAAACAAATAATCGCACATGGTCTTAGTCATTGTCAGGTGTGTGTGTGTGTGTGTGTGTGTGCGTGTGTGTGTGTGTGTGTGTGTGTGTGTGTGTGTGTGTGTGTGTGTGTGTGTGTGTGTGTGTGTGTGTGTGTGTGTGTGGTTATCTGATGAGGTGGAGAGAGACAGAGTTGGTTTCTATAGTGTGATGTTATCTGAGGTGGAGAGAGAGACAGAGTTGGGTTATATAGTGTGATGTTATCTGAGGTGGGGAGAGAGGAGAGAGTTGGGTTCTATAGTGTGATGTTATCTGAGGTGGGGAGAGAGGAGAGAGTTTGGTTCTATAGTGTGATGTTATCTGAGGTGGAGAGAGAGGAGAGAGTTGGGTTCTATAGTATGATGTTATCTGAGTTGGAGAGAGAGGAGAGAGTTGGGTTCTATAGTGTGATGTTATCTGAGTTGGAGAGAGAGGAGAGAGTTGGGTTCTATAGTGTGATGTTATCTGAGTTGGAGAGAGAGGAGAACGTTGGGTTCTATAGTGTGATGTTATCTGAGGTGGAGAGAGAGGAGAGAGTTGTGTTCTATAGTGTGATGATATCTGAGGTGTAGAGAGACAGAAACAGGGTCTGATGTTATCTGCTCAACTCTCTCCCTTCCATAGCACAATTCACAATATTCACTCTCTCTCTAGCGTATGTCCTTAGACCTTCAGCTCCGTTGAGGCAAGCCAGTCCAATGTGTCATTGTCCAGGTCGATTAGACCACGATCGCCATTCTGTGGCCGGTGTTTGGCGCAGCTGCTCATTATATGTTCCACAGTTTGTAATGGGTCTCCGCATTCTCACTGGGCACTGTCCACGAGACCCCATCTCTGCATTGCTGCTCCGAAGCGTCCTACGCCTGTCCTCAAGTGGTTGAGGGTTGTCCATTGCTTTTGGGGCAGGTGCTGGCCAAGAACATCTGTGGGATCATCAACATAGTGGTGAAGCCTGGATGGTTCTGCAGACTTCCACTGGTCCCTCCATCTTGCCTTGACCCAGGAGACCTTGGAGGTGTCAGTTGGTGTTGTGCGGAGCAGTTCTTGGGCGTGTGTGACAAAGGGGTTGTGCCTTTCGAGCAAGGGCCAGCGTGGCTGTTTCTCGTCTGACCTCCGCTGGAGTGATACCAGCGAGGACAAGTAGGTGGTTTGTTGGGGTGGCTCTCAGGCACCCAGAGACAGTCCGTAGGGCGGTGTTGAGGGCAGTGGCCAGCTTTCTGACATGGGGGCTATGGTACCAGACTGGAGCACAGTACTCAGCGGTGGAGAACACCAGAGCCTCTGTGAAAACGTCTTTGTGGTGGCTCCCCATGTGGTGCCAGCTAGATGGAGTATCAGCACGGCACGGGCGGGCGTCTTTTCCTTGACACTGTCTGGTGTTGTTTAAATGACAGTACTCTGTCAAGCTTCACATCGAGGTATGTGGGGGAGGGATGGAACTGTAGCCAGGCGTTGTCAACCATGATGTTCATTTCGTGGGTCACTTCTTTGTTGTAAAGATGGAACATCGTTGATACGGTCTTGTCAACACTGAGCTTGAGGGTCCAATTCTTCAGGTATGAGGACAGGGTGTTCATATCTGCCGAAAGGCCCTCTTCTACTGCTTCCCAGGATGGTTTGCTGAGTAAAATGGCCAGATCATCTGCATAGCCATACTTCCTTGATTGAGTTGTGGGTAGGTCATGAATGTAGATGTTGAATAGCATAGGTGCCCGTACTGAGCCCTGAGGGACTCCGTTCTTGAGCTTTCTAACCCTGCTGTTTTGGCCGTTGCTAGTGAATAGCCGAAAGCTGCGGTTGCTCAGCATTTTCATTATGAAGCTCACCATGTGCTTGTCTGGGATGGTTTCCAGAAGCTTCATATGTAGTCCACGCAGCCAGACAGTGTCGTAGGCAGCTGTGAGATCTAGGAAGACGGCACCAGCCTTCTCACCTGCCTGGAAGCTGTCTTCTATGTCTTGGCACAGGAGGGTCACCTGGTCTGTTGTTGAGCTACCGGTTCGAAAGCCAGCTTGTTCTTTGGGCAGCTGGGGTTCAATGACTGGGTTAAGACACGCCAGGATGAGGCATTCAAGAACCTTGTATGGAACGCACAGCAGTGAGATGGGCCGGTATCCCTTGGGGTCGTCGCTCGGCTTGTTTGGCTTCTGTAGGGCGATGACCTTTGCACAACGCCAGATCTTTGGCAGATTTGATTGATGGAGACACGCAGAAAGGAGGGAGTGCAGCCAGTCGGTTGCCTTCTCGCCTTGATGTTTGATGTACTCAGGGTGGATGTCATCTACGCCTGGTGTTTTACCAGTCTTCAGGCTTTTGATGGCCTGCTCGATTTCCTCTGTCGTGAAATCGGTGGATAGGTTGGAATTGCATCCTGGGGCCCTGAGTAATTCATGACCTCTCGCTAGTGTTCTTCTCGCAAAATCCTTGTCTGCGTTAGGGAAGCGGCCATTACTCAGTAGGAGCGACGTGATGGAGTTTGCAGTAATGGGACACTGTGCTGGAGTTGTTGATCTTCCGGTCAGCTTTTAAAGGTCTGCCACGCCCGGCGGCTGGAGTGTGTGAAGTCAATTGAGGAGGAGACGAAGGCCACGTGGCCTCCTCCGCAAGTAGCTAAAGGGTAGCCCCCGCTGTGTATGCTGGTGACATCAACAGCCATCACACAGACTGGGGCTACAGCAGCTCCAACACTGATGGCGACTCCCTGGCAGACTGGGCCTCGACCGTCGATGAAACACTCCTGTACGATCCAAAGGAGCCACGCACCTTCTACTCTGCTTGATGGAACAGCACCACCAACCCAGACCTGGCATTTGCTAAATGTCACAACAACCAACCACTCCCAAATAACGTGTGCAAATGACATGTCATCAGCTTGTGACTGACACTTGTTCCCTGCTTCGGCTACTATTTAATAGTTGCAAGGTAGGAGTAATATGTTTCAGTGAAACTTGGCTTGACAGTTCAATAAGCGACTCCGAAATTGAGATTGAGAACTATATAATTGTAAGGAAAGATCGAAACCGAAACGGAGGAGGTGTGTGTGCTTATATTAGATCGGACATTGGTTTTAATATAAAATCAGATCTTGAACACGACGCGGTAGAAGCGATGTGGCTTGATATTCTGTTACCCAAAAGCAAATCAATTATTTTTGGAGTCTGTTACAGGCCACCAGACCAGGGCAATTTTTATGTTGATCTAGAGGAGATATGCTCCAAGTGCACTGATTTTGAGAAATCTGAAGTTGTTGTCATGGGAGATTTCAACACTGATTTACTTAAAAAGAGCTCTGGATTAAAGTCCCTTCTGAATTATAGTAAATTGTTTGACCTGCACCAGCTCATCACTGAACCTACCAGAGTTACCTCCCTTTCTCAGACCATAATCGACTTAATACTGGTCTCTGATAAACAGAGGATAACAAACAGCGGCGTTGTTGATTTTGCACTCAGTGATCACCTTGCAATTTTCTGTACCAGAAAGGTGCAGAGGGGTCATTTCGAGGGTCACAACAAAATAAAAATCAGATCTTTAAAAAATTACAGCAAGGAAATGCTCCTGGATGGTTTAACGGGTGTGGACTGGTCTCATGTAATGCACTGTAAAGAGGTTGATCAAGCATGGGATGGTTTCAAAACAACATTTCTTAAAGTAGTTGACAGATTAGCACCCAGGAAGATGGTCAGGATAAAGCAGAGGACACAGCCCTGGATTAATGATGACATTTTAAAAGCTATTAAAATAAGGAACAATCTTTTTAAACTATTTAAGAAGTCCAGGACAGAACAGGCTTTCCTGGATTTAAAGAAACACAAAAACTATGTAAATAGTTTGATTAAAGGGGCGAAGAAGGGTTTTTTTAATGAAAAAATAACAGAGTATAGGAACAACTCAAGGAAACTCTGGAGGACACTTAAAGAGGTAGGATACAGTAAGAAATTAAAGACTAAATCGGGCAATATCAGTTTAGAAATAGGAGACAAAATTTCAGCAGACAAATCAGAGGTGGCAGACTGTCTGAATAGCTATTTTACATCCATTGCAAAAACTATATCGGAAAGGATCCCAGCTAAACCCGGCAACAACATAGAGAGTGAAGTCCATAAATTCTACCTAGATCAGGGGGTTAAAGCAAATGCTTTCTCCTTTAGGAAAGTGACTGAGATGGAGGTCCAGGAAAAGCTTAAAAAACTTGACACCTCAAGGGCTACTGGATTAGACAACATCCCTGGTAAATTCTTGCAGGATGCTGCAGAAATCATTGCCCCATATGTAGCTCACATTACCAACCTAGCCATTGACACAGGAACATTTCCAAGCGAAATGAAATTGGCAAGAGTTATTCCTCTCCACAAAAAGGGAAACAAATTGGAACCGGGTAACTACAGACCCATTTCCATCCTGGGCGTTCTATCAAAAACCATTGAGAGGCTAGTATATGAGCAAATAGACGGGTATTTCTCCACTAATAACATCATGTACAAATACCAATCTGGTTTCAGGAGGTCCCACTCCACAGACACCTGCCTGCTGTTCCTCACAGATTACACCAGGAAAGAGGTAGACGAGGGAAAGTTCTGTGGAATGGTAATGTTAGACCTCCAGAAGGCATTTGATTCAGTGGATCACAACATCTTGTTAATGAAGCTTAGGGCCCTAGGCTTTAATGAGGCAGCTCAGAAATTGATTGGTTCCTACCTAACAGGGAGACAACAGGTGGTAGATATAAACGGAGTACTCTCCAGTCCTCGGACAGTAGAGTGCGGGGTCCCACAAGGGAGTGTTTTGGGTCCGCTCCTCTTTCTACTGTATATAAATTACCTGAAAGCAGCTTGCTCATGTGACCTTTTTTTATATGCAGATGACTCCGCCCTACTAGTGTCTCACAAAGACAAAAAAGTGGTTGAGCAGACATTGAGTGCAGAACTAGAGAAGGTTAGCGACTGGCTAGGCCACAACAAGCTGTCCCTCCACGTGGGAAAGACTGAGTCAATTTTATTCGGGTCAAAGGTCAGGCTCAGAAAATCGCCAGGTTTTAACATTAGAATAGGAGATACTGTTCTCACAGACAAAACATCTGTGAAATATCTCGGTTGCGTCCTGGAAAACAGCTTATCAGGGGAAAGCATGGCTCACCAAGCACTTACAAAGATAAATAACAGGACTAGATACCTAGCCAGAATCTCAAATTTTTTAGATCAGTCAGCGATGAAGATTCTTGCTGGAGCTCTCATACAGTGTCACTATGACTATGCGTGTGGCTCCTGGTACAACAGTGCCCCCAAAAGTCAGAAAATAAAACTACAGACATCACAAAACAAGCTAATCAGGGTAATACTAAGGCTACCTGCTCGAACCCACCTTGACCCATCTCACTTTGAGGTCATGAGATGGCTTAAGGTGGAAGACAGAGTAAACCAGATAGGGATGTGCCTAGTTCACAGAATAGTGCATGGGGTAGTGCCAGTGTACTTTAACAATTACTTCAACAGAATCAGAGACACCCATGCTTACCAAACAAGGCGCAGCTCAACTGACTTTGTGCCAGTCAGATTCAGGAGCTGTATGGGGAAGGAGTCATTTTTATATTCAGCAGCTGTCTATTGGAATAGTCTGCCCAGTGAACTGAAAACCATAGACAGTGCCGTTAGATTCAAGTCCAGCCTGAAGACATGGCTCAAAAGGGACTATACCTAGACACTTAGCTTAAGGCACCCTTGCATGTTGTATGAGTCTGTATGTATATAAATGTTAAATGGTATATGTGATGTGTTGTGATGTCACGTTTTGTATGATGCATGTGTTAAGCATCACATTCCCCCACCCCCCTACAAGGACCACAATGGAAATAAGCTCTGAGCTTTTTTGTGTTACATCCTTGGCAGTATATCCCGACTGTGCTCTTCTGTCACATGTTTATTTTTTATATTGTCAAATAAAGTCATTCATTCATTCATTCATTCCTGTTCGCGGACGACTCAGCCCTGCTGGTCTCTGACAGGGACAAGTTGCAGGTTGAAAAAGCCCTCAGGTCTGAACTCGGCAGAATCTGCACCTGGCTCGCTGATAACAAACTATCATTACACCTGGGTAAAACAGAGTCCATTCTCTTTGGATCAAATAACAAACTCAGCAAGGCCAACGGCTTCTCTGTTACAGTGGGTGACAATATTGTCACAAGGAAAGATGAAATTACCTACCTGGGTTCCATCCTAGAGGCAAATCTTTCCTGTGACAAAATGGCAACCAATGTAATACAAAAAAGTCAACCGACTAACAAGATTCTTGTACCGGATCTCCTCTCTGGTAAACAAGAATACCCTGAAGACTCTAACAGGAGCACTCATTCAAGGGTACTACGACTATGCTTGCACCTCATGGTACCAAAGCACCTCAAAGGCCCTAAAAACAAGACTACAAACATCACAAAACAAACTGGTCAGACTACTGCTTGACCTTACTCCTAAAATGTTTCTTCGGTACAGGGATGATGGTAGACATCTTGAAGCAGGCAGGGACCACTGACTCTGCCAGGGATTGATTAAATATGGCGGTGAACACAGGGGCTAGCTGGTTGGCACAGGACTTAAGTATGCGTTCTGTTATACCATCTGGGCCAGCCGCTTTCCTGGTGTTCACCTGCATAAATGCTCTTCTCACACTGTGTTCCGACAACGAGACAGCGTCCCCGCCCCCCCCCGCGGTTGTCCCCCCCCCCCCTCCACAACAGCCGGCGCACCAGTGACGTCACTAGCCGCTGAGCCAGCGGCGCCACTGTCTACACCAAACCGAGCGTAGAAAGAGTTGAGTTTGTCCGCGAGAGAGGCGTCGTTGCTTCCCATTGAGGGGCCGCTGACTTTGTAGTCAGTTATTGTCCTCAGTCCCCGCCATCAACGAAATGTCAGAAAATATCAGAGAACAGCAAACAGCTGGATTAAAAGATGCTCCGGTGTGCAGTTTAAAGTGACCAACTACAGCCCCCAGATAACGGAGCTCAGTAAAGCAAAACTGTTTGTCTGCATTGCACCCCCGCCCCAACTCAGATTTAGAGTTGATACAACCATCATAATAATATTGTTAATAATAACAATAACAATAATGATGTAATAATGTAAAAATTATCATTAAAAATACCTGATTATGAGAAATGTTTTTTACGATGCATGGAATATTGTTGAGGCACACTAGTTACAACTATATTTCAAACAGGCACTTCATGTCAAAAAGGTTCCTGACCCCTGATCTATATGCTTCAGGGCCTATAACTCGCGTTTTTGGAATTACAGCAGAAAATCTTAAAAACATACTTATATTCTCGACGGTATTAACACAACAATGTATGAATGAAAAAATATAACGTTCCCACATCCGGAACGATAGATACCCGATGTTGAATGGGCCATAGTAATGTCAATATAGCTATAATATTTAAAAAGTTATAGCCCTGCAAAGAAGGTAAACATCTCCATAGGCTTACAGCGGTGGCAGACTGGACCCAATGATGGGCATACTGCGTGGCAATCAAAGTGTTAACAATTGTGTGTATTGAGCCGTACTGTATTGTACCCATTCTGCAATCTGTTAATACAATTTTCAATCAATCAATCATACCCATGTACATGTCGAAATACTTCCAAAAGGTCAGTGAATTCCATGACCACAACACCAGAGGGAGTTCCACAAATCATTTTCAACCCAGATTCGGCTCAAACAAGGGACTAAACACCTTTCGCAATTATGCCACAACAATGTGGAACCCACAGCCGTAAAAGAATGTGAATCCCTTCCCTCCTTCAAAACCACTACGGGAGGCTGCAATTCGAAACTGGCCCCGGTAAATGTCCCGCCCACCCACCCAACCCCCTCCAATGTACAGTTACTTCCCGCTCGAATGTATATATTATCTTTTATGATCTCTGTCTCTTTTTTTTATCTACTTTTTCGCCCCCTTTTTTCCGTATTTTTCTCCCATCCCAATTTAGTAGTTGTGCCAATTCCCTTCCTGGTCGTTGCGCGCTTTTGCCCCCTACTGGCGGCCTGGGGAGGGAGAAGACTATCACATGTCTTCCTCCGATACATGTGGAGTCAGCCAGCCGCTTCTTTTCACCTGACAGCGAGGACTCTCACCGGGGGAGTGTAACGCGTGGGAGGATCACACTATCTCCCCCAGATCCCTTCCCTGCTGAACAGGCGCCCCGACCAACCAGTAGGAGTCGCTGTTTACAACGACCAGGATACATACCCCACCGGCTTCCCACCCGCTAACACTGCCAATTGTGTTAGTACTGACCAAGCCGGAGGTACCGCTGACAGCTGGATTCGATCCCAGAGTCTCTGCTGTGGTAGGCGAGCGCTTAGTCCGCTGCGCTACCCAGCCGCCCATGATCTCTGTCTCTTAAACAGTACTGTATATCTTGTATGTCATAAATGTCTGGATGTAACAGTACTGTATATCTGTATGTCGTGTATGTCATAAATGTCATGATGAATTGAAAATGGGGGACCCTGATGTAAACAAGATGAAAGTCTTTCTCTGGCCTGCATCCCCTTAACACTTTGAGCGGCACTCACGGCTAATCTCGGGTTTACGATTGTGACGTTGAAAACCACGTCACGGCTTTTCTCTGGATTTTTTTTAATTTTTTTTATTAGCGATCTGAAATCATATTGCATCACGCGAGCCTACCGTTGGAGATCCAGGGGCCGTCGGCGATCAGATGTGAAAAAAGCGCCCCCTATCGTCTCCCAGATGGTAAATCACCCTTTTGGAATGGACTCAATGAAAATGGATGGGGAAAAAAATATTCCAGTCCACATTTTCCAGTCCACTGATGCAGCCGGAGTTACCAGAGTTCATTCTGGAGCCTCTGAGCCGTGGCGATACTGTACACACGTTGGATCAATATACTTATCGATTTTTTCGAATGGTGATCAGGAATTGGAATATACCATTTGGATACCATCTGATGTCAGGTAAAGAATCTATGTTATCAGTGTTAGGATAATCAGACTTGTTTTCTTTTTTTTTATCCACTTTTTCTCCCATTTTCTATATTTCCTCCCATCCCAATTTCGTATCATCCAATTCAACCCTCCCCTGTCACGGACGCTGTTTCTTGCCTCCCACAAGCCGGCTGCAATGTGGACTAAGTCATACATAGCACAAGTCCCCTCCGGTACTTGAGGTAACAGCAGTCGCATCTTTTCACCTGCGCAGCTCGATCTCTCAGTGGCGAGGAGTAACGCGTGGGAGGCTCACGCTGCCCCCGACACTTCCTGATTCTACTGCGCAGGCGCACCAACCGACCTGTAGGAGTCGCTGTCCACAACGCCCGATCCCCACCCATCAGTTTCCCACCCCTTAATACGGCCAATGTGTATTAGTACGGACGACCAGCTAAACTGAAAGCAAATGTGGAGCGCTGGGCTCGAACTGACGAGCCCAGCGTCTCCAGCATTTCGTGGTGAACGCCTTGCCCACTACGCCACGTAGCCGCCGATAATCAGACTCGTTTTCATGGAGATATAAGCGTTTCCACTATATGTGATATGGCTGTTTCACTGTAAAAGCCATGAGGAAATAATAGCAGCGATTATCAGCGCACGGCACGAGCGTGCGTGCGCACACATATACTATCGACCATCTAGCGTTTATTTGAAAACGATTCATAAATAGACCGACAAATGATAACGTTCTGGAATATTCCAGTAAAAGGCGATTATCATGGAATGTGTTGTTTTTTCTTCGAAACCGAGTGGTTTTCAAAATGCTATAAAAAGGAAATGAAGCGATAAAAACACAATCTGCTTTGCCAATGTTGACTGGAAAATGATTCTTTGATAAGCGATGGGCAGATTAGACACATAGCATAATTTAAAACATAGATTAGGCGATATTAACGTTACATGGGCCGTGGACCGTGGCATCAACGGGGTAAAAAGGAAAACACGGCCCGGCACTGAAAGTGTTAACAATTGTGTGTATCAAGCCATACTGTACTGTACCCATTCTACAATCTGTTAATAAAGTTTTCAATCAATCAATCAATCAATCCCAGTAAGACGCATCCTGGACATGTTTCCCCGGTCACACCACCGACTGTCGTTCATAACCACTCCATCCCTGGTCCAGCCTGTGCAAGAGAGGGATGTCAAGAGATGGAACTTCCGGAAAGCAAACTGGGCAGGGTTCACTAAAAAATATTCACGAGAAACAGACAATCCCTTTGTGCACACAGAGTGCAATCTGGCCCTGGCGGTCCCTGCCAGTGTTACTGGTCTTTCGAAGGCACTCATGGGTACATTTCTATCTCAGAACAAAGACAGAGCATGGCTGTACTCCCTATCTGCAGCCAGAGTTCCTTTTTATTTGTATCTTTTGACATGTCCATGGTTTCTAGCCCACTAATTCATTAGCTGTGTCCCTCTTTGCGTTCTTTGCAACTGAAGCCATGAGTTGAGCTAACTGTTCTCCACCATCTATTATGCCTTCAGCTCCTATGTCTTGGACAGCACTTAAAGATGATGCCACAAAGAATTCTAGTGATAGATGGAAGTCTAGATTAGATTCAAATGTATTATCATTATACAGCACAAGTACAGTACAACAAAAAGAGGTTTGGCATCCAACCAGAGTGCAAATGTAACAGTAAAGTGCAACAGCAATATACAATGTACAGGTGATTAAACTGGGTACAAAATATACAAATTAGTACTACTGAGTGTAGTGCTAATCAGATGTATGTACAGAGTTGTAGTATAATATGTACAGTGATACAGGTGTAAATACAGTATGGTAGTAGTCATACTGTCCAGCAGCGTAACTAGTAAGAGTAGGATATGTACATATATAGATATGGTATCTACAGATATGTAAATGGTCTTTTTGCTGCTTATTCTTCAGTCCAAAAATCCTAAAAGCTAATGTTAATGCTACAGTGACATGAGGCCAAATTAAATGGTAAATTGTAAAGTTTCGAAAGATATACGGATATTTTCTACCTCAAAAGGAATCACGATAGGAAGTGAATTCAATTAAAAAGTGAATGTTGGATAGCTAGCTCAGTAGAAGTGTTGTGTCCTGTCTGATGCATACTTTCAAGCTACTGGAGCTAACAACCCTCCGGCAAGGCACAAAGTTCTGCCATGCACCTCCCAGCATGACTTGTACTCACAGTACAAGAAATACTACACAGTATTTCACTGTGTGAGAGTCTCAAGAATATCTTCAAAAACCATCATTACCACAGGATTCTGATGGCTAGGCTATAAAGCTATGCTTTATATATGACCTTTATTGGTCTTTATTAACACATGATGTAAGAAAAGCTCATGCTACTGCTTCTGTGTATTTGTGTTTTCAGCTCTTATCCCTCAGTTTCCTAGTCCAGTGAACTATAATTCAGTGGTTCCCAAAGTCGGGGTCGCGACCCAAAGGTGGGCCGCGAGCAGCCACGGGTGGGCCGCGAGATGATTAAAAAAAAAAAAAAATTTATTATTATTTTTTTTTGTCAGGCCACTGAACTTAGAAGCAGGCCAGGACAGTGTTTCTAGTTGTATTCTAAAATTCTATTCTATTGTATTCTAAAATGTGACTATATGGTTTTATATTAACTTAGTAAATAAACAAAAACGTAAAATCTACTTATTTCAACGAACATTTCAAACTAAATAACAGATTATGCACATAAAACGCTGAAAACAGCCGAAGCAACAATAGTATTTTAATGAGGCTATTATTATTATCATTATTATTTTGCAACAAGTTAGCCCTCGCATAAATAGCACATATAAATGAATAACTAACTTGAACTAACTTAATAGGATTGAAGTGATATTTGGCTTAAAAAATCGGTCGCCTGGCAAAAAAAAAAGAAAAAAAAAGCCTGACGATGTGCATTGGGCCGCGGCTCTCTGACGCCTTATTTTCTGGGCCCTGGCCTGAAAAGTTTGGGAACCCCTGAACTATATAACCAGTCTACTCCCCAATTCTACTCTCTAAACTCTTCAAATGTTGTATTTGATAACTAATCATAATCATGTAACCACGTACTAATCATGTAATCAACACGTGATTGGTGTGTTGGGTATGTGGTGCGGGGCACAAGTGCATGACGTGAAGCCGGAAAAGATGGAACGTTATGTGACTGTGTGTGTGTTGTGAGAGCTGCGAGTGGGACCATTGTTTAGTGGGACAGGGGGCTACTGGTGAGGTCAGTGGTCAGTTGCTGGGACGATGGGATGCTTGGAGGGACAGCTGGAGGACCGTCCTGAGTAGCTTGATCTCTCCCTCCCTCTCTCTTTCCCTTTCTCCCTCCATCCGTTCCTCCTGCTCTCCATCTGTCAATCCATTGTTCAAACCATTGTTTACTTCTGCTTGACTTTCTCAAGATCACTCCATTCTGTTAACCCTTTCACTACCACACTGCCAAAGAGTTAACCCTTTCACTGTGACAATACAGAAGGTTAACCCTTTCACTGCCACACGACAAAGGGTTAACCCTTTCACAACTGTCTTCTGTAGTGTGTAGTTCCCTCTCCTCTCCCTTCTCTCTCCTCGCCCCACTCCTCTCCACCCCTCATCTCCTATCTCTCCTCTCCCCAGTCCTCCTCTCCACTCCTCTCTTCTCCTCCTCTCCCCACTCCTCCTCTCCACTCCTCCTCTCTTCTCCTCTCCTCTCCTCCTCTCCTCCCCTCCTCTCATCTCACCTCACCTCCTCTGTGTACTGCGGCTTACTTACTTACTTGCTTACTTCTTACTAATTGTTTACTCTGCCCGGTTGACTTCATATAATCCACTTCGTGCCAAACACATTATGTCTTTCCACCCCCCCCCCCCCCCACCCCCGACCCATACTCCCTTCTGCCTCCCCTCCCCCCCACCAATCAGAATCACCGGTTCACTCTGAGCAGTGTTCCATACCAAGTTTCTCCATTGCTCAGCTACCCTTTGGTTTGTTTGGCGCTGTCAATGTTTGTGTGTGTGCACGCTCATGTGTACGTGTTTGTATGTGGCTGTGCACCTATTTATGTGTGTGAGTTGGCGGGGGGCTTGAGTGTGTGTATGCATGTGTGTGTGTGTTTGTGTGTGTTGGGAGGGGGGGGGGGGATATACAGGCTGACTCCTGTACCAGACAGATGCTCAATATTTGATGAGTCTCCAGATGGTGTGGTGGATCTTCTAACAGCCTCCTTTAACACAGGTAGCCCTGCAAATCTATGTGTGTATCTCTCTGTGTGTGTGTGTGTCAGTGTGTGTGGGTGTATGAGTGCAAGTGTGTGCACTCCTCTTCAATGCTGGGTTCCTGGGATCAAAGCCTCTGACTCAAACGGCAGACACACACATCAATAATGCATCAACCACACACAGACACACACAGACACACAGACACACACACACACACACACACACACACACACACACACACACAATACAGTGGGAACTCATAGCGTTATTACTCGAAGAGACACTAACTGATGGGGGTTTGCAGTGACATGTATGTATGTGTGCGTGTGTGTGTGTGTGTGTGTGTGTTTATAATATACCTCAAGCCCCTCCCTCTTTTCTTGATCCTTCAATCAACTGTTCAAAAACTGTTGCAAAAAAGGTTTGTTCCTATCAGTTGTGATAAGAAGATCAAGAAAAGAGAACAAGGCTTGAGGTCAATTACTAGGTCCTCAATTTCACTGGGTTGATTTTGGTAATGGTGGGAATATTGACGCAATATTAATTTATTGAGATGGGCTGACTGATCCAGCGGCTGGACTGCCAAGTTCTCACAACTCAGCACTGAAAGACAGACGCTGTGGTGGTGGATTACAAAGTTCAGTAAGTAGGTAACATACATTTTCGAAATATTAATTGTATGCTAATTAACATGAATGTTTATTCATTATACACAAAGAGATGTTAATGTTACAATTATTAGCAAACACCTGAAATGAAAAAGAAGTCAATTTTACATGAACAGGAACAGCTCATTTGAGCTGACTAGGTTAACATAACATTAACAATAGATAACGTTAGTTGGCTAACGTTACACCTTTCAGTCTGAGGTTGAATGAGCAATGTTAGAAAGTAAACCTCATTTGGTTGTAAGAGCTCACACAAACATGGCCTCATAAAGTCAGAGCCCCATTCATTGGCTTTCACTGACTTGCAACATGTAAGTATATATATTCTTTCTAATTCATATTTAGTTTGAATTTTGGAAGGGAAATGGGATTGGGCTTCAGTAACCGGTAGCCCCCCAGAACTCAACAATTGCCTTCTGAAAATGCTGGACTCAGGCATCCAACCAATCACAGAAGTTCTCAGTACCTGTTGCTTCCATGATTATTTAGGGCACCCAAGTCCAACAGAGTCCAAGTTCCAAGTCCAAGTTCAACACACCAGTTAGACTCACCCATTCAATTACATGGCTGTAACTGTCTTTAGAATTGCAATACAGTCGTTACAATACAGTACTATACTGAGAATATACAGTACTATACTGAGAACAGTACAATCAGAACTATACTGAGAACAGTACAATCAGTACTATACTGAGAACAGTACAATCAGTACTATACTGAGAACAGTATACTCAGTACTATACTGAGAACAGTACAATCAGTACTATACTGAGAACAGTACATGCAGTACTATACTGAGAACAGTATACAGAGTACTATACTGAGAACAGTACAATCAGTACTATACTGAGAACAGTATACTCAGTACTATACTGAGAACAGTACATACAGTACTATACTGAGAACAGTACAATCAGTACTATACTGAGAACAGTACATGCAGTACTATACTGAGAACAGTACAATCAGTACTATACTGAGAACAGTACATGCAGTACTATACTGAGAACAGTATACAGAGTACTGTCTTTAAATGGTAAATGGACTGCATTTATATAGCACTTTTATCCAAAGCGCTTTAGAATTTGTTCCTAATGTAGCAGGGTGGATTATCCCTGCTTCGTGGGAGCTGTGGTGCACGGTCACTAGGTAGCGAGACACAGTAGCACTCTGGCCAGCTGCACCTCCGTCTTTGGGGTCAGGAGCGTCAACTGGAGGCTGGCAGTGGGAGTGTATGAGGCCCAGGATTTACAAACCTGGTCCGGTACTCTGGTCTTCCTCCCTCTCTCTTGGGCAGTCAGCAGTACTCCCCAACACACCCTCACTCTCCCCAATTATCCCCTTAGCACCCCCCCACACCTAATGACTGGATGGTAAATAAATAACTTGGTTCCCCCCGCAAGCAGTACCCTCCCTCAGTAACACCAGAAACCTTACAGTAGGAAAGGGAAGGTTAAATAGGAAGGGTTAATTATATTAACATTACCCACACCAAAAGGGTTAAGATAGGCTCAATAAAAGACACGCACACCGTGCTCCCATTCAGTATGATTATTATTGTATCATTGGCCTAGTTACACAATGGCTACGTCGGGTGATTACTGCACCCTGGTTATTGTTACACAATAATTACAGTCTGATAATTATGTAATCGCGCATAGGCACCAAGTGCTCTCGCTATACCCAGACTAAATGCTGCCCACGTCTGGGCTGGTCACAGTATCACTACCTTCCCTAAGGGTTTATATATACTGCTCTCGTACTCCGTAATATGGGGAAGGAAGGGGGAACATAGAGGAGGAAATAGAAGGATTCACTGAATGGGAAATATTATTACATCACATGTTACCACGCTCAAAGGAAATGAAAATAAAACAAAATGTGAGCCCACAATTACCAAAACAAAAGCCCTATGCTAATGCCGGCATGTAATGTTTTGGGTCTGTAATTAGCAACATTAACTTCGCCCCGCAGGCTGCACCACACTGTGTATGATGTAAGGATCCGGAGCATAGCGTTTATACTCATCAAAAATGGCCGCCTCGCCGCGCCACTGTTGTCCGTGAGGCAAGATGGCGTCGAACACTCTCGGCGAGGACACCAGCAGGCGGAGCTGTAGCAGAGAGGCAGTGCTGGCTGAGCTTGTGCTGGGCGATGACGACCTCTGCTGGGGGAAAAGAACTCCCGTGTCCTGCAGGCAGCCAGGAGCAGGTCTGCTGTAGAACGCCGGTGCAGACGCCCGGGGGAGACTGCTTGTAGGTCCCGCACGTATCAGGGTTCGCACTCTATACCGGCACAGTAACTGCTATAACCCGACTACTGGGAACTCAGACTATTATTAGCCGCCCGCTACCTATACCGCTCACTGTAACTGCTATAACACGATACTGTTAGTCCTGTGTTCTGTACCGTTTGCTCTTACACTATCACTGGTACTTCTAGGATATCACATCCACTAGTAAGTACTTTCTATCACCCGTCACTATTCCACGGGGCCCTCTGGCATAACTTTAGCAACAGGGCTCTCCAGAGCCCCCGTTTGTTACAGGCATATGTTTATAGCCTGTGTTAGAGGGACACCTAGTGGTGCTTGACCGGATGTGATGTGTTGACATGCGCACTGCTGTAACCTCAGTTTAATAAAAGATATACTGAAACATGGTGTCAGAAGCGGGAGCTCCGAAAGAAATAAACGTATAAGGAATAAAACCACGCCATGGCGAGCAACAGCATCCCAGCGCCCGAGGGCATGCGCATGTCTGGGGATTTGGCGAAGAACTGGGATGTTTTCAGGGCAGAGTTTGATGATTTTTTGCTAGCTACCGGTCTGAATGAAAAGCCGAAGCCAGTTCAAGCAGCCACGCTGAGACGGCTAATGGGAAGTGAGTGCCGTCATGTTTATACACACAGCCTCGAGTTGACGGATGATCAACGTAAGGACCCAGCTAATATTTTGCGCGCATTGAGGGATCATTTCAAGCTGGCGAAGAATGTGATCTATGAAAGATACATGTTTGGATGTTGCAAACAGGAGACTGATGAGCCAATAGACTGTTTCCTGACGAGGCTAAAGGAGAGAGCGTCAGCATGTGAATACCGCGCACTGAAGGACGAGCTGATTCGGGACAGGCTTGTGCTGGGTGTCGCAAATGAAGGCACCAGGAGGCGCTTACTGCGGGAACGTGAGTTAACGTTACTAGCGGCGACTGAAATCTGTCGGCTCGCTGAACTGACGAGAGACATATAAGGGTGATGGCCCCGCCAGCGCAGACAGACAGTGTGAATGCCGCTGACAGACAGAGCGAGAGGCGCGCATTTCAAAGGAGGGCGGCGCCAGCGGAGAGGGAGCCCCAGTGGAGCTGTAAATATTGTGGGGGGAGCCACAAACGGGGCAGAGAGCAGTGCCCAGCCTATAGTAAAACCTGCCGGATATGTGGCATAGCAAATCACTTTGCCAAGGTATGCCAGGCTGGTAGCAGGTCTGACAGAGTAAAAAAGATAAATGTGCTTGAAGATGATGACAAGAAGGGGGAATACTCAGATACAGATGATAGACTGTTTCAAGTCACTGAATGTGTCATCCACGGAGAAAAGCACAATCTCACATTTGAGGTAGTCGACACAGAGCAGAAGCCTCTTCTCGGGGGGAGCACGTGCGAACGTCTGGGCCTCGTGAGCTTCACGGTTCCGGATGAACTTAATAAAGTTGATATAAGTCCACCTATGCCCCTCACAAAAGTTCAGCTGCTGAGAGACTATCATGACGTTTTTAATGACCCAATCGAGTCGGTCCCGGGAGTGATACACTTTGAGCTGGATCCTGAAGTGGTGCCGGTGCAGTGCGCACCAAGGAATGTCCCAGTGGCTCTGAAGGAGAGAGTCAAGGAGGAACTTGACAGACATGTCAGGGTCGGCAACATCACGCCTGTGACTGAGCCCACACCATGGATAAGTAACATGGTGACGGTGGCAAAGCCAGATAAAATAAGGATTTGTATCGACCCGAAGCCTCTCAACCAAGCGCTGCGGAGGTCTCACTACCATATGCCTACACTGGAAGATGTGTTGTACAAGTTGCCAAAGGCCCGCCTCTTCACACTGGCGGATGCTCGCGATGCCTTTTTACAGTGCAAACTTGACGACGAGAGCAGCCGTCTGACGACCTTTTGGACGCCGTGGGGTCGGATGAGATGGCTCAAGCTCCCTTTCGGAGTCTCTGTTGCGCCTGAGATATATCAGCGCAAACAACATGAGCTGCTAACGGGCTTGGCCGGTATCGAACCGATCGCTGATGACATCCTGGTGGTCGGATGTGGCGATACGGATGCCGAAGCCGAACTGGAGCACGACAAAAACTTGAGTGCTCTCATGGAACGATGCAGAGCAGTGGGACTCAGGCTGAGTGAGCGCAAGCTGCAATTCAAACTCAAGGCCGTACACTTCCACGGCCACATACTGTCTGCGGAGGGACTGAAAATTGACCCAGAGAAAACACGTGCCGTGCTGGAAATGCCGACGCCCACAGACGTGAAAGCGGTGCAGCGCTTTATTGGATTTGTGACGTATCTAGCAAGGTTTCTGCCAAAACTCTCTGAGGTCTGTGAGCCGCTCCGCAGGCTCTTGGATAAAGACGTCATGTGGCATTGGTTGCCAAAACACGAAGATGCGGTGCGTGAAGTGAAGCGAATGGTCACCAGCACACCTGTACTCAAATATTATGACATCACAAAGCCTGTTACGATCCAGAGCGACGCCAGCATGACCGGGCTGGGGGGCTGTTTGTTGCAAGGGGGACAGCCCGTGGCTTTCGCCTCGAGGGCACTGACGCAGACAGAGCAAAACTACGCTCAGATCGAGAAAGAGTGTCTGAGCATAGTCTTCGCCTGCCAGAGATTCCACCAGTACCTATATGGCAGGAACACTATCACCGCAGAGAATGACCATAAGCGCTGATCACAATATTCAAGAAGCCCCTCCTGAGTGCACCGAAACGTCTCCAGGGTATGTTGCTGCAGCTGCAGAACTATAATCTTGATGTGGTCTACAAGCCTGGCCCCGAGATGTATGTCAGCGACACCCTGAGCAGGGCCACCCTGCCGTGCCATGGGTCTGACACCCCGTACGTGCAGCATGCTGTGTGCGCTGTGGACAGCACCCAGGCAGAGTATTCACAACTGGACCAGGCGCAGCACCTGAATGTTACGGCTTTTAGATTTGGCCAGATTGTGCAGCACACAGAGACAGATAATGTGCTCCAGGAGCTGGCGTCTGTGATTCTCAGTGGCTGGCCAGACTTTAAAGAGGACACCCCACTGGCAGTGCGGGAATACTGGCCCTTCAGAGACGAGCTGAGTGTTCAAGATGGGGTGTTATACAGGGGACAGTGTGTCATTATACCAAAAGCCATGAGGTCTGAACTGCTCAAACGCATACACACTAGCCACATTGGTGGGGAGGCATGTTACAGGCGGGCCAGGGATACCCTTTTCTGGCCAAACATGAGAGCGGAAATAAAGGACTTTGTGGCAAACTGCTCCGCATGCAACGAGTATGCACGAGTCCAGCAGAAGGAATCTATGATGTCGCATGACATACCAGCACGCCCGTGGCAAGCAGTAAGCATGGACGTTTTCTCATATGCGGGAAAGGACTATCTTATCATTGTAGATCAATACTCAGACTTCTGGGAAATCAATCATCTGCCGGATCTGTCTGCTGACACACTCATCACACGATGCAAAGCTCAGTTTGCACGTTATGGACAGCCAGACAGGGTGATCTCAGATAATGGCCCACAGTTTGCGTGCGAGCGGTTCAGGAGGTTTGCAGCGAGCTGGGGTTTTTCCCATGTCACGTCTTCACCCCGACATCCTCAATCCAACGGCAAGGCGGAGTCGGCCGTTAAGATTGTCAAATCACTCTGTAAGCGGGCAAAATTGGATGGCACGGATACATGGTTGGCCATCCTTCACTGGCGTAACACACCCACCAAGGGGATGGACAGCAGCCCGGCCCAGCGCTTAATGGCACGCAGGCTCAAGACTTCACTGCCGGTCACAGACAGCCTGCTTCTACCACGGGTGGTGGACGGAGTAGCAGAGAAGCTGCGGTGGAAAAGGCGGATCGCAAAATCATTCTACGACACGGCTGCCAGGGACCTTCCAGAGCTTAATGTTGGAGATCACATAAGGATGAAGCCTCTGCCCGGTGATCGCACAGGGAGGTGGCGCCTGGGCCAATGCCTCCAGAGGGTCGCTCCTCGCTCATTTGTGGTGGATGTGGACGGCACACACTACAGACGCAACCGAGTGGATCTGCGTGTTGCGGAGCGCTCAGCCCAAGCACAACTGTCGGACATACTACGGCCGGAGCAAAGCAGTCCTGACCAAGCTCATGTCACTGGAGTGACAGCCTCTGCCGGGACGCAGATTGTCCCAAGTCAAGGGGAGGTAGGTGGCGAGGAACATCCCTGCACGCCACACGCACCAAGGACACCGGTGACGGGCGTGACGACAAGAGGTACTGACACGGCAGGCCATGGTGTCTACTCACGGAGTGGCCGCCTGTGACGACTGGACTTGTAATTTTTTTTTAAGAGTAAAGTTGGGCAATGTTATGTTAGAATGTCATCGAAGTAATGTTATTATGATGACTGGACTTTGAAAAAAAAAGAAAAAAGAGAAAAAAAAGAAACAGTTGGGCAATGTTATGTTAGAATGTCATTTGAAGTTGTGATTGATAAACAAGATGCAAGCATATCATTATTTGCAAACAGCTAAAGGAAAGGAGATGTTACAGGCATATGTTTATAGCCTGTGTTAGAGGGACACCTAGTGGTGCTTGACCGGATGTGATGTGTTGACATGCGCACTGCTGTAACCTCAGTTTAATAAAAGATATACTGAAACACCGTTCGCTGCGACTGTTCGTTGTTCAAGTTCACTGCCGAAGAGAGCGTCTCTCTCCTTCCGCTGCCATATATCTCCTTTCAACTCTCCCCGACACTCTCTGCCTGCTACTGCCCCCTGCTGGTCCCGCCTGCCAGTCACAAGGGAAAAGCATTGTAGAATATGAAATCCAATAATGTCGTTTATAATCCATATTCCAGTGCTCTTCAGAAGGGGACGCTTGTGTCATTGTTCTTGTGAATATCAATGACACTAGTTAGAATGTCTTTGTGTACAAAAGGGATATAAAACACCAGTCAGCAGTTCTGAATAATATACCATATTTTCCAGACTGCTACACTAACATTTGACCCATTCACTCACACACCGATGGTGGAGGCAACCATGCAAAGTGCCAACCTGCTCATCGGGAGCAGTTAGGGGTTAAGCAGGGCTGTACGTTAACTTTTTTTGCACATAGCACTGGTGCTACAGAGGTTGATAGTTTTGTAGCACAGGCCAAAATCTTGTAGCACAAGTATAAAACGTGTTATATTTGTAACAGTCACAAATGTGCCTATTGTATTTGTGTTATTTAGTTGCAGTGCCATGTTTGGCTGTCATTTTCATGCTGACAAGTTGACGTCGTCACACAGCCAGACACGTTACGTGTAAGGAATTATGGGATTTGGTGTTGGGTGTATGGACTCTACTAGGGGTGGGAATCACCAGTTTCATCACGATACGATATCGATTCTTTGGACAGCGATACGATATTTGCCGGTATCTGCCACGATACGATACGATGCAGATGCCTGCAATCGATATGAGACGATATCATAAGCCCATTTAACACAATCAGTAACATTTAGATCAACTCAAAAAAGGTAACGGAAATATAATTTGAATTTTTTTTATTTAGTTCTTCCAGACATTTAAATGAAAAACAATTGATTGTTTTTAATACAAATAGACCTCCTGTTCACTATAAAGTGCCATGTTTTGATATATTGAGCTTTAAACTTTAAGTAAATATTTTTGGAACTCACAACACGCAACCTAAAACCCCTTCCTCTCCCAAACCGTTCCTGCAATTTTTTAATGTTGCATGATGATAATGAATACATTTATTATATGTATTGTATATTGTATTTTTTATGTTTAAATATCAACATTATCTGTCCACCCTCAGTACATTTACTATCAATATAATATACTCGTCTAACTTCATCTGATCTTTTCAAACTCATACACACTAACCTCGTTCCCAGTTTTATCTCCTCCGTGAGATAAAGACTGGTAAAGCACTACGGCCGAAAGTGTGAATTTCCGGTGTATGTACTTCCCCTGGAAGCTGCCTCCGAACGGACCAAACTTTTCTCGAATCCTGTCGGCAAACAAGCTAGAACGTCCAGGTCATGTAGTAAATTCTTCAGGCAAAGCCGTTGCAGTGGCTTAAACGAGGAAATATTGTGCACTTCACACGTTGTTTTGTCGAAACCGGAAAGCCTGTAGCTGGTACTTCCTGTACTTCCGTTTTCACACTTTAGGAGGCATAGCTTTACCAGCCTACAGTACACACACACACAGAAGGGAGAATGCCTGCCCCCCCCCTCCTTCCCAGTCCCCACTCTGCTGTTCTCTCTATGGCTCTGAAGCGTGTATACCAAACCAAGCCGCATTTCTCGGAGACGCTCTCTGATTGGCACTGACTGACGCTCTCTGATTGGCCACTGACGCGTTTGCCCAATCCGTGACGAGCTGTGTCTTTGCCCATTTCCACGTCAAACAGCCTGCAAACTACCTGGCGTTCTATCGCCATGCTCTAAGACAAACTCTAACCTTAACCAACTTCGAAAGAGTGCCTAAGCTTAACCGTTGAAAGAACTTGCCGTCACGCTCTAAGACAAACTCTAACCTTAACCAACTTCGAAGAGTGCCTAAGCTTAACCAACTCATCAACACCTGCAGCATTATCTACAAACTATAACTTCACTCACACACCTCGACCTTCCAGACGGGGTGGAGGCACTGGCCTCATGATATCTCCTTCATGGGCTACAAACTTAACACCACTCCCAGCACTGTCACTCTCCTCTCTCGAATATCATGCAGTAACTGTCTCACTCTCAGTAACACTCTATCGCCCTCCAGGTCCGCTCGATCACTTCACAGATGAGCTGGACATGCTTCTAAGCTCCTTACCGGAAGATGGTACTCCTCTCCTTCTATTGGGCGACTTTAACCTGCCTGACTCATCTCAGTCAGTCATAGTGGTCTCCCTCCTACAATCGTTTGACCTGACTCCCACTGCCATGCCTCCCACCCACAAAGCAGGCAACTCCTTGGATCTCATATTTTCCCGTAACTCCAGCATCATTAACACCATGGTAACTCCCCTACATGTATCTGACCATTCCTTCATATCCTTCTCACTAACTCTCATGCTTAACCGAAAGGTCTTCACCCCAACTCAAACCGTCTCACTCAGACGCAACCTGCCCTCCCTATCCCCCTCCACCCTCTCCTCTGACATACTATCCGCTCTACCTTTGAGTGACACCTTCTCTGCTCTCTCCACAGAGATGGCAACCTCCACCCTCCTCTCAGCCCTTGCAACCTCCTTCGACAAGCTCTGTCCCCTCGTTGAGAAACCTGCCCGCCGTTCCCCACCCAGTCCATGGCTGACAGATCCAGTGAGAGAACAAAGACAGGTCCTGAGAGTGGCTGAGAGGAAGTATAGAAAGTCACGCCTCACTGCTGACATCGACACATATCACAACCTCTTGTTAACATTCTCCAAAACCATTACTAATGCCAAAGCTTCTTTCTTTCACCATAGGGTCGAGGCCTCTGCCAAGAATCTTCGCAAACTGCATGCTACCATGTCATCCCTCCTCACTCCCCCCCCCACCCCCTCCTCCCTCATCTTTCTCTGCCGAAGACTTCGCAATCTTCTTTGAGGAAAAAGTGGAGAACATCCGCAGCTCCTTCTCCCAACCCCCACCCAACCCCCACCCACAGTCGAGAATGCAGCTGTGACCGCGTCCCCGACCGCCAAGAACCTTGGTGTTGTCCTCGACGACCAGTTGAACTTCTCTGCTCACATCGCAGCGACAACCAGAACCTGCAGATTCCTCCTGAACAACGTCAGAAGGATCCGCCCCTTCCTGACAAAAGAAGCCACCCAACTCCTCGTCCAATCAACAGTCATCTCCCGCCTCGACTACTGCAACGCACTGCTCGCTGGTCTCCCGGCCACTGCCACTAAGCCTCTTCAACTCATTCAGAACGCAGCGGCCCGCCTGATCTCAAACCTACCGAAGTCGCCATTGCTGCACGAATCCGCTTCAAGGCCCTCGACCTGGCATACCGTGCGGCAAAGGGAACCGCTCCCGCCTACCTCCGGTCAATGGTCTCTAACTACACACCCGCAAGACCCCTACGCTCTGCATCTTCTGGCCGCCTCAGACCTACTCCTATCCAAGCTCCGGGAGGGTCATCAAAGAGAAGTCGCCTATTCTCAGTCCTTGCTCCACAATGGTGGAATGAACTACCCACCCCAGTTAGGACAGCCGAAACCCGTCCAATCTTTCGCCGTCGACTAAAGACGCACTTCTTCAACCATTATCTGAATTAAAAAAAAATTAAATAAAATCTAACCCTAACTAACCTTACTGTCATGCACTTGTCCTAATAAACTAACCTACACTGTAGCACTCAACACTTTATGAACATTGTTACTCAGCTGATAGAGTTGTGCCCTTCCTGATGACTTGTCGTACAGAACTTGTAAGTCGCTTTGGATAAAAGCGTCAGCTAAATGACTAAATGTAAATGTAAATGTAAACCAGTGTAGAAACAGGCGTTGGCCAATCAGAGAGCGTCTCCGAGAAATGCGACTTGGTTTGGTATTCACGCGGCTCTGAACAGTGAACAGGGTTAGCTGGTTGTTAGCTTACGCTAATGTAAGGTTAATACACAACGTGGTCATAAAGGAATGGCGAGGATTGCAAAGCATGTTAGATGCATTTGACCCGTTGCAGAATAAAACAGCTGGGATTTGTTTTGGGTCGCGAAATAGGCACACTAGCTTTGCTATGTTGCAATGTGCGTGTTTCAGACGCTACTACTACTACTGAGACGAGTACTGTTGTGTGCTGTGGAGCCGAGCGGATACGACACCACAGGATTTTCAAAATAAGAGTATCGATATGAACCGGACGTTGCTAGCTGCCGGAGCCATAGCTATTATGGCTGGAGCTGCGCTTGGGCGGAAATGAGAGTTGCCACAGGATTTTCAAAATAAGAGTGTCGATATGAACCGAATGCCTATCCATTAAATCCATTCATCGCACACGGCCCGAGAGTAGCGGGAATCGAACTGGGAACCTCCGGATTACCAGATGACTGCTCTACCTCTCGATGCACTGTTGCCCCTGTGTCACCTAAATTGTGTGAGTAGCCTTTTTCACGGGATCACCTGCTGCAAACTTTAAAAAAAAATTAGGGCTGTACAAGTTAGCGCGATAATAACAAGTTAACGCAGAGTCGTATTAACGGCACAAATAATTTTCACGCATAACGCACATTCTGTTATGATGTCCCTTTTGCTCAACCCATAGCGTAGGAATCAGCTAGTAACGTTAAGTGGGATGGTGACAGAAAACAGCAGTGGATAAAGAAGAGGGTATTTAGAATGGTAAGTTCAGCTACAAAGCAAAGACCAAAGTCAACTACTGTCCATGTGTCGTGACTGACCACCACCATAGTGCATGTAGTCTCAAATACCAGAGACTATTGGACTTCACTCAGCAATCACAGTTACCTCGGGGTAACAGTGCATTATTTTGACCAGCAGTGGGAACTTCGATCGCATGCTTTGACTGTTATGAAGACGGAGGAGAGGCGTTTAGCCGAAAGCATGCACCGAGTATAACCAATGCGTTGTGTACTTTTTTAATTGAACGACAGACACTTGCTCCACGGTCTTGGGTGATTTATTCTGGTAACACACAAAAGATCCTGGTCAGACAGGTTATGTGGTCGGCTCATCAGACACCTCGAACACCGCTCACATGGGCTGCTTCCTCATGTAATGGTTAATATAATAACATGAAATAAACAATGTACAATCAAATGACAATATTTAGTATCTGGTAACACAAAAGATCCTGGTCAGACACCTCGAACACCGCTCACTACAGGAGAATTAGGAATAATTAGCCTACCAGCATGTGAGTTAGTTATATACATTTTCGACACAATCTCACTTAATTATTATTTTAACACATTTACCATAGGGTCGCTACCTTCTACAATTTATTGTCAACATGCCTACATTAATACTTCCAACGAATAGTGAGAGTTAAACATTTAGGAACATTATGTTCATTCTGGGTACTACAGGGTACTACAGGGTACTACATGGCACTACAGGGTACTACAGGGTACTACATGGCACTACATGGTACTACATGGCACTACAGGGTACTACATGTCTGCTCCTTTGCAGCACCACAAACATGGGAACTCTCTAACTCTTCCCCCCCCCCCTCTTCCCCCCCCCCTCCCCCTTCTCTCTGAGTGCCCGTCTCCTGGCGCTGACTAAGGTGATGGATGCCTCAGGGTCTTGGCCAAGATTGTAGTGACTGCTCTACATGCACCTCCGAGGCCTTGGATCAGTTATTCACCACCGTCTGTCCGTGGTCCTGTCAACTGATCAACAGTATTAACAGACTGTTAACAGATTAACAGTCAACGCGGTTTCATTGCTGGGTTAAGTACTTCTATTCTATTCACATAATACGCCTACTTCACATATCTACTCCATTCACATATATGCCTACCACTTGTATCTATTGCTATGTCCGCCTACTACAATCTCATGAGCTGTCTAACGCCTGTCCCGTCTCCCTGTCTCCCTATGACTTGCTGTCCTGGAGTGTTGACCGGAGTGTTGGACGTCCCGTGACGAAGGCCGGGAGGTTGCGACCCCCTCTGCGTGCCCCCCTGTCTCCGGAGGTCTCGTAGTGGTGACCGGAGTGCCGGATGTCCCGCGATGATGTCGGGGAGTTCGCGACCCTCTCTGCGCCGCCCCCTATCTCCCTGTCTCCGGCTGTCCCTGAGCAACGACCGGAGTGTTAAATGTCCCTTGACTAAGACGGGGAGGACGTGACCCTCTTTGCGCCGCCCCTGTGCCTCAAATAGATTCGCTATCAGCTCTATCTTTAATCTTTCAAAATGTTCAGTTGCTATCGCTATTAGCTCTATCTTTAATTTTTCAAAATGTACAGTTGCTATTGCATGCACTCATCTGTGTTCCACTACACACATGAGTGCATGCTTACCAACTGTCCGTCTGCAACACTACTATCACCAACATCTAAGAAGGGAGATCCCCCCTTGAATGGCCCTTCTAAGGTTTCTCTCCTCCACACTGCCTGTGGAGCTTTTTTCCCTATTGTTAGGTTTTAGTGAGTTTTTCCTTACCTTCGCGTGGGGTATGTCTGGGAGTGCTTGCATTCTTTCATTTATTTGCATTCATCTAAACATTTTTGGACCTTATGGTGTTCTTGTTCTGTTCTTGACTTATTGTTATGTTTTCTTCTTGACTTGTTTAAAGAAGATCTGTACGGCCCATGGGGACATTAACGTGTGTTGTCGGGCCCTATAAATAAATTTGATTTGATTTGATTCTGGGTGTACTGTCTGTGAACCTACCATGGGCTGCTTCCTCATGTAATGGTGCCACACTAACGTGAACACTTGGGTTGAAGCCCACAAGGAAACGCCCACCAACCAATAAGAATCCCTAGAACAATTAAGTGCCATGCTATTGGGTCTTAGTTACCTTGACAAGTGGAATCACAATAAACTCTGTTACACGAGCACTTTATGCAAGTAGCCACAGAGTGGAACATTGAACATAAAGTCAGCACACTCACCACATAATTGCAGCGGCCCGACAACTCCCGTTCAAGCACAGCATCCGACGATCCATCACAGTATCTCTACGGAACAGACCTTTGACATCGCATTGGAAAAATACAGAAAGGTAGTGGGCGTAGTGCGCTGAACGCTGCAGAGCTCGAAGAACAGCAAATTGCGAATGAGACAAAAAGATGGAAAGGATGATCGAGCGTGTTCAGAGAAATCACTGAGAATTGCACTGCCCCTACATACAACCAACATCACCATGCCAACCACACCTGAGCTGGATCAACTGTATAAGCTCTGGAGCTTCTTAATACTCTGGAGCTATTAATACTCTCATTTACACCCAGTAGTACTAATTTATATATTTTATACCCAGTCTAAAAACCTGTATTACTACTGTTATATTTGCAGTCTGGTTGGATGCCAAACGTATTTTTGTTGTACTGTATTTGTGCTGTATAATGACAATATATTTTAATCGAATCTAATCCAATCATACCTGGCAACCTGTGGTTATTTTATTAACAACACAAATGTTGTTTTTCATAAGTCACCAGGAAATCAAAATGCTTCCATACTGCTGACTTGAGAGAAGCAGGGTATTCAAGCAGCAAACACTGTGTATTGAAAATGTAACATTATTTTACTGAGCTTTTAGCTAACGTTATGCACTGCAGCGTGTAGCACATCAGTTTCTATTTATATTCAGACTCATAAAAGTTGTAGCACACACACTTACTCACTAAAGTAGTTGGCCAAAAACATAATGTGACTCAGAGTGAAGGGAGTACATAGAGAGAGAGAGAGAGAGAGAGAGAGAGAGAGAGAGAGAGAGAGATGAGGTGGACTGACAGAGGATTGGCAAAGAAAGAATAATCTGTGATTGAGTAGAAAGAGCTCTCTGTGTGTGTGTTCACTTGCCCGTGTGTGTGTGTGTGTGTGAGTGTGTGTGTGTGTGTGTGTGTGTGTGTGTGTGTGTGTTCACCAATACCAATACACTGATGAACTTCTTAAATCGTGTTTCTGGCAAATGTGCCCAATATAGCAAAAAAATATGTAAAAAAGGTATTGTGGTTTTAAGGTGTTAGGTGTTCACAAAAGCACTCAAACATTCCCAAACCAAAGAGGTGAGAAATAGATTGAGATTGGTGGCCAGCCTCCACAAGCATGTTGCCATGATCTGGTGGGAGAACAACAAGATAACTACCATAAAAGTCATCGGTACCAAAAACAACATATTCACACACACACACACACACACACACACGCGCGCGCACGCACGCACAATGATGAGGCTGAGGCAGATGATGAAGAGTAAAACTCCAAAACAGGGTGTATTTAATGGGGCTAGGTCAGGCAGGAACACACAATATATAGACTAACAAAAAGACACATAACATAGACTAATGACCAGGGGGAATGGAACGTAAATACACATTTGGGAAGTGATTACACATGGGAGACAGCTAGGGTTGATTACAAACAAGACACAAACTTAACATAGTGTAGGATTTTGGTAGCGTTTTCTTAGAAGATAAAAGGGCTTCTTGGGTAGCCTTCTTCGGTATTCAGATGGAGAGAGTATCTTCTTTGGTATTCAGATGTAGAGAGTATCTTCTTCAGTATTCAGTTTTTGAAGGAGAGAGGGGTTCTTCAGTAGCCTTCTTATCTTATGTATTCAGCTCACACAGAGAGGACCTGAGAGTAACCTACTTGTAACCAGTTTGCTGTTTATGCCAATAAACCTGTGTTAAAAAAAATAATGCCGGGAGCCTGTGTGTCGTATATTATAACAAGGAGAGACTTAATTAGAGTGACTTTACTTCAACATCCAACAACACAACGCAGAGTCCATCCTGTTGGAATACAGGATAAGCTACATTAATTGAAAGTCAACTAAATCTAACAATAGAAGTGCAGGACATAGACAGTGAAACAGGGTCTGGAACACATACTGTACATAGAACTGCAGGACATAGACAATGAAACAGGGGCTGGAAGTCACAACACTGACAGGACCCCGGAAGGGGGACCCCTGCCACGGTGGTGAAGGAGGGACAGAAGAGGGGCAGTCCAGTAGACAAAGGAATGGAGACGGGGGTGTCAGGTGGACAGCCTGGACAGGGGCAGAGCAGGAGACCTCAGGCCTGATGGCAGGGCTGATATGGGCGTAACCACTCTGGAGGTTAACCAGACAGAAGGACAGATGGGCAGAGCCACACTGGAGGTCGGCAACATAGGCTAGACCACTCTGGAGATCGACGACGAAGGCTGGGCCTCTCTGGAGGTTGGCGATGAGGCCAGGGACCATATGGTGGTCCACAACACCTTGCAGGATTACTGAGTAGAAGCCTTTGTGGTTGTAATAGTCAGCTGGGTTGTGAGGTGGTGCCAGGATGCAAATAATAATCATCTACAACTCCTGCACACTGTGGGAACCCTCATATGCCATGGAATCCTCAGACTATTTCTTCTACCTCTGCAGCTGAAGGTGTGTGTAGGTATTGTGGCTAGGGTGTAGTTGATGGCAGCCACAACTTGTTGGGTGAACACACAAGCACTCGACATTCCCAAGCCAGGTGAGAAATAGATCAGAGCTAGAGATTGATGGCCAGCCTCCCACAAGCATGTTGCCACCGGGCGGCTAGGTGGTGTAGTGGGCAAGTCGTTCGCCACCAACACTGGAGACGCTGGGTTTGAGCCCAGCTCTCGGCGTTGCTATCAGCTTGGCTGGTCGTTCACACTAACACAATTTGGCAGTGTTAGGGGTGGGAAAGCTGATGGGTGGGTCCTGGGCGTTGTGGACAGCGACCCCTACAGTTCGGTCGGGGCGCCTGCACAGCGAGGGTAGGATCTGGAGGGAGGTAGTGTGACCTTCCACACGTTACACTCTCCCAGTGAGAATCTGCGCTGCCAGGCTGGCTGCCGGCTGGCTGCACATGTGTCGGAAGAAAGCATGTGACAGTCTCCGGCCTCCCGGACCAACAGTAGGGGGGGGGTGCGCAACAACCAGGAAGGGGGTTGGGAATTGGCATAACGACTAACAGTGGGATGGGAGAAAAATCGGGGGAAAAAAAGATAGTTAAAAAAGAAAAAAAGCATGTTGCCACACGCAACTCTACCAGCACTGCCTGGCGGTTCCTTGTATCCTGTTGCGTCAGCCTGGGACGACAGTCAAAGAGATGACGGAAGGTGGTTCTTCTTTATGCTACTGCACGGAAAAATGCATAGCAATAACAACATAATAATGAATCACTTGTGACAGCTCATCTTTTGAAGTAGACTACCACTCATTTTATTGGTCTCTCCCGAAATGTTGTTGCCAAGGCTTGCAGGATTGCTTGCACCTCCTCTGTCTGTGTCGATACAATCTTTGCACAGCAAGAACGTTCGAATTTGAACTAGTCTTGTATTTCAAGTTTAAAAGTTGGTGCTGCTGGTAGCAATGCCATAATACTATTATTATAGTGGTAACGAAATCAATCTGTTCGTTCATTTTTCTCCAAACGCCAAAGCTTCCTGTCCAGAGAAGGCTCCCCACCAAAGTGACAACATGCCGATGTCAGACACATGTTGTTCCACAAACCAATCAATGTCAAGTATAGGGAGATGCAGCCCACATGGGTGATGTTGACAGGACGTAGGTATGTCATTGGAAGTTCCATAGTGTGCTCACGTAATTGCAATGTGGTACCAGAACTAACCGAATCAAATGTAATGTATACAATGTAACAACAACATGAACCTTGGTTTGGACTATCAGGTGTGAAAAGGCCCTTACAGGGGGAATGGAACTTAAATACACATGGGGCAGTAATTACCACAGCTGGGGTTAATTACAAACAAGACACAACTGGGGCAGGCGAGACACAAACTTATCATAGAACTGCAGGACCTAGACAGTGAAACAGGGGCTGTAGCACATACTACACACATAGAAGTGCAGGACATAGACAATGAAACAGGGGCTGTAGCACATAATACACATAGAACTGCAGGACAGAGACAATGAAATAGGGTCTGGAGCACATACTACACATAGAACTGCAGGACCTAGACAATGAAACAGGGGCTGGAAGTCACAATTGTGACACACAAATCCCCCCCATCCCTGAGCAGTGATGTTGTAAAGACAGCAGATAGCGGAGGGATGGCTCTCTGTCGTAGAACAGCGGAGGGATTTTGAGTTCACTACACTCCCGATACACAGTAAAGAGACGGATTACTGCAACAGATGGGTCGGTTCGATGGAGAAATCTCACACAACTCTTTCTTTTGCTTCTCTTTCGGTCTCTCTTTCCGGGGTGTACGTGTCTGTGTACCAGCATGTGTACGCGAGCACATTTGATAATGCTTGTGACAAGGTAAAGGTGGAGAGAAAGAGAGAGAGAGGTTGATCGTGGAGAGAGAGAGGTGAGAGAGAGAGTGATGAAAGAAAAAGATGAAAAGGAAAACAAAGTGGGGAAAATCCTCCATCTGAAGGGAATAGAGACCAGAGTGCTTTATCAAGGAAATTCCTTCCATGCAGTGATGACAGTTAGCCAATATTCTCTGTTTATTCAATTTGCTGGAGCATTTTTTCTCCTACTTTTGTATTGGCTATCTGCCTATCGATCCTCTCTTCAAAAAAGTCACAGCATTCGGTGAGTGTGATTGTGTGTGCATGTGTGTGTGTCTGTGCACATGTGTGTGTCTGTGTGTGGGTTTATGCGTGTGTGTCTGTTTGTGTGTGTGCATAATTATGTGTGTGTATGCACGCACATGCGTGTGTGTTTGTGTGTGTGTGTGTCTGTTTGTGTATGTGTGTGCTCGTGTGCGCGTTGTATGGATTTTTGCCATATAGCTTTACAGTGACATTTACTGCGCTGCCAGAGCAGCAGAGGTGAACTGATATTGGGATGGTGACCTGCGATAGTGTGGTCGTAATAAAAAAGGCAGCAACGACCATAGAAAATATGTTGAGCCCATTCCAGTTCTCATAACTGTGTTACTGCAGGGGCCGGGGGAGTCGCTTGAACCGTAAGACACAACAGCCCCTGACCCCCTGATGTCGAGCAGGAGGACAAGCGGCAAACTAAACTTTTATCCAAGGACACTTTGATCTTTGTCCCTGACGAAGCACAACAAGAAATCTAGGCAAGGACACACGACACGGGCAGTTAAAGGTACAGTGTGTGATTGTTGAAGGTACAGTCTGTGATTGTTAAAGGTAGAGTCTGTGATTGTTAAATCAAAATCAAATACAATTTATTTGTAAGGCCCGACAACACACGTTAATGTCCCCATGGGCCAGGCATGTCTTCTTTAACCTCTTCCACCTGTGCGGTCCGGTACCTTAAGAGGTTAAACAAGTCAAGAAGAAACATCACAATAAATCAAGAACAAAACAAAAACACCATGAAATCCAAAAGAAAAAGTTAAATAAATAAATGAATGCAACACTCCCAGACATACCCCACGCGAAGGTAAGGAAAAACTCACTAAAAACCTAGTTCCCTTCTTAGATGTCGGTGATAGTAGTTTTGCTATAAAACAGGCGAAACAGTTGGTATATACGTGTAATGAAACACAAATAAGTACATGCAATAGCAACTGGGGTACATAAGAACATTTTGAAAGATTGAAAATAGAGCTGATGACAGATCCATTTGAGGTATGGGAGTGGCTTAGGATCGCATCCTCCCGGCCATCACCACGGGACGTCCAGTGGTGCAGTCGTGGTCACACCCGGTTACACGCCGTGTTACCAGATCACTGAGGCAGAAGTACGCGCGATCGCGCACGGATGTGTACTCGCGTGTACGCGCACACAAAAATGCGCTGTATCCATTCGTTGTGACTAAGTACCCGGCCACCGTTTTACATAACAAAAAGCGCAGGTAGACTAAGTGTCTGGGTGTTGGCTATCTGAATGCATCTCCCCCTTCATTCTGTGTGACACAGGCAGTGGAGGTGAATACTAATGTGGCTCGGAATTCGTGATGGGGGTCTACCTGCTTATGATATTGAATCAAGCGTCTGTGCTGCGCGCCAGCTTTCCACGCGCACATTCACACAAATAGAGAGCAAGAAGAACTTGTATGATAGAAAGATTGCACTTGCGTATATGCGCTTGTGTGTGTGTGTGTGTGTGCGTGTGTGCACGTGGCGTGGCGTGTTACCAGTTCCCATATTACGACTGCACCACTGGGGACGTCCACCACTCCGATCATCACCACGAGACATCCACTCACAGGGAGACAGGGAGATGGGGACAGGCATTAGACAGTTTGCGTGTTTGTGATGGGTGGACATAGCAATGTAAGCATATATGTGAATAGAATAGATACATGTAGTAAACATATGTGTGAATAGAATAGAATAGAAGTACTTAACCCAGCAATGAACTAGAACAAGCATGGTTTAGATGTTGTAGGTTGGACAGAAGACGGTATGAAGCTGATCCATGACCTAAATGGTGCACATAACCAATGTGGGGGTCAGTCACTGCAACTGTTAAAGGTACAGTCTGTGATTGTTAATATATAATAATGTAATATAATAATGCAGGACCTGTCGCAGAGGTCTTTATTCGGCATGCAACGACACTCAATGTTTTAGCGGCACACACAGTGGTTAGTTTTTAACACACACACACCGGAACACACACGCACGCGATACTCCTCTGCGCTTAACCCATCCCGTCGTCCTTGCCCCCAAGGGCAGCCGGGAGCAGACGAGGGCTGTGACGTGAGCCACGCCCGGGGACCATCCAAGTGCTCCTGCCCGTATTCGTCACGGACGCGACAGCGTTAGCGATCTGTTGTTGTGCATGTTTTTCCATTGGGTTTCTCTTATCGGGGGGGGGGGGGGGGGGCCTTGCGAGCACTGGGAGAACATGCAAACTCCACACAGAAAGGCCTGGGAGATCACCCACCTGGGTACCTGGCATCGCGGAAACCTGGTCCCCAAGCGGGAATCGAACCCTGGACCTTCTTGCTGTGAGGCGACAATGTTACCACTACGCCACCATGCCCACATGTTGCCCACATGTAACAGGATGTGATCCTGTTAAAGGTACGGTCTGTGATTGTTGAAGGTACGGTCTGTGATTGTTGAATGTGCGGTCTGTGGTTGTTAAAGGTACGGTCTGTGATTGTTGAAGGTGTGGTCTGTGATTGTTAAAGGTGCGGTCTGTGATTGTTGAAGGTCTGGTCTGTGATTGTTAAAGGTGCGGTCTGTGATTGTTGAAGGTATGGTCTGTGATTGTTAAAACCCTCTGGAGTCCAGGGCCCTCATGCATCAACGTGTTCTACGCACAGATCTGTGCGTAACCCGTGCGTACGATCATTTCTAAGCAAAGAGTGGGATTCATCAATTTCGATTTGAACTTGACTTCGTGCGTACATCTACGCACATTTCAGACCTGGCGTACCTAGCTCCCAGTGGTAGAATATATTATTACAACAAGGAAATGAGCTTCTGTGCATAATAACACTGGATGTTCTGTATGAACCGTAGTTCATTATAGTTCATTGTAAGATAGCAACAGTAGTGTAATTATGGTCAAAACCCTATAAATAGCATTTGGAATAATAGATCTTTCTCTCAGAATGAATGCAGCATGTCATATATGTTACGATGAATTGAAAATGGGGGACCCTGATGTAAACAAGACGAAAGTCTTTCTCTGGTCTGCATCCCCTTAACAATTGTATGTATTGAGCTGTACTGTACTGTACCCATTCTGCAATCTGTTAATAAAGTTTTCATTCATTCATTCATTCATGGTTTATATAGCGTTATCGGAATATACGGGGTGTAGGCTACTGACTGACTGCGCTCCGCGTAGCTTGATTGATTGATTGATTGAAAAGTTTATTAACAGATTGCAGAATGGGTACAGTACAGTACAGCTCAGTACATACAATTGTTAATTGGGGATGCAGACCAACTTTCGTCCTGTTTACATCAGGGTCCCCCATTTTCAATTCATCATAAATCATAAAGCTCAACTCGTTATTATTTTGCGCACAGACCGCGGAAACACGGGAACGTTTTGATTATATTTAAAAGGCTTTACGTTAAACGAAACAAGTGGAATTTCGAAGCTGTAAGCAGAATAAGTCATATGAATATAGTGTTCTTCCCCCTTTTTACTGTACAAGAAAGAATAGAAAACGCATTGCAATGACACCATGCAGATAGTGGACAGACTATATGATGGAATTCAAGTTCATGTATTGAAAGGCAGGATACATCATACATGCAGTGAGATTCATTGTTCTATGCTCTCGTATTATATTGTTTATATAGGCTACCCAATACTGACATCAAAATAGATTGTAGTATGCCTCTAGAAATCATATGCAGCAGGTAGAAAATTGACGGGAGATCCATCGCGATTTGGAATAGAATTGAGGAGAACTTTAATCCGTGGGTATTAATCAAACAACACGGGAAAAGGCAGTCATATTCCAGCGCGGTCTTTATTAGCCGACAACAAAATAGATGCCTCTAAAAATCATATAGCCAATCGAACACAACTAATAAAGGCATTCATACAGCACGGTTATAATGACACACAACCAGCGCCAAACAGTGGTCAACGAACGGTCTTTATTAGTATTTTGAGCTGTCCAGGCAGAATTGCAGCAATGGTTTTAGGGAGCCGTTGATATCTGACATCACCGTTTACAAGTCCGCCTTTTATTTATCCCATAAATCATAATACGCGATAGTGTCTTCTTGGTTCGACAGCAGTGAATTCTCCGTGGAGTTTCTCGGAGTCCCGCTCGGGTCGGTCCATTATTTCACATCCCATGGGGGGTGTTTCCTCATTTTCATGACCATATATGGATAATCATGCACGAGCATTGACGGTAGAACAAAGTGGTATTCATCAACACGGAGGACCATAGAGCCTGCGTACGCACGTGTGATGAATGCCGACTTCCCTGTGCGTACGCTAGTTCTACATTCCGTGCTTACGTGTGGAAGTAGGTCAAGTTCAAAGTCCACGTTGATGCATGAGGCCCCCTGGGCCCTGATGTCAGATATCAACGGCTCCCTAAAACCATTGCTGCAATTCTGCCTGGACAGCTCAAAATACTAATAAAGACCGTTCGTTGACCACTGTTTGGCGCTGGTTGTGTGTCATTATAACCGTGCTGTATGAATGCCTTTATTAGTTGTGTTCGATTGGCTATATGATTTTTAGAGGCATCTATTTTGTTGTCGGCTAATAAAGACCGCGCTGGAATATGACTGCCTTTTCCCGTGTTGTTTGATTAATACCCACGGATTAAAGTTCTCCTCAATTCTATTCCAAATCGCGATGGATCTCCCGTCAATTTTCTACCTGCTGCATGATTTCTAGAGGCATACTACAATCTATTTTGATGTCAGTATTGGGTAGCCTATATAAACAATATAATACGAGAGCATAGAACAATGAATCTCACTGCATGTATGATGTATCCTGCCTTTCAATACATGAACTTGAATCCCATCATATAGTCTGTCCACTATCTGCATGGTGTCATTGCAATGCGTTTTCTATTCTTTCTTGTACAGTAAAAAGGGGGAAGAACACTATATTCATATGACTTATTCTGCTTACAGCTTCGAAATTCCACTTGTTTCGTTTAACGTAAAGCCTTTTAAATATAATCAAAACGTTCCCGTGTTTCCGCGGTCTGTGCGCAAAATAATAACGAGTTGAGCTTTATGATTTATGATGAATTGAAAATGGGGGACCCTGATGTAAACAGGACGAAAGTTGGTCTGCATCCCCAATTAACAATTGTATGTACTGAGCTGTACTGTACTGTACCCATTCTGCAATCTGTTAATAAACTTTTCAATCAATCAATCAATCAAGCTACGCGGAGCGCAGTCAGTCAGTAGCCTACACCCCGTATATTCCGATAACGCTATATAAACCATGAATGAATGAATGAATGAAAACTTTATTAACAGATTGCAGAATGGGTACAGTACAGTACAGCTCAATACATACAATTGTTAAGGGGATGCAGACCAGAGAAAGACTTTCGTCTTGTTTACATCAGGGTCCCCCATTTTCAATTCATCGTAACATATATGACATGCTGCATTCATTCTGAGAGAAAGATCTATTATTCCAAATGCTATTTATAGGGTTTTGACCATAATTACACTACGCTATCTTACAATGAACTATAATGAACTACGGTTCATACAGAACATCCAGTGTTATTATGCACAGAAGCTCATTTCCTTGTTGTAATAATATATTCTACCACTGGGAGCTGGGTACGCCAGGTCTGAAATGTGCGTAGATGTACGCACGAAGTCAAGTTCAAATCGAAATTGATGAATCCCACTCTTTGCTTAGAAATGATCGTACGCACGGGTTACGCACAGATCTGTGCGTAGAACACGTTGATGCATGAGGGCCCAGGTGATTTTCACCCGTCCCTTTCTGGGGATTTTCACATTTCTCTTTTTTTACATAATATGAAACTACAGGTGCATACCTTCAAAATAAGCCATCAATTGTAAAATTCAAGCCGATAGTTTTCAATCAATGTCCTATTAAACATTCTGGTAACATCCTAACCAAATCTCAGTTCAGGGCTTTGAAAGAATGAAAGACAATTAAGCAATGTGATGAAAGGACTACACTCCCAGAATTCAATTCACTCACTTCACTCCCAGAATTCAAATTCATCAACCGTACTGACCTGAACCATGATGAAATTGAAACTGTTTGGGTTGAAATATTGTTCGAAAGGGCGAAATCCGTACTAGTAGGCATAATCTATAGACCGCCAGAACAGAGTGGCTTCTATGATACACTTAATGGGTGTTTAGCTGGGGTGGAAGGTGTAGAAAAGATTCTTATCAGGGACTGGAACACGGATATGCTACGTAAAGTAGCACCCGTCTTCAAGGCCTTCAGTAGGTTTTGTGATTTGCACGGCTTCAGCCAGCTAATCACCCAACCAACAAGAGTATGTGATTCAACACAAACTACCATTGACCTCATTCTGACCTCTGACAAATCCATGATCTCCAACAAAGGGGTGATAGCAGACAACTGAGGAAGTACAGAGTCCAACAACACCTGCTGGTCCAATTTTACACTGCCATAATCCAAAGTATCCTCACCTCATCCATCACAGTCTGGTACGGTTCCACGGACAAACACACTAAACACAAACTCCAACGCATCATCAAGACAGCCTCCAAAATAATTGGCTGTCCCCTCCCCTCTCTGGACTCCATCTACACCTCACGCACAGTCACCCGCTCTGTTAAAATAGTCAACGACCCCTCTCACCCAGCACACCACTTATTCCAGCACATGCCCTCAGGTCGCTACAGGTCCATCCTAACCAGACACACACGTTTCACAAACAGTTTTTTCCCCACAGCAGTCCGAACACTGAACACCCTGGCCCGCCCCCCTTTGCACAAACGGGCAAGCATCTGTCACCGACCGACACTGTTACCGTGACTGTCCTATATGTTTTTATGTATATATGTTTTTGACTTTTTTGATGTTTGATGTCTGTTTCATGTGTTTTGATATAACCAGTGCTCAACATCTGTACCGAAATCAATTACCACCACCATCGTTGTGTGGCATTAAAGTATCTTGTATCTTGTATCTTGTATGCGGGTTAAGCGATCATTATGATATTCTGTACCCGCAAAAAGCGAAAACAAAAGGCCGGCTGTCACAAAACAGTCACATCTAGGGACCTCAAAACCTACTCTTCTAGAGAGGCCTTCAAGTTCAAGTTTCAAGTTTCTTTATTAGTTGTCATATAGAAGTACAGAATACTTTTATACAAAATGCTTCTTTCTGTTTCGCTCCAGAGACTGTGCTAGGCAAAAATAGATAATAAAATAAGTATAGCAGTATAAAAGTATAAAATAGAAGTCAAGTACGTAGACAAAAATGTTCAGTATATACATATATACAATGCTCTATGTAGAGTAGAAGTAACTGAGTTACCATACAATATACTATACAGTGCAAAGCAGAAGTGGGATGAGGTACAATTTAGGTACAATATAATTTACAGTAAGGTGTAATGAGGTATTGGGTATGAGGGTTGTAGTGCAAATTCTTTACCGATAAATATAAAGTGTGCTTAGGTGTACTAAAGTGGTTAAAGTGGGTGCTGCAGTGAGTTGTATGTTTAAAGTGAGTGTGTGCGTGTGGATGTGTGTGCTGTGAGTGCATTTGATGGTTGTTACATAGTGTTATTGTTCGTTGAGCATCCTGATGGCCTGGGGATAGAAACTTCTTCTGAGTCTCTATGTGCTTGCCATGAGACTCCGGTATCGCTTGCCTGACCGCAGCAGTTCAAAGAGGCAGTTGTTTGGGTGGCTCGAGTCTTTGATAATTCTCTTAGCCTTGCCCATGCACCGCTTGTTGTAAATGTCCTGGAGAGTGGGAAGCCCCCCTCCAATTGTGCGTTCGGCTGAGCGGGCCACTCTCTGTAGTCTGCTAAGGTCTTGTGCGGTGCTATTCCCAAACCAGGAGGTGATATTGCCAGTCAGGATGCTCTCTATTGTGCATGAGTAGAAGTTCTTAAGGATCTTTAAGGATGCTTTCACACCAGAGCTGTTTGGTCCGGACTATCGGACCAGAGTTCGTTTCCTCGGATAGTCCGCTTTTTTTGGGGTGGTATGAATGCTCAGTCGAACTCTGGTGCGGACCAAACACGCGAACTCTGGTCCGCCTGAAAACGTAGGTCTCGGTTCGCTTCATCGGACCAAACGCAAGACCAAATATGTGTCACCTAGCAGCGCTTGCGACCACAACTCGGCCCGCCCCTTTGTTGGCTAGACCTTCTAGAGTTTTCTCTTTTTTTTGTATGTGTTTTTTTCTTTTCTTCACATTATTATAAATTGAATGTATAAGTACTTGTTTACTATAAAAACAAACAGTTAGAATATCTAAAATAGTGTCAAACCTGTGTTTAAATTTAGGTTGTTCACGGACTTTATTTCAATGAAACGGGGGCGTAATTACTGTATTTGCATGTGAATCAAACCTAGCCTGCAGCCCGCAGAGATTTACATTGGGGGAGTGTTTGAAGCGACGCACTGGCTGTTTACACTTTCAATGGGATTAGCACTCTGGATCAGAAAGAGATGAATGCATTGGATCTAATGAACGAGTACATGAACTTTGTTAAACCAGTTGATTCAGTCTCTGGCTCTCTGCTCACCGGTGAAAACACCGCGCTATTCAACGAAATTAACTGAGATCGGTCGAGATGCGTCTGCATGGGTAAGTTTAAGAATGTTTGTTTATGTTTACAGTAGCATGTTTACAATTCCGCATCTTTGATAAAACTACACCAAGTTTTTCTGCCGACCACAAGTCCAACCATGTCACGTTTATTACATTAACGTTAGCGTTCGTCTTGTTTACATCAGGGTCCCCCATTTTCAATGCATCATAACATTGACATACATGAACACAACGCATTGTAACGTTAACGCAGCTGTCAACTGTACTTTACTATGGAATATACATGTATATTATCGCGACGCGTCGTCACAGACTAAACAGTGTTGTGAACACAACACATTGTAACGTTAACGCAGCTGTCAACTGTACTTTACTATGGAATATACATGTATATTATCGCGACGCGTCGTCACAGACTAAACAGTGTTGTGAACACAACACATTGTAACGTTAACGCAGCTGTCAACTGTACTTTACTATGGAATATACATGTATTGTTAGAAAATGTTTTGGATCTAAATCACTTGGAGTTTGAAAGTGATATCAGAAGAAACTACTCAACCTCGGCTGTCTTTAACTATGATTGAACACAACACTCTAACTCACCATGTTTAGATAATAAAGTACTCAACCTCTACTTGTCTACTGTCTGACTGAACACAACACTCTAACTTACCATGTTTAGATAATGAAGTACTCAACCTCTACTGTATTTAACTATGAGTGAACACAACACTCTAACTTACCATCTTTAGATAATGAAGTACTCAACCTCTACTGTATTTAACTATGAGTGAACACAACACTATAACTTACCATCTTTAGATAATAAAGTACTCAACCTCTACTGTATTTAACTATGAGTGAACACAAAAGTTAGAGTGTTGTGTTCACTCATAGTTAAATACAGCTTGCAGAGCTACATAACATTAGGCCCATGCCACTGAGTGAGGACTTTGTTGCTTTTTCTCGTTGTGACATAGATTTAACAATAATTCTGGTGTCAAAGCAGCATGGGGGGGGGGGGGGGGTACATAGCTTCACAGTCCTATACAGTCCAGATAGGGGGTCCTGGAGAGACAGGGGTCCTGAGGAGAGAGAACTCTGATTCAGCAGCACTTAATTATGTTAATGTTATTCAGGTGAGGGGCGTTGCTGGAGGGGGGTTTGTTGACGCCCAGTTGAAACTGTCTGAAGTGTGAAAAGTTGCCTTCCTTTGAGACACCTTTTCACCTCTTTGGTAATCTAGAACACAGCCAGTTTTAGAAGTTATAATTGGGCACATCGTGTTCAAAACATTCTCAGATGTCAACATATGACACATCATTTGAAAGCTTAGATTCTGTACTTTAGCAATCTGGAATAATCTGAAAAATGAAAATGTAGAGATCTGGCATAAAGCGCTGTGAGGTGACACATATAGGAAGTGACCTGATAAACTGCATCTTGGGTAGAAGGAAACAAAACAGCGCGCATTCACTGCAAAACAGGCACACGGTAAACATGTCTAGTGGACAGACGTGGGCGAATGACGAGGTGAAAGCCCTGATAGAAATATGGGCAGAAGACCAAATTAAACAGCTACTTGTGGCCACTCATAAAAACAACGCGGTGTACAAGTTGTTTAGCGAGAGGATGGTGGTAATGGGCTTCAATAGAACTATGGATCAATGCCACGTCAAAATAAAAATAAATGCGTCAGCAATATATTAATAAATAAGCAGAGAATTAAATTAGATGTCCATAACATTTGTGTTTTTAATTAGCATAGCCTAAATAAATATGAATTCAAGAAGTTAAATACTGAATTAACGACACATATTTATTAACAGGCTGAAAGTTAAAACGAATAACAGGCTGAAAAAAAATTAGACTATTTAATATAGGCTAAACACAGTTCGTAAAATATAAGCTAAGCGATGCGTAAAAGGCAACTTTGGCTATAGCCTTCTAAAACTATTGAATAGGCTAAACTTCGTTTTAACTTCTTGAAATCACATTTCTTTAGTTTGCAATAATGCAACTGCAAGCCAATGTTCCGAGACATATGTAAAAAGAAAAACAAACTTTATAGAGATTTTATCAAATGTAGAAAAAAGGCTGCTGAAACTAAATACAAAGTGTATAAGAATAAGTTAGTATTAATTATGAGACGGGCTAAGAAAGATTATTACAATAGATTGTTAGGCGAAAATAAAAATAATATAAAGGGCACATGGGACATTCTAAATAAGGTAATGGGAAATAAATCAGCGTCCATAAAAATGCCTAGCCATTTCATTAGTAATAGTAAGACAATAAAAAACATGAATGAGGTGGTTAATGAATTCAACAATTTTTTTGTAAATGTGGGGCCAAATCTGGCAGATGCCATTCAAAAACACGATGAACCATTACAGGAAGGATGGAGAGGAGATAGTAAAGTACTGCAGTCTATGTTTTTGGGAAATGTCAGTGAAGCAGAAATCATATCCATTGTATCAAAGTCAAAGAATAAGACATCCATTGACAGTGATGGATAGATATGATTATAGTGAAGAAGACAATTGATTGTAATCTTTCTTTTCAGACAGGTATTTTTCCAGACAGGATGAAGGTAGCAAAAGTGATCCCACTTTACAAAGTAGGAGATAAGCACAGCTTCACTAACTATAGACCAGTGTCATTGCTCTCACAGTTCTCGAAAGTGCTTGAAAAACTGTTTTCGCATAAGTTAGATGGTTTTGTGGAAAAGAACAAACTGCTGAGCGAAAGCCAGTATGGCTTTAGGTAAAACAGATCTACAGCGACTGCCTTAATGAATATTATTGAAGAAATAACAACAGCAACAGATAAAAGGAAATTAACAATAGGGGTGTTTATTGATTTAAAAAAGGCATTTGATACCTTAGATCTTAATATTTTAATTTCTAAATTACGTTCATATGGTGTGAGAGGAATGGTTCTTGAATGGTTGAGTAGTTATCTCCACAATAGGCAACAATATGTGCAGTTGGCAGATGTCAAATCTGAGCTCGTGAAAATTGAATGTGGGGTACCGCAAGGTTCGGTTTTGGGCCCAAACTCTTTCTTTTATATATAGGTCAAGCAGTAGTCTGACCAGTTTGTTTTGTGATGTTTGTAATCTTGTTTTTAGCGCCTTTGAGGTGCTTTGGTACCATGAGGTGCAAACATAGTCGTAGTACCCTTGAATGAGTGCTCCTGCCAGAGTCTTCAGGGTATTCTTGTTTACCAGAGAGGAGATCCGGTACAAGAATCTAGTTTGTTGGGTAGGCGGCTGGGTGGCGCAGCGGACATTGCGCTCGTCACCAACGCAAGAGACACCGGTCTCGAATCCGGCTGTCAGCGTTGCCTCCGGCTTGGGCTGGCCGTCATACTGACAGCGACTCCGACAGGTCGGTCAGGGCGCCTGCACAGCAAAGACAGGAGATGGCGGGGGCAGTGTGAGATAAGATAAGATATTCCTTTATTGATCCCCTTGGGGAAATTCCAGTGACACACACATACAGCTCATCGTCTCATTAACAACATCATATCACAATCATTAAATTTTTACAGTAACAACGGCACAACATAAATTCAAACAGACATGTACATTTGTTGACACATGTCGACTACAGAATGCTTGAGACACCATAATGTGATAGTCGGCTGCAGCAACACCGGGGTGTCGTTGCGCCTCCCACACGTTACACCTCACCAATGAGAGTCCGCGCTGGCAGGTAAAAAGAAGTGGCTGGCTGCCTCCACATGTATCGGAGGGGACATGTGATGGGCTTCTACCCTCCCTACGACCGGCCAGTGGGGGCCACATGCGAGCAACGATCAGGACAGGACAGGGAGAATTGGCACGAGAGGATCTATGGGTAACAGTACTGTATATTTGCATATCATATATGTCACAAATGTAACAGTACTATATACCTGTATACAGTGCCGTCTGGGAGAAATGCGAGGCCCCTTGCGAGATTTAAATGCGAGGCCCTTTTTTAAAGGTAAAATTTGTTTTTTATTATTAATATTATTTTATTTAAAAAAAATTGCATAGTCAACGTATTCTTAAATAATAGCGCTGCCCGAGGCTGGGCATACAGTCAACGTATTCTTAAATAATAGCGCTGCCCGAGGCTGGGCATACAGTCAACGTATTCTTAAATAATAGCGCTGCCCGAGGCTTAGTGGCAATGCAACAGACGTAAGCTGAAGTGAAAAGTCGTACACCTGGCAATAACAGGGAAAATGCATAAAACACCCCTGGAACCTGATAAACAAGCTTAAAGCCAGGTAAAATTTTCAAGCACGACATGCAGATTTGCAGTTTTGCCTTATTTGAATCGAACTCTATAAGCTTAGTACACATGTCACAAAGTGCACGAGCACAGTGTGAAATGTTCCCAGAGAGCAACTTGGAAAGCTGGAGTGATCATGTTGAGCAGTAATGTCCAGGCAGCAGAACAGTGCATAGAATTACTGCACATTCAATATTGATACCAGAGCAGACCCTGTCTGAGAGAGAGAGAGAGAGAGAGACAGAGAGAGCGCGAGAGAGAGAGCGCGAGAGAGAGAGCACGAGAGAGAGAGAGATAGAGAGAGAGACATCCACGGTGGGAACAGAATAGATTGCATTAAAAACTCACCCTAGCGCAGAATCAATGGCAAAGTTGAGGTCCAAGAGGAAGGAGACAACGTGACGTCAACGCATTTTCCTACCATGGAGATGACAAAGTTCACCAGTCCCATGATATTGTCCCCCCATTGGGATGAACTTGGGAGTCTGTTCCTAGTTTATCTGCCACACGTTAGCACTCGATAACGTAGCTAACGCTAGCTAGCTAGCTAGGTTAGCTAACGCTAGTTAGCTGTCCCTGCCTTTAGCTAAGCTACTAGCCGACATGGCTAGCCCGACTGAACCACACGTTAGCACTCGATAACGTAGCTAAAGCTAACTAGCTAGCTGGGTTAGCTAACGCTAGTTAGCTGTCCCTGCCTTTAGCTAAGCTACTAGCCGACATGGCTAGCCCGACTGAACGTTCTAACACGCAACAACTTTCATCTTCAGTCCATCTGCCGAATGTCCTCTTTGTCTTGACATAACCTAATCACTATACATGGTATTGATAAGCTTACGCCGAATAGACCCAGTACCTGTACCCCCTCCCCTAGTGGATAATACCGGTCTTCTTCACATCTCTCTACCGACTACCAGACCGACGCCAACCAGCTCCCCCTAGTGTTAGTCCCCCCACGATGCTTTGCACAAAAGTAAACGGGTCATTGAAACCAATAGTATATCTGCAGAGCCGCAGAGCCCGGAACAAGTCAGACACATTCACGTGTCTACACTATTCTACAAACGTGTCTAATGTGAAATATATAAGCATGTAAGCTAAACTAGATTTGAGGTCTGTGATGGAAAGTGATTGTTAACAAAAATCAATTAAAAAAAATTGCGAGGCCCAGTGTGACCGCACTGCTTGCACACCCCTAGCGGCGGCCCTGCCTGTATGTCATGTATGTCCCTATGCCATAAATGTCATGATGTCATGTATGTTGTGTATGTCATAAATGTCACTATGAATTGAAAATGGGGGACCCTGATGTAAACAAGACAAACGTCTTTCTCTGGTCTGCATCCCCTTAACAATTGTGTGTATTGAGCCGTACTGTATTGTACCCATTCTGCAATCTGTTAAATAAAGTTTTCATTCATTCTAACATGGGTGCTGAAATGAAAAGCAAGAGGTTCCATGGTGAACATGTATTACTGAGGTAACCGGTGTGTCCCAGGCCTAAGCCCTTTGACTGCGGTGATGAATGTAAAGTTAATAATAACAGTGACTTCACACAGAGGCTCTGGCTTAGCGGCCCCCTGGGCCTGTGCCTGGTAGGCCTGCTCTGTAATCCATCCCTGATTGTACCTTTAAGAGGAGTTTATCTCACTTTCTTCTCTTTGACCTCTCCTTCTAACTCCTACGTCCTTCTTGTGTTTTTACCACTAGGGATGAGCCTGAATCCGAATATGAATGGGTTGTCATGGTATGACAAATACAAATGCAGTTACTGGGAACGGAGATACTGAATAAAAACGCTTATCACTATGCTTTTGTTCTCCAGACACACACTGTTCCAAATATTATTACGAATATTTCCACTAAATCAGTAAAAAAAAAGAAAAAGAAGTATCTTTTGACGGCCAAGATGGTGGTCATGTCAGTTTAACGATCAGGAAAACGACATCATTGAACCAGGGCGGTATCTGATCCTCCTGCCTCATGTCATATTTAGGCTATTTATCATTCTTATGTATGACTAATTCATTAGATGATAGACTTTGGGAATTAAATATTGAACATGGGCCAATTTTTATTTGTAGAAGGGCATGAGCATTTTGTTTTTAAGATTTGTTGCTGACACAAGTATCATGCTTAAATCATTTCTGCTCTATAAAGCTGATTTTGTTCTCATCACACAAATATTATATTAGATTAAACTGTATTGTTAGAGAACAACAAAATCTTAGACTGATAGTCTATCAGTGAGCTGGATGCAATCCTACCTGGAGGGGAGAGAACAGATGGTGGAGGTAATCGGCACCCTATCCCCCTCCCAGTGAGCTGTGGTGTTCCACAAGGAAGCATACTAGGACCGCTACTGTTCCTAATTTATGCAAATGACATGTCGTCAGCTTGTGACTGCAACTTGTTCCTGTCTGCGGATGACTCAGCCCTGCTGGTCTCTGACAAGAACAAGTTACAGGTTGAAAAAACCCTCAGCTCGGAACTAGGCAAAATCTGCATATGGCTCGTTGATAACAAACTATCATTACACCTGGGCAAAACAGAGTCCATTCTCTTCGGTTCAAATAACAAACTCAGCAAGACCGACGGCTTCTCAGTTACAGTGGGTGACAATATTGTCAAAAGGAAAGATGAAATTACCTACCTGGGTTCCACCCTAGAGGCTAATCTTTCCTGTGAAAAAATGGCATCCAATGTAATAAAAAAAGTCAACCAACGAACTTGATTCTTGTACCGGATCTCCTCTCTGGTAAACAAGAATACCCTGAAGACTCTGGCAGGAGCACTCATTCAAGGGTACTACGACTATGCTTGCACCTCATGGTACCAAAGCACCTCAAAGGCGCTAAAAACTAAATTACAAACATCTCAAAACAAACTGGTCAGACTACTGCTTGACCTTACTCCTAGAACCCACCTCACCCCTGCCCACTTTGACAACCTAGGATGGCTTAGAGTAGGTGACAGAGGACAGCAACTTGCAATGGGCCTGGTCTACAAGATACACTACACGACCAAGGTACCCATGCAGGGACCGAAACTAAAGCCCGCCGCCCGCCAGGGGCGGTCTGTTTTTACCTTTGGCGCATGACACTTAGAGGGCTGCCCGCCGTGTGGCGTGTAGACGTGTAGTTCATAAGCAGGCCCCTAAAAATATTTGTATGCGAACGGTAAAAATCAATTACGCGCACGCTGTGCGAATACAGATTATAGCCTCTCTCGTCTTTTTTTTCCTCCGCTGCGAGCTCGTTAAAAAACTACAAGTCCCACATTGCACTCAAGCCAACGGTCCAATCACAGTAGAGTGAAGTGACTGGTTTCATGGGAAATAAAGCAAATGACCAATCGGAAGCTCTAATTTTTCTTGTTTACTTCCTGAAACTCCGCGATCAGGGCTCTCGTTTTCCGAGACACCAACTTATTATAGTCTCTCTTACATTTACATTTAGTCATTTAGCTGACGCTTTTATCCAAAGCGACTTACAAGTTCTGTGCGACAAGACAGCAAGAAGGGTATAACTCTATCAGCTGAGTAACAATGTTCATCAAAGTGTTGCGTGTTACAGTGTAGGTTAGTTTATTAGGACAAGTGCATGACATTAAGGTTAGTCGGGGTTAGATTTTTTTTTTTTTTTTTTTTATCATTTCAGATAATGGTTGAAGAAGTGCGTCTTTAGTCGACGGCGAAAGATTGGACGGGATTCGGCTGTCCTAACTGGGATGGGTAGTTCATTCCACCATTGTGGGGCAAGGACTGAGAATAGGCGGCTTCTCTTTGATGACCCTCCGGGAGCTTGGATAGGAGTAGATCTGAGGCGGCCAGAAGACGCAGAGCGTAGGGGTCTTGAGGGTGTGTAGTTAGAGACCATTGACCGGAGGTAGGCGGGAGCAGTTTCCTTTGCCGCACGGTATGCTAGGTCGAGGGCCTTGAAGCGGATACGTGCAGCAATGGGGAGCCAGTGCAGGTCCCTAAGAAGTGGGGTGACATGGGCTGACTTCGGTAGGTTTGAGATCAGGCGGGCCGCTGCATTTTGAATGAGTTGAGTTGAGTTGCTCTTACCAATAGCAATATATTTTAGAACACCTAGATTTATCGATAGCAATAGTAATATAACGTTAATGCAACAAAACGAATGCCTTGCTTTGTTAATCATAACGTTGATGCAGTAGCGTATGTCGGTGTGTTGGCTGGAACGGACATGACAATAACATAACGTGTACACATTAAAATTGCGATAATCTATTCTAACATTTTCAAATCGATGCAGTTGAATTTCCCCCTTAGGATCGATGCATTGTTACACCCCTACACCAAAGTCACTGGCCCACTGTGTATCTGTGTGTATAATAACTTGGCTAGCGTTATCAACAGCAGAGGTGGGCAATGGGTCCAGCTGCAGCACCGGAGTGCAAGCGATGTGATGTAATTGGCAGACTCGACTGTCAATCAATGGTCTACCTGACACGCAAACTCAAACAATGTTTCTGTACTGGAGGTGTGATTGATTGATTGATTGAAAACTTTATTAACAGATTGCAGAATGGGTACAATACAGTACAGCTCAATACACACAATTGTTAAGGGGATGCAGACCAGAGAAAGACTTTCGTCTTGTTTACATCAGGGTCCCCCATTTCAATTAATCAGGAAAGTGTACAGTAGGAAAGTGTACAGTATTTCAATAGGCAACCCTGAAAGGATTATTTTTCTAGAAGAGCAACACAGCCAAAACAGACAGTGGAGCTGTTTGCAGATAGCAATCATTTTGACTTATTGCGTGGTGGCGATGTCTCGCAGATAATACAACTACAAGTATGATTATATAATATATATTTTATTTAAAAAAAAATTGTATATATAAAATATATATTGGCAGGTAAGAAATATGCTTGGCGGGTAGACTCTTCCCATCTACCCGCCACTGGCCGGTGAGTCAAAAAGTTAATTTCGCTCCCTGTACCCATGTACATGTCAAAATACTTCCCAAAGGTCAGTGAATACCACGATCACAACACCAGAGGGAGCTCCACAAATCATGTTAAACCCAGATTCGGCTCAAACAAGGGACTAAACACGTTTCGCAATTATGCCACATCAATGTGGAACGCCCTACCCAAAGCTGTAAAGGAATGTGAATCACTACCCACTTTCAAAACCACTCTCAAAGAACACCTACGGGAGACTGCAATTCAAAACTGGCCCCTGTAAATGTCCTAACCCAACCCCCTCCAATGTACAGTAAATGACCAAGAATGGTTCTGTCAATATTCCAATGTACAGTTTTGCTTGTACAGTTGTACAGTATCCCACACCTCCTACCCAACCCCGTCCACCCCCACCCCAGTGACCCCACCCACCCAACCACCTCCAATGTACAGTTCCCCCCCCCCCCCCCCACCCACCCAACCCCACCCCACCTACCCAACCTCCTCCAATGTACAGTTTCTACGTCAAATGTATATACTCTCTTTTCTGGCCTCTTTTTGTATCACAAACAGTACTGTATTTACAAATCTGGTATGTCATAAATGTATAGATGTAGCAGTACTGTCTATCTGTATGTCGTGTGTCATATATGTTATGATGAATTGAAAATGGGGGACCCTGATGTAAACAAGACGAAAGTCTTTCTCTGGTCTGCATCCCCTTAACAATTGTATGTATTGAGCTGTACTGTACTGTACCCATTCTGCAATCTGTTAATAAAGTTTTCGATCAATCAATGGGCAGCCTATTAGTCTGCAGGCTGTGTAAAAGGAACACACCTGATTTAGCAGGGGAGGAAAGATGGGGTGTGTGTGCAAGGCAACTATAAAAGAAGGAAGGGTCATCACGTCAAAATACCAGCATTCTACGCTCTGCTTGTTGACAGTTCTACTGAATCCTGTATTCAATTTCTAAATATACAAGCTATCTGAGGAAATATACATCAACCAATATATCAAACTTTAGCTAGTTAACAATGCAACAAACTGCAATGATGCTGACATCTGAGGTAATAACCTGTATGACAGGTGTATTTTTTTTTATCCGTTTCTGATTGTTCACTGTACCCCAGTTAAAGGAAGGGTTCAATTTCAGACAGTTCCTAAAACATAATTTAGTAAAAAAAAATTAAATAGATAAGTAGACAAGTAGGAGGAGGTATAAATATATATTCGTACAGATGACAAGTAGGAGGAGGTAGAAATATATATTCGTAATTAATTATATGCCCATATTAAAACAAGTTGATGCTTTGAAGGCACAACAATTGCATTTCCAATGAATAGTAGGTTAGAAAAAAATACATTTGCCAGATATAACGTGACGTCCTTTAATCAAATGTTGGTTACATCTGTTCCCATCTTGTATTGTACAATAATCACAGCAAAATAAACAAAAATACAGATAAAGATACAGATAATTGTGTTGGTTGAACAGATATAGATAAAGATAATGATGACCCCTATTTACCACACGTATGTATATTGAAAGGGAGCCTAGTTGAATAAAAAAAAGTCAACCAACGAACTCGATTCTTGTACCGGATCTCCTCTCTGGTAAACAAGAATACCCTGAATATTCTGGCAGGAGCACTCATTCAAGGGTACTACGACTATGCTTGCACCTCATGGTACCAAAGCACCTCAAAGGCGCTAAAAACTAAATTACAAACATCTCAAAACAAACTAGTCAGACTACTGCTTGACCTTACTCCTAGAACCCACCTCACCCCTGCCCACTTTGACAACCTAGGATGGCTTAGAGTAGACGACAGAGTACAGAAAACTTGCAATGGGCCTGGTCTACAAGATACACTACACGACCAAGGTACCCATGTACATGTCAAAATACTTCCCAAAGGTCAGTGAATACCACGATCACAACACCAGAGGGAGCTCCACAAATCATGTTAAACCCAGATTCGGCTCAAACAAGGGACTAAACACGTTTCGCAATTATGCCACATCAATGTGGAACGCCCTACCCAAAGCTGTAAAGGAATGTGAATCACTACCCACTTTCAAAACCACTCTCAAAGAACACCTACGGGATACTGCAATTCGAAACTGGCCCCTGTAAATGTCCTAACCCAACCCCCTCCAATGTACATTAAATGACCAAGAATGGTTCTGTCAATATTCCAATGTACAGTTTTGCTTGTACAGTTGTACAGTGTCCCCCACCCACACCTCCTACCCAGTTTCTGATTGTTCACTGTCCCCCAGTTAAAGGAAAGGTTCAATTTCAGACAGTTCCTAAAACATAATTTAGTAAAAAAAAACAGATAAGTAGACAAGTAGGAGGAGGTAGAAATATATATTCGTACAGATGACAAGTAGGAGGAGGTAGAAATATATATTCGTAATTAATTATATGCCCAACAAGTTGATGCTTTGAAGGCACAACAATTGCATTTCCAATGAATAGTAGGTTAGAAAAAATACATTTGCCAGATATAACGTGACTTCCTTTAATCAAATGTTGGTTACATCTGTTCCCATCTTGTATTGTACAATAATCACAGCAAAATAAACAAAAATACAGATAAAGATAAAGATAATTGTGTTGGTTGAACAGATACAGATAAAGATAATGATGACCCCTATTTACCACACGTATGTATATTGAAAGGGAGCCTAGTTGAAAAGTTCACAGCATTGTAAAATATTCCTTATATCCTGGCTTCATTTCTTCCACACATTTACCTGGTCCCATCATATATAGATAGATCGATAGATAAAAAGACAGCCAAAGAAAGTGCGTATGAATAATTTAAGTAGGATATAAAATGTATTGGTGATGTCCCTGAAAGAAAAATCAATTTTCAAGTTTCAAGGTTCAATATATTACATCCTGGAGCCATTGGGAGATGGAGGGAGGTGGCACTTCCTGTATTTTCTCTCCCCCCTCCTAAATACTCCTCTCCCTGCCTCTACCTGCTGTCCCACTTCCAGCCCCTCTGTCCCTGTCCCTCCCTGCAATACATATGGTCATATAGCCTCTCAGTACAGGGGGAATGCATTGCTCTAGTGAGCAATGAGGGGGTTTGTCAGAGCCAGATTAAACTTGCACAGCCATAATGAGATGCCACTTTACAGCAGGAGAATGAGTTGCCATCTGCCTCCATCTGCTCTCTCATTCCACAGAAACAACACACACACACACAAACCTACATACACACCGGGACTCACAAGCGCAAACACACCGTGATGCCGACAATGGTTAATGCACGCAAACTCACACACACACATACACACACAGAGACAACCTCCAATCCACCCGCCACCATACAATATAAATTACACAAAGCAAGTAAATAAAGTAATGCATGCACACAAGCTCTCTGTCTCACACAGAGACATGGTACACATACTGAGATAGAACAGACAGACATAAAACATACACCCCACCCAAACTCACACACACACTGTACAGACAGAAAGACATATATACACACAAACACACACACACAACCTCCACTCCACCCACACCATATACACAATAAATCTCACACACAGCAGGTTGCAAACACAAACCCACAAGATTGCATCCAGCAGGTGTTTTATGGGGCTGGGTGTGGGAGGCGCAGTAGGAGGTTCTCTAATCTAGCCTGCAGGTGGTCAGAGTCTCCAAGCCCCGATCAGGACAGACGGAGGGATGGAGAGACAGAGGAGAAGGGAGGTGAAGAGAGGACAAGAGAAGCTAGGGAAGAGATACATTTGTATCTGCCTTGCCCTCTCTCTCTCTCATCCTAATCCCTCTGGAGGCAGCTTCATTTACCTTCCTGCTCCATTTCCCTGGTAACTCCATGACCAGAGAACTTCTGCTCAGGTTAAACGCAAGAGAGGCAAGAGAGAGAGAAAGGAAAGGGGGTGAGGGTGGGCGAGATAAACAAGGAAGGGCTCCACTCATTTTTCTTTCCCACTGTTTTCAACCAAATTGGAGAGAGGGATTAAAGTGTTCTTGGCAGCTTTGTGAATTCCTGTTGCTCCGGTTGAGCAGTCTTTGTCCTCCAGACTGAGAAGCTAATTGAGAATAGGTTCCCCTCTCTAAACCTACTGCCAATCAGACTTGACCATTAGGGGCTGTGGGTGGAAACAGTCGCCCTTCACTTCACTTGCATGTTACCTCATAAACACACACCAGGGTATCAAAAGGATGCTATACCTTCAAAACATAAATGCTTCAGTGATTCAAAATGTCAATTCAGTGAAAAGTGGAGGACAATGATAGAGAGTTTAGTTCAGTGGGTGAAATACGAAGGATTCATTATTAGCACGTCTGTTTTGAGGTTTACCTCAAGGGACCTACAGTATATTAAGAAGGTTTTGTCTCTGAAATAAACAAGGTGGGGCTGACATAGGACTTCTGCATTAACAGCATCAATGTTTTGACTTAATTTCATACATTTTGTTTTTATAAATACCTTTAATTAGATTTTCTGGTGCAATGCAGTGTTGATATAAATGTGAAATGGGGGCGGTTATAATATATATAATAATTATAATATTTATGAAGAAATAATAAAGGCGACTGGGCATCTTTTCATCTTCTTGTTTATTATAGTGATATAGTGCCATATATATAGGTCTGTGACACAACACATTTCAAATGTCATAATTGGACAGCTGTTGAGTTCACGGCTTTCACGCATTTAATTTTGTGAGAATAGCACCACCATGAGGTCAAAGGACTCAAAGCTTCACAGGCCTCCTCGATATAGTAGGACAAACACATTTGTTGAGTTTGGTATATATCGGACAAAGCATTCACAAGTAACCCATTAGTTCCGATTTAGCAATGTGGAAGAAATCTAGGCCTAAATGGCAGAAAAATCAATAAGGCAGACTTCATAGATCCCTTTGTGACTGTAGGGCTAACAGATCAGGATATACACTCAATGTGCACAGCAAATGTTATGGCAATCTTCCCATTACCCTTTGAGATATCTTTTCACAGACAAACAGTGGGGGTAACAAATGTGGTTAAATATACAAAGGTGAAAACATAACCACCTTGGTGGAGGTAAAAAGAGATCAAAGCTGAACCATACCAAAAACCTTTTCATACTGTTTATGTAGCAATGGTGGGTGCTACCCCCTGGGTTTGGACCAACACAGTCTCTACTCTCAGAGACAGGCATTGGTCTTGCCTGACGGCATCCATTGGTCAAACTTAAACAGAAAGAAAATGTAAAGCCAAGGTCGGCTGTCTACTGCCAGCAAGCTCCTCTGCTCATTCTCTGCTTCATGGTCCATGTGTGTCTTCAGTCCCGGTCTCGCTATGTGATATATGAGAGACAGAGTTAATCACCCAACCAGCTGAACCTGTGCCAATTAACTCTGCCCTACCACCGCTTCTGTGAGTCACTCCCGACTCTCCCCATGCAGCCATCACCAAAACCACACCTCTCCTCCCAGAGTTTATTTTTCCAAGCGTCTAATGCTGCTGAACAATGAATAACCAAATTCAACATGTAAAACTAACAAAATGCTGGTACTATCATATAGGCCATTGAGAAATGCCTTTTCCAAACAATTAGATTGATTATGCGGCAATGATTGTGTTCAATTAACTTGCAGGTAGAGTAATCAATCAACTCTGACATATAGACCCATATCTAAAGGAGAAATTATTTTCACAATTACTGATGTAAGAGAAGTTCAATAGAAGGATCAATATAGGTAGATGAATTACAACTGAAAGACTTCCACTTTGCCTTTGTACCTGCATTCTTTTATGTGCACATTTGGAAGAGGCCTTGTCTGAAATCCCTCAGTACCTACCTACACAATCAGACAGAAGCTACTAACCCTGCTACCCTCAGTATCTACACAATCAGACAGAAGCTACTAACCCTGCTACCTTCAGTACTTAAACAATCAGACATAAGCTACTAACCCTGCTACCCTCAGTACCTACACAATCAGACAGACGCTACTAACCCTGCTACCCTCAGTACCTACACAATCACACAGAATCAGCTACTGTGCAGTAGGGAAGTTATGTTTTTGTCCCACCCCTTGTCATGAAAATTTAAATCGCATTGCATGTTATTAGTCTCAACAGTAACAACATGCAGCATCTAAATTGGTTGGGTGTTACATAATTTGTAAAAAAAAAAAAAAAAAAAAAAAAAAAACACAAAAGTCAAATCTACCTACACTTAAAATTGTCCGTTCCTGTGATTTTACATTTTTGGAAGTAAAGTATAAATCCACTTCCTGGAAGTAACCATACTAACCATACTCAATAAAACCCAGAAGACAGTAGACATCCCCTAGACTGCAGCAGACTACAGAGAGTGGCCCGTTCAGCCGAACGCACAATTGGAGGGGGGCTTCCCACTCTCCAAGGCATTTACAACAAGCGGTGCATGGGCAAGGCTAAGAGAATAATCAAAGACTCCAGCCACCCAAACAACTGCCTCTTTGAACTGCTGCGGTCAGGCAAGCGATACCGGAGTCTCATGGCAAGCACAGAGAGACTCAGAAGGAGCTTCTATCCCCAGGCCATCAGGATGCTCAATGAACAATGATTGCTCAATGAACAATGATTGAACAATGAACAATAACAGGCCAGCAACACACCCACAGCACACACACTCACTTTAAATAAACAACACACTGTAGCACCCACTTTATCACACTTTATATTTATATTATTGTTAAGGGAACTGCACATCTCTCATTCCTTATTGCACCTCACCACCACAACGGTGGCACCACAAGCTAAGCTATACCTCACCATTTTTGTACCAGATGTACATACTGTATATAGAGGTATACTGAACAATTGTTGTTTACACTTGTGTTTACTTGACTTCTTGACTTTCTATTTTTTACTTATTATACTTATTTATACTATCTTATTATTATCTAGCACACTCTCAGGAGAAACAGAAAGAAACATTTCATGCAAAGTATTCTGTATTTCTGTATGACAAATAATAAAGAAACTTGAAACATCCAGCGATTAAAGCAGCGGCATGCATGGGCTATATTAGTAATACTGCGACATAGCAGTCTCCCTGCAAGAGGCTACAATTGAGAATGCCACACTCTTATGTCAAGAGAACTTAGGTGTCTGATGTGTACACTGGTCCAGGCTCACCACCAGGTTTGGCTTGTGCAGTCGCCCCCCTGACAGACACAGCTAGGAGGACCCTTCATGGTGTCCCCGTAGAACCAGGGGAGCTGATCGGTTCAGCCGCTAGGATCAAGCTAAGATGACCAGGCAGCAGCTCTGTGGCCTTCATGGAAGCATGCTTCTCCCCAGCATGCCTCCCCCAGCAGGCCTAGGGGTTCCTTGGCTGCCCCTGAGTTCGATCCCAGCCGCAGGTTCACTCCAGTAGTTTCCTAGCCCAGGGGTACAAGCGTCAATTCTGCCACCAGCCCCCAGCCTCCGGCTGGGTCAAAATGACCATCATCAGCGAAAAACCTTGTTCTGAGCCAGTAGCTATCTGCCTTCCTGGCCAAGGGCGCTATTGAGCCTGTAGATCCCCTTGCGTATCCAAAAGAAATGTGGCAGAATTTGCCCAGTCCTGGATCTGAGAGGCGTTAGGCTTTTCCAGGGCCGTCACTTTTAGTTCAGGGTGCTTCCATTTGGACTCACAGGTGTTCACCAGGTGCGTGGCCATTATCTGGATGACTGGGTGATATGTGTGCCATTCCGGTCTCAGGCAACCCAGAACAGGGTGCTCCTCTTGTCTTGCGTAGCCTGGCTGTGTCTGGAAATCATATTTGCTGTGGCCCCGCCGGCATCACCGGGCATATTCTGTAGGTTCTACAAAGTGAATCTTGCCACCATTGTGCCGAGTTCCTCTGCTTCTACTCAATGGGAAAGTCAGTACTCAAGATTCCTCGTGACTCTGTTGGTATGAGTCATCCAGTGCTTTAACACATTTGTCGCCAACAACGGCGTAAATCGGTATTGCCCGCCATGCGTTGAACGCCAACAACAGCGTAATTCGTTGTTGGGATCAATATTACATTTTTTCGCCATGGCATTCATAATTCATCCAGCCTCCCTCCGGGACTGCAGCGGCACCCTGTCTGATATTGCAACGCCTCAATACCGCCGCCTGGTGGATGATCGGGCGAGTTACACTCCACACCAAACCGGAAGTGGCGCTGGTGCATCGAAGAAATCCCTCCGGCAGTACTATCTTGTTATGTGGATCAAGAGACACAATCGAGTGCATTGGGATCGCTTTCGAAACGCAATAATATATATGATTTCTGCGTTTATTGCGCCATACAAATGGGAAATGGATCTAGCAGATTGACGTCAAATAATTGGAATATTTTTTCTCCAGTCTCATCGGCGAACGGTAAGAGGAATCTAACGTTATTTTCAGCTTGATTGTCCATTTCTTTGTTTGCAATCCATCTGGTCAACATATCAACCCATACTAAATAAAGCCGTTACTGTCGATCAAGGAATTATAAACGACCCCCCCCCCCCTTTCCTTCACGCATGATAAAGCATAATGTATACCGATCATATATATTTGAATTTTTTAATATAGCGTGTATAGGAAAGAAACACCAATCGATAATCTATTATGCTTCAGGGCCTATAACTTGCGTTTTTGGAATTACAGCAGAAAAGCTTAAAAACATACTTATATTCTCGACGGTATTAACACAACAATGTATGAATGAAAAAATATAACGTTCCCACATCCGGAACGATAGATACCCAATGTTGAATGGGATATAGTAATGTCAATATAGCTATAATATTTAAAAAGTTATAGCCCTGCAAAGAAGGTAAACATCTCCATAGTCATCCAGGATTTATAGAACCTCAGTTACAAAAATGAAGTAGAGTGTATGTAAATATACTGCACATTTAAAATTTACAATTTTTTTAGCATTTTTACAGCTTTTCAGGTCACGCAGGACCGATAGAGGAGAGGGCGAACGGGAGGAGATGGGCGGAAGACATGCGACAAATATCACCGGGAGCGGGAGGCGAACCCCAGACGGCCGTGTAGGTGTGCGAGGCACTATGCGGTGCGCCACGAGGGCGCCCATATACTGCACATTTACAGTATGTGGATGGAAAAAATTACAGATAGGGGCCTTTAATATTGTGCACTTTACTTATTGCGTGCGTGCGCATGCAGGTGTGCACATGTCTATGTGCACGTGTGTTCCTGACGGAAAGCTGAACCTTTTGTTCCACCTCTACAATCCCCAATTACAGTAATCTCTTTCCTCCACTAATCCCAGCAGGAGAGAACTTTGAAGTGAAACGCTTGATTGAACATCAAAGTTGTCTTCTGACTTGTACGAGCACTACAGCCTGCTCCACTCACACCAGTCATACTGTACCGCTGTACTCACTGGGATACAAGACGAGCTGTGTGACAGCAGAAAAACCCGTACACGTATGACCAACTTCACAGAGCTTTGAAATAATCTACATTCAGCATTATCTACATGTGTTTAGTATTTAAAACGGTGTGTGTGTGTGTGTGTGTGTGTGTGGTGCATGGATGTCTTCATGCATGTGTGCTTGCATGCATGTATGTACTGTATGTATGCACTGTATGTATGTACTGTATTGTGACAAACCTGGTGGGTTTCAGACTCGCCACGGTTCAAATACAAACAAATTTGAATGTCCACACAAGAGCAATATCAATCAATACAAGTATTTATTGAATTCAGGACAGAATCCAGAGGAAAAAGCAAAAGAATGGTCGTGATTCAGTCCGAGGGTCAAAAACACAAAACAGGCTCGCAGACAGAAAAATTGATTGTTCACAATTCAGGGTAGTCGTCCAGTTCAGGGTCAGTACACAAGGGGGTATCTCAGCCAGTCCAGGGTCCAGTACACAAAGAACACCTACTCGCCTTTACCTCTCCTCTTACTACCTCTCACCTTCACAACTCTGAATATAACAATCTCTCTCTCTCAATGCAACAACTCCAACCTCACCTCCGCTAGTGGTTATGTAGTGTGTGGGACTGGGTGTGTGAGATGTGGGTGGACTAATGATGCGCAGGTGTGTTCTATCAGTACTAATCAGCTACCTAATTGACTCTACTCCTTCCGTGGCAAAAGTATCTCCTATCCTTCACATATCCATGGGAGGGGGGTGAGATCTGCCACAGTATGTACTGTATGTATTTACAGTATGAATGTACAGTATGTATTCAGATTCAGATTTCTTTATTCACCATTATGTACAGGTACAAAATGGAACGCGATTTGACATTACAGTGCATGATTGATATTTTCACAAATAGGAACAACATAATAATAATAATGATAAATAAAAGTAAGTGCAAAACAGGACAGAACAGTGAGACAACAATAAGACAGTAAAGTGCAGTGGTAGGGGACATGGAAACAGTGCAGCACAGTTCAAGTCCAGAGGTCCAGCCCTAGCAGCTCGCCATAGAGGGGGGGAGGGGGCAGGGGGACACCTGACTAATTTACCAGGCGAGCTGCTGAGGGGAAGAAGCTGAGTCTATGGCGGGACTTTAATGTCTTGGGCAGCCGTAGCCGCCTGCCGTGGGGGAGCATGGTGAAGAGGTTGTGACCCGGGTGGACGGGGTCTGCCATGATCTTCCTTGTATGTACAGTATGCATGTACTGTATGTCCGTACTGTATGTATGTACAGTATGAACTGCATCTAAAACCAACCTTCTTCCACTAAACACATTATTCAACCGTCTATGCAGATTTGCTCTTGGCTGCCCATATTTGACACACCACTGCACCATGTATGAAAACCTTAATTTGCCATCTCCCATGCCTGTTGTGTGTGTGTACGGCCGTCTGTAGTGTAGTAGTGAAAGGGTTAACCTTCTGTTGTGTGGTAGTGAAAGGCTTAACCCTTTGTTGTGTGGCAGTGAAAGGGTTAACCTTCTGTATTGTGGCAGTGAAAGGGTTAACCGTTTAGTAGTGAAAGGGTTAAGACGTGGCGTGAACACACTGCAACCACAGCGCATTCTCTCACCCCCTTGCAGTTTGCCCTGCACTGCTCCTCTTGTTTTGGTCCTGTCTGTGTGTGTGTGTGTCCATTATCTAGTTAGCCTACTGCTTTATTTTCAAAACATTAGTCCTCTGCATTTCCTATTTGTACAGGGAGGTGTTGAGGCAGCAAATCAGTAACGATTTCTAATGGTCGGACTTGCTCAGAGATTATGCACTGAGTAATTGGACGACTTCCTCAGTGATTTTGCAGTTGATTTACCCCCAACACACTCACACAAAGGAGGGAGTGAGTGAGGAAGGGCGGGAGACCAGTTTTGATTGATTGATTGAAAATTGTATTAACAGATTGCAGAATGGGTACAATACAGTACAGCTCAACAGTCATGTAGACACGCAGGAAGCAGTCACAGTGTAGGGTGTCAAAGGTATCCTTCATCTCCTCTCTAATACCTCTCTAATAGTACATTAAGATACACGCAATGAGGAATAATGTCTTGCTTTACTCATGTCAGCTTGACAGATAATTAGCATCTGTGAAGACTAATCCGTTTGGTCTCAACAGCATTTCTAGATGTAACCAATGCAATATTTATGGAGTACAGTCAGAGCATTCAGTCTATTTCATATTCATTGTGAAGATATACCCACATGTGTCCATCATTCCGGGATGTTACTTTCAAACATTGGTATCACATTGCAACTTAAGAGAATGTTGTTCGCGTCACCTAGAGCGAAGCTGTGTCAATTTCACTCTTGTGTTTCTGGTGAGGATATGTGCCTACCACTTTTTGTCCCCCACCCAGAATCAGTGGGTGGGGGTGGGGGGGACGACGACTATCCCAGTGTGTTTGTTCGTTCATTCATTAGTGCGTCACACTGTAATGTTTACTTTGTGCCGCTACAGGGAGGTCTGACTCAGCAGGGTGAAGCTACCCCTCTGGTCTAGGAAATCTAATGCTAACCGTTTCATGTGTGTGAATGGAAAATACTAACAAGTCTAGTTAAATACAAACACAGACTTGAGTGGTCTAACCTTGTTGGCTAATTAGTCTACCTTTCTAACCAAGTAGGGATATATTTGGTAGTTTATAGTAAAATGTGATTGAATGGAAACATAAAAGGTCACTTGAGGTAAAAGGGAACATCAATCAAGCATCATCTGACCACGCAACCCACAATCCAGAGGAATGGTCTAAGTCAGGGGTTCCCAAAGTCAGGGTCGCGACCCCCAGGCCACTGAACTTAGAAGCAGGCCAGGCCAGTGTTTCTAGTTGCACCAGCGCAATAGTTAGATAACCTAGGTGGGGAACAACCAGGAGATCACTGCAACTCACACAAGTTGGAGAACTATCTCTCTCGGCACGGTGGTGTAGTGGTTAACACTGTCGTCTCACAGCAAGAAGGTCCAGGGTTCGATTCCCGCTTGGAGACCAGGGCCCTCATTCATCAACGTGTTCTACGCACAGATCTGTGCTTACCCTGTGCGTACGATCATTTCTAAGCAAAGAGTGGGATTCATCAATTTCGATTTGAACTTGACTCCGTGCTTACATCTACGCACAGGTCAGACCAGGCGTACCTGGCGCCCAGTGGTAGAATATAGTATTACAACAAGGAAATGAGCTTCTGTGCATAATAACACTGGCATGTTCTGTACGAACCGTAGTTCATTATAGTTCATTGTAAAATAGCAACAGTAGTGTAATTATGGTCAAAACCCTATAAATAGCATTTGGAATAATAGATCTTTCTCTCAGAATGAATGCAGCATGGTTTATATAGCGTTATCGGAATATACGGGGTGTAGGCTACTGACTGACTGCGCTCCGCGTAGCTTGATTGATTGATTGAAAAGTTTATTAACAGATTGCAGAATGGGTACAGTACAGTACAGCTCAGTACATACAATTGTTAATTGGGGATGCAGACCAACTTTCGTCTTGTTTACATCAGGGTCCCCCATTTTCAATTCATCATAAATCATAAAGCTTAACTCGTTATTATTTTGCGCACAGACCGCCGAAACACGGGAACGTTTTGATTATATTTAAAAGGCTTTACGTTAAACAAAACAAGTGGAATTTCGAAGCTGTAAGCAGAATAAGTCATATGAATATAGTGTTCTTCCCCCTTTTTACTGTATAAGAAAGAATAGAAAACGCATTGCAATGACACCATGCAGATAGTGGACAGACTATATGATGGGATTCAAGTTCGCGTTTTTGTTGCTCATAGGCATGCTGTCAGAGTATGATATCTTAATCAAACATTCTAGAACATTTGTCGTCACAGATCATGTCCTAATAGAACATAGGCTATGGCATGGATCGTGATATTGTGTGGACTGTTATTATTACTGTACACCGGTACCACCCATTGTGACAACAGCCTTGAGTCCCGCACACAAACATGATGGAATTCAAGTTCATGTATTGAAAGGCAGGCTACATCATACATGCAGTGAGATTCATTGTTCTTGTATATGCTCTCGTATTATATTGTTTATATAGGCTACCCAATACTGACATCAAAATAGATTGTAGTATGCCTCTAGAAATCATATGCAGCAGGTAGAAAATTGACGGGAGATCCATCGCGATTTGGAATAGAATTGAGGAGAACTTTAATCCTGTATTAATCAAACAACACGGGAAAAGGCAGTCATATTCCAGCGCGGTCTTTATTAGCCGACAACAAAATAGATGCCTCTAAAAATCATATAGCCAATCGAACACAACTAATAAAGGCATTCATATTACAGCACGGTTATAATGACACACAACCAACGCCAAACAGTGGTCAACGAACGGTCTTTATTCGTATTTTGAGCTGTCCAGGCAGAATTGCAGCAATGGTCTTAGGGAGCCGTTGATATCTGACATCACCGTTTACAAATCCGCCTTTTATTTATCCCATAATACGCGATAGTGTCTTCTTGGTTCGACAGCAGTGAACAATCTTCGTGGAGTTTCTCAGAGTCCCGCTCGGGTCAGTCCATTATTTCACATCCCATGGGGGGTGTTTCCTCATTTTCATGACCATATATGGATAATCATGCACGAGCATTGACGGTAGAACAAAGTGGTATTCATCAACACGGAGGAACATAGAGCCTGCGTACGCACCGTGTGATGAATCCCGACTTCCCTGTGCGTACACTAGTTCTACATTCCGTGCTTACGTGTGGAAATAGAAATGTTCTACGCACACTATTGATGAATGAGGGCCCAGGTGTCCATGATACCAGGTACCCAGGTGGGGTATCTCCCAGGCCTTTCTGTGTGGAGTTTGCATGTTCTCCCCGTGCTCGCAAGGGTTTCCCCCCCGATAAGATAAACCCAATGGAAAAACATGCACAACAACAGATCGCTAACGCTGTGGCGTCCTTGACGAAAACGGGCAGGAGCACTTGGATTGGTCCCCGGGCGCGGTCCTCGCCAACGCCTGTCTGCTCCCGGCTGCCCTTGGGGGGAAGGACGACGGGATGGGTTAATCGCAGAGACGAATCGCATCGGCGATCCTACAAAGACAATGCATGCGTGTGTGTTCCGGTGTGTGTGTGTGTGTTGAGGATAATTGCATGCCAATTAAAGACCTCTGAACAGGTCCTGCATTATAAAAAAATTATAATCTCTTGCTCTCACACACACACAAAGGGAGCCACAATGCTAATCATTGACACATGCTAGCCTGTAATAATCCCCCCCAGAAAAATCTACTTTGCATTTGATATATTGCAAATATATGCCATCACACACACTGGCATTTAAAGGGTTAGAATTATACAATGAATATGTGGTGTTATGATCAGGGCTGAAGTTGAATAAAAGATTGTATTTTTTTTTTAATTACAAAAAAACTGAAAATCCATAAAAATCGGTGTTGTTGCTAATCATACATTATGCTAGCCTGTTTTTTAACAATAATTTGTGATGCCATCACAAACACTGGCATTTAAAGGGTACAAATTAAAAAAAATCCTGCACCAGAATGCAGGAAATGAAGTCTTCGTAAGAAAACCCCCAGACCCCCTGCTTAAAAAGTGGCCTGACTGGGGCTATATTTTGCACTATATTTCCTGGCCTGAATGATTTCCCCAGTCCGGGCCTGGTTAAAAGCCTCCAATGCTTATTAGTGTGTGTGCGTTTGAACGTTTGCATGTTTCAACCATACATTTCCATTTATTAAAAAAAAACAAAAAAAGTATAATTTTTAAATATATATATATTTTTTACCTCCTATAATAGTGGCAAAGATAGTTAACTTCATTGTTAAGCGATCTTCTCTGACAAACTGACAGTTCCAGGCCCTGCTTGAGGAAACGGAATGTGCATATCAAGATATCCCGCTGTACTGTGCAGTAAGGTGGCTCAGCTGTGGGAAAGTTTTGGAGAGGTTTGTCGGCTGCTTTGGTGCCATCAAGACCTTCCTGGCTGAAAAGGGCCAAGACTACCCAGAGCTCGAGGACGAGAAGTGGGTTGTGAAACTCATGTTCCTCACTGATATCACTGGACACCTTAACGAGCTCAACCTACGACTGCAAGGCGCAGGGCAGACTGTGCTGGACATGTTTGACACGTGGGCGGCTTTTGTTGGCAAGCTAGCGGTCTTTTCCAATGATGTTGCTACTTCCACGTTCCGCTACTTCAGACACGTAAGGGAACTGAGTCTGTCCTCGCAGCACAGCATCAGCACCGCTGAAATATGCAAGTTAGCTACCGTTAGCTGCTGGCTACCTGGCTCCACTCGGGAGCTCCAGCAGCTTGTCGATGTGCTAATAGCCTCAGCAAGCTAACGTTAGCTGGCTCCAGCAGCTTGTCGATCTGCTGGAGCCAGCTAACGTTAGGTTGCTGAGGCTATTAGCACATCGACAAGCTGCTGGAGCTCCCGAGTGGAGCTAGGTAGCCAGCAGGCTAAATGCTCCGCGACGCTGAACTGCCTGGGCCGGTCTGTCTGTCGAATGCATCACAGTTAGACAGTAGCTACTGTTAGCTGCCCTTCCGGATTAGCTTTGAGCGAACTATCTTTCCCGACCCAAAGTATTGTTTATAGTGCATTTCTTGCCACCTTATAGCATTTGTACATTTGTATGACAGTCTATAATGCTCCTGTGAGGTTTTTCCGGACGTTTTGGTAATGATTTTCACTATAAAATCATATTTCTAAATGACAGGAAGTTGATAAACTGGCCGGAATAGCTTTGAGCTAACGATCTTTGCCGATGCATTCCATTCTAAACGTAACGTTAGTTGTTCAAAACATTACCCGTCTATATAATTTGTTCCTCAACGTTATATAGACGGGTCATGTTTTGTAAACTAACGCTATGTTTAGAATGGAATGAATACATGGGTCGGGAAAGATAGTTAGCTCAAAGCTAATCCGGAAGGGCAGCTAACAGTAGCTACTGTCTAACTGTGATGCATTTTCTGTTTGCAGTCCAATGTTCACCAAAACACACACCCACACACTTATAATTTGTTCCTCAACGTTATATAGACAGGTCATGTTTTGTAAACTAACGTTATGTTTAGAATGGAATGAATACATGGGTCGGGAAAGATAGTTAGCTCAAAGCTAATCCGGCCTGTTTAACCACTAGCTTCTGTTAGCTAATGCTGGCTGAGCAAGGAAACTAACAGTAAACGTTTTTACATGAAATACAGCCCAAAAACCCTGCTGACAAACGTTTGCTTATTAAATACATTCTATACTATAATAATACAAACGTTTCATTGCCTCTCTGTGACGACAAAGTTGTTTAAATAAGGGGAGAAAAGTAGCTAAAACCAATGTATTTGGATGGGACAGGAAGTACCATTGGCAACCGGAAGTCAGCCGGAAGTGCCTACTTTCAGATTGTGCAAGTGGAGAATTCACCCTCCATTCACACATTGTGGTGTTCTCCATTAGGCCTGTAGGTGGAGCTATGACAGCACACGTACAGTGCTGCATTGCATCCCCCCCCAACTCAGATTTAGGGTTGATACAACCATCATAATAATATTGTTAATAATAACAATAACAATAATGATGTAATAATGTAAAAATGATCATTAACACTATGGTCGCCAAAACCGCCGTACCACGTCTTTCCTCGCCATGCTCATTCTGTCCATTCCATTTGACATTTTTTATCTCGCACAGATTCCTATCAAACTGTATTTCATCATCAATATAATGCATTTGGGGCTATAAATCACGTTCTGGAGAAAGCTGCAGAAAACGATAAAAACATACTTATACTTTAGACCGTATTTTAGTATGAATATGTGAATGAAAAAGTATAACGTTGCTACACCCTGAACAATAGATATAGGACGTTGAATGGGCCATAGTAATGTCAATTTAGCAATACAATTTAAAAAGTTATAGCCCTGCAAAGAAGGGGAACTTCTCCATATTAAATAGGGCTGGCGGAGGATGGTAAATTATGAATTTAAGCCTGGTGATCAAAGTGTTAAAAAGACCTGATTATGAGGGGAAAAAAATTACGATGCATGGAATATTGTTGATATGGCACACTAGTTACAACTATATTTCAAACTGGCACTCCATGTCAAAAATGTTGCTGACCCGTCTTATAGGGACTGTTACCTCATTCCATTGAGCTGTAATAGCTGTATAATAATGTATTTTGTAATTCAAGCAAGAGAGTTTCATGCTCTAACTGTCAGTCACCTAACAATGCCTTTGCAGAAAATGAATGCGATTGTTTACTTCCAGAACAAGAACAATCAGAATTCAGTGAGGATGATGCATTGCCGGTCTGATGAATATCTAAAATAACACCTCCCACTGTGCAGTGCTCTACTCTATACATCACGCTCAGCGGAAAGGAGTCTGCGAGTTGCAACTGACATTGTAACTGACAATGATGAACAAACTGTTTTCCAAAGTTGCAATGTAATGCACTACTGTAATGTAATGTACCTTTTATTGAACACCCTCCATAATACATTGTCAGAAGATGATTGTAGGAACACTGTTAATGTCATTTGTTATGCTGCTGTACGATGTTTGAAGGCTGACTGTGACAGGCCACGCTGACTGTGACAGGACACACACTAAAAATGGAGACTGAAAGTGTTGTATTTCAGGCCAAGTATTTCCAATCAATGAATTGACTTCCATTAAAGAACTCCCCTGCTACCCTGATCTCTATAGGGAGGTGCGTTACAGAGGTGTAGTCTGACGTCACTGGTTGTTCCACCCGTATAGGGATTTATCATTGGGAAAATGGATTATCGGCTATTGTAACAATTCTGCCGCATGAACATTGGCAAGCTTTCCATTTTTGCACAAAATGAGTTCCCTTCTACCACTAACATTATTGTTTAAGCATTTTTGGTTGAAATAAAGGTAGTTATAAGGTTTTTAATTTGTCGTAAAAAAAGAACTACATTTACCACTAGGCAGCCTGTTGTTCAGTATTGTTACGTATTACTTTCACATGGTGGAGGGATACTTACTGTCTGTGGTGCATATTCACATTGTGGTTGTAGTGTGTTGTCACTAATTGGTGGTTTGATTGACACACTGTTTCTTCCTGTTTTTCCATGTGTTTAAAATGGCCGCTTTCTAATGGACACAGGTGTGGTGATGAGGCACCACGCCCTACAAAGGAGAGCAGAGTGCAGGCTGCAGTGTCTCCCCACTTCACAAGAGATGTCTCAGCTCTCCAGCGTCTCACCTGCTCTCACTGCTTGTTGTACATTCGGCTTGTTCTTCCTTTTTGCCTATAGTTTTGTTATTGAACTTTGGAGTCTGGAACACCCAGCTCCAACTCTTTTTGTCCATTTAGTTGCTGTGTAAATAAATAGTTATTTTTGATAACTCTTGTCCAGTGTCCTGTGTCCACCACGTTGCATTCAAGGCCTTCACGAGCCATATTTTAGGCTTGAATGTAACATGGGGGCTCTAGCCGGTCTTCAAACAGGTAAGTATGCTCTTAATTTATAATTTGATTTGACTACTGGTATGCTTTAAAATATTTAGTTTAGTGGACACCACAGGTAGGTAATTTCATTGTTTTCTGGCTGTTGTTAGCCTCCTGTGTACCACGTACTCCTGGGGCGGTCATTGAAGGGATTGGTATATTATGATCTTTGGCTGGTAGCAGGTGTGGTTGAAGAAAGCTAGGTCTACAGTGCATTAGCTTTCAGTATAGGTAGGTTAGGGGGCCGGAGAATGTAATTAGTGTGTTAGGACCTGATGTAAGTGTTTTTGTTAGATTAGACATGTGGTGGGCCTAGCAGTCCTTCTTTTGACTGCAGTATAGGTTTTAGAAGCTATTTGTGAGTCAAATCAGATTGTATGGAGCGCCTGTTTGAATTATTTGAATTTGTTTGTTGAATTTGTTTGTTGAGTGTAACACAAGGGGTTTTGCCTCACTTGGTTTGTTACTGAAGGGCGTTTGTTCCAGTATTTTGGGATAAATGTCTACCACAGGGTTAGTCTTGTGGGTGGTTCATCTCAGCAGAGGCCTGTAGCTAGTGTCCAGTAGCAGTGTCTGCTGTAATTATCTAGTATAGGATCTGTGTGTGGTTAGTAGTGATTCTCTAGTATAGGATCTGTATGCATTATTGAGCTTGACCTTTTGATCCAGTATGGGTTATGCCGTGTGTCTTAAATACAGTGTGATTTGTTTTGCGTGCTAACATAAAATGCCGTGTGTTTTGGTTGATTAATTAATTAATTAATTAATTAATTAGTAATTAATATTGTTGTATTAATTTGTTGTCGTTTACTGAGGATAATAGAAAATGACGTTGGACATTGATGACTTTGTTGCAGAGCCAACACTGGCTAAGGTAAAAAAAAAATCAAAGGATGAGTTACTACAGGTAGCAACAAGGTTTTCGATAGACCTCGATGCAGGCCAGAAAAAGGAGAACTTGTTAGGTCAATTAATTGAGGAACTGAGTACACTGAAGGTTTTTGGTGTGGCTGCAGGTAGAACTCTGGAGGAGGGGGAGAATGCTTTGAGCTACCGCGTGGGCGAGATTTGGAGCTTAGGACAGCGCGTGAGCTTGCAGCTGTTAACAAGGCAGACCGTGAGGACCTTGAAGCTAGTGAGATAAGGAGAGCAGCTACAGCAGCTACAGCAGCCAGGGCAGAGCGTGAGGGCAGAGCAGCTGAACGTGAGGCCCAGGAAGCTATTGAGGTGGCACAGGAGGTACGCGCCCAGGCAGCATATGACCGGGAGATGGCGATGCGTAATGCGGGTGGTGCTGGTGCTATACATGTGCATCGGGAGCCGGGTTTTGATATGGCTAGGCAGAAAAGCATGGTTCCGTTTTTTTTGGAAAGGGACGTCGATAGTTTTTTTTTTATTATTTGAGGACATAGCTGGCAGTTGCGGCTGGCCAGCAGATAAATGGACTATCCTCATGCAGAGTGCTTTGCGCGGTAAGGCACAGATTGTGTATGCGTCGATGTATCCTAATAATAAAGATTATGCTTTGGTGAAACAGGCTATCCTTAAAGCCTATGAATTGGTCCCTGAGGCTTACCGCCAGAAATTTCGCGATTTGAGGAAACAAAGCTCTCAGTCTTTTGTGGAGTTTGTGTGGGAAAAGCGGTTGCTTTTTGACCGGTGGTGTGCAGCAGAAAAGGTCACCACAGTGGAGGAGATTAGGGACCTAATCTTATTAGAGGAATTCAAGGTATATGGCGTTTCTGAGGATATTGCAGAACAGGTGGTGGTGAGGCCGGATTGGGTGTTTCCATCAGCTCCACTCCATCCAGGCCCAGCGGTGTATGTTTTGGAGGGGACTCGCTTGTGCGGGTATCAGGGCAATGTTGTTGTTTGTACTAGACAACGGTGTCACATGTTCCTCAATGGGGAGCATTTGGCGCAGTTAAAGGTTGTGTTCGACAGGGGCCCACCCATTGTCGCTTTGTGGTAGTGGCTCACTTTGTGGGTCACAGGTTTTTTGGTGTACAGTTGAGTGACTCTTGACCGGGGCTCACACTCAACACAGTACAGGCGCTGCACATGTTGGAGTGTGTGGTTGCATTTTTTTTGGTAAGGTTGGTAAGTATCCCCTTATTTATTTATGTTCGTTCTCTTGGTGATGGTTTCTTTGGGCTATAGTTGGGAGAAGAACATAAATCTTCGGTGTGGGGGTGTTACGTATTACTTTCACATGGTGGAGGGATACTTACTGTCTGTGGTGCATATTCACATTGTGGTTGTAGTGTGTTGTCACCAGTGTTGGGACTAACGCGTTACAAAGTAACTCGTTACTGCGTTCTTTTTATGTAGATTCATAGCGAGCGTCCTTATTTCGCCTGCGTTTGTTTTGTTTACTGTAGAGACTGAAAGGCGCTATATAAAACGAAGTATTATTATTATTATTATTTCTTTCCGTAGCCTCATTTCTGGTTTTCGCATTTCTGATTGGCCACTGACTGACGTTCTCTGACCAGAGAGCGTCAGTCAGTGGCCACTGGCCAATCAGAAATGCGAAAACCAGAAATGCGGCTACGGAAAGAAATAGACGCTCTCCTGTTTATTTCACCTGCGTAGATGTGGGCGTGTTTGTTTTGATTTTACTATAGTATTAGTCTAGAGACCATCATGGAGGCGTCCACTAAATCCAGTTTTGGTACATGGAGATATTCTCAGTATTTTTCCTATATCGAGAGCAAAGAAAAGAACATCTTGGTAAAATTTACGTTGTGTCTACGGGTCCTATCGACTGCCCAAAACAGCAATTCTAATTTACTGAAGCACCTGGAGAAACAAAATGCTTCAACGAAGCTAGTAGCTAAGCCATCAGACACACCCGAAGCCACTCCACGCAAGCAACAGCGGCTCTATTTTACTCGAGGGACTGCTAGCCAGGGAGCACGCGACAAAGCAATTGCACGGTATGTTGTGGAAAATGCAGGCTATTTCGACAGTGGAGTCACCTGCTTTCAAGCAACTAGTGGACATGATACCATGTCCCAGTGGCACACGGCAAATGGGGCGGAAAACGTTTTCCAATTACTTGGATATTGAATATACAAAGATGGAAACTGAGATCAAGAAAACGTTTGAAGGGCTGGACTACATCTCGACCACCGCAGACATTTGGTCCGTCCACAACAAAAGTTTCCTCGGGATAACATCTCACTGGATAAACCCAACTACTTTACAACGCCAGAAAGCGGCATTGGCTTGTAAACGGATAAAGGGTAGGCACACGTATGATGTCATTGCTGCTGAGATTGACCACATTCACTCATTGTATGGAGTTTCAAAAAAAGTTACAGCCACAGTTACTGATAACGGCTCTAACTTCGTAAAAGCATTTCAAATGTATCAACCGGAATCGCTCTCTGACGATGATGATGAAGTTGATGAAGAGGTTATCTTCACTGATGTTGCAGACGTGCTTAACACCGCTGCAGAGGAAGGGCTTGTTTTACCTCCACACCAGAGATGTGCATCTCACACACTGAACTTAATTTCATGCTCTGATGTGGACAAGTGGCTCCTTTCAAATCCTGGGACTAAGGGAATCTACAGAAGCGCTACAGCTAAGTGCACAGCACTGTGGAATAAAGCTAGCAGGTCGACAGTGGCTTCAGAGATAGTGGGCGAAGTGGTGGCCAAAAAGCTGCTGGTGCCATGCACTACAAGGTGGAATTCCTTTTATGATGCTGTGGCAAGAATAATTGAAATACCTATGGCTGACTTGAGTGCCATATCTGGTCGTTTACAGCTCAAATGTATCAGCGAAAGGGAACTTCAGTTTCGGAAGGAATACTGTGCCATAATGAAGCCACTCACAGTTGCTCTGGACATCCTGCAAGGAGAGGATAACTGTTACTATGGCACCCTCCTGCCCACTCTAGAAGTATTAATGTCAAAGACACTGGGGAAGATGGTCTGACTGTGGCAACTGGCCTACCTGAAGCCGTAGTGCAGGTAAGAAACATTCATCAACACTTTTGTAATGATCTGCTTTCCCCTCCTCACTGTACAGAAATACTGCATTAATCAGTGGACACCAGTGCACCGCTCGTTTTTATTACAGCACACATGGTATAATTGTTTACTAAAGGAGAAAAAAATATGTAAACATTAATATTGTTAGCTGAGAGAGAGCACTGATATAGCCAAAGAAAAGGGGACATTATTTGAACATATTGATATCTTATTTATAAACTGTACTGCATCTACACACTGGGTGCAACATACATAAATAGTAATACTTATTTTTTTGGCAAAATAAAGTTTTAGTTTTGTCATCAGTTGCACATATATTCTCAATTTCTCATTGTCTGTTTTTGTGGTGTTTACATTATTTTATAACTCATAATAATAACTATAGTTCAAAATCACCTGGTGGTGTACAGCTTTCATGGAAATGTACACAAAGGGAATCTCTCACTTATTCTAATGTCTGTGTCACTGTGTGTATGTTTCGCAGGCTATCAAAAGACGATTTGCATCTGTCTTGGAAAGCAACGATGCAATGCTGGCGGCTGTCACACTTCCCAAGTTCAAGTTAAGGTGGTTGAGAGAGCAGAGGAAGAAAGAGATGGTCAAGGGAATTGTTACGGACGGTGTCCTTATGTGTATATATGTAAGGGATAATGTATGGTTACGAGGTCATTGTCGCAAAATAATTGACCGACACAGTTTAAAATACCGAGGCGCCGCGCCGAGGTGTTTTAAACGTAGTGAAGGTCAATTATTTTGCGACAATGACCGAGTAGGCTATACATTATCCCGCTTATTACATGGCTAACTTACTAACAATATACCTAATTCATTTGACAAATCGCAGTTGTTCTGTGGCTCTGTCAGCCCAAATAAAGTGATTATTATTATCGCGGGCAGCCTCTGTTCTGGGCTGGCTCCGCTGTCAGTGCAGCCGCGGCAGGTGTTCTCTGATTTGCTGCACTGATGTGGGACATTATCCCGCTTATTACATGGCTAACTTACTAACAATATACCTAATTCATTTTACATCGACTCGCAACACTGGTTCAATCTGGCTGCGTTCTGGCTCCGCTCGTCGCTCATCGCCGGCAGCAGAACACCAGCAGTGTCTAATTGCACTGAAACAGTGTGTGTCAGTGGGCTTGATTGCGAACAGCTGCGCACTGCGGTCATTATTGAAAAATCTGCATAATGACCGCAGTCGGGGGGCTGTTGACCAATCACAAGCAAGCATTTCGGCGAATGTGAAAACGCCATGTAATAAATGGGAGTAATGTATGTAATCTGTTGTGTGTATATATAGGGCTGGGCGATATGACGATATTATATAAATATCGGGTACAGTTCATTAACGATACACTTTTTTAACGTATTGTGGATATCGTGATGTTTTGCCCAAGAGGATTGTGTCGCGTCAATCTGGTCCACACCCGTTCAAACTTTTGAACAACGCCGCCCCCACACACACTACTGCATCAAAGTTACTAATTATTATTAACAAAGGCATTCGTTTTGTGGCATTAACGTTATATAGTTACACGTTCAATAACATTAGCGTATTTACCCAAACATAGCAACGTCCGATGACGACAGATAGCAAGCGTTACTGTTCATATCTCAGCCCGTGCGGAGTTGTGCATGCCCATTCTGCGGTCTGTTAATAAAGTTTTCAATCAGACAGATGTATGGAAAGGCTTTTATTATAACATTCGTTGCAATAAAATCATTATGGCTTGTTTAGTCATGCTGCGGTGCGCTGGTAATCACTCGGGGATTGGGAGCTGTTGTTGTCGTTGAGCTGAGCTCAGCTCTCGTCAAAATCAATTGCGGAAGTAAAAAACGCATAGAGCTTGCCGATTGGTGCTAAGAACAGCAGGGCGGGTTCAATCGGTGTGACGTAATTGGCAGACTCGACTGTCAATCAAAATTATTCTCGAATGAATGAAAACGTTATTAACGATTGCAGAATGGGTACAATACAGTACAGCTCAATACAACAACAGTGGACTGGGGGATGAAGACCAGAAAAAGACTTTCGGCTTTTTTACATAAGGGTCCTCCATTTTCAATTCATCAAAACATTTAGAGACATACAAATATACAGTAGTTTCATAAAAATGCTAAAATGCTATTTATTGATTGATTGATTGATTTAAAACTTTATTAACATATTGCAGAATGGGTACAGTACAGCTCAATACATACAATTGTTAAGGGGATGCAGACCAGAGAAAGTCTTTCGTCTTGTTTACATCAGGGTCCCCCATTTTCAATTAATCATATTTCATATCTAAATCATATAATATCTCATTGCTAAATATATGCAATATATAATCTAATAATCCAATAATCTAAATCTAATATATAATATAAAAATGCTAAATGCATGGGTATTTTATTTAGTCTTTAATGTTAGCTTGCAAACTCAAATACTGTCTTGGTAAGCCTCATAATGAATTGTTTGGGGAAAAAAAGAAAAACATCGTGATGTGTATCGTGTATCGCCGAAAGGTCAGAAAATATCGTGATATCATATTTAGGCCATATCGCCCAGCCCTATGTATATAGGCATGTTTTGTTTGTTGTTGTCTTGTCTCCCTCTTGTGTCTACATATCCCCAGGTTCCCAGTTGCAGCAGCAGCTGGTCAATCAGCAACTCACCCCGGTGCAGCGGCAGCTGAGACTCGTTCTGCAATCAACATCCACTCTCCCTTCATAATACCCTTTGTGTTTCAGTGTTAGTTGGCTCCCTGGTTCGTTTGGTCTGTGGTTGTGGTAATTATACTTGGTCTGTGTCTGTGTGGGAGCTCATATTTGTGTGGTCTGGTAATAGAGCTGGTGAAGGCTCTGGCACTTTGTGCTATTAGTTAGTTTAGGACTTTGGTATAGTTTTGTGCTGTTTGTGTGTTGTATAGAGCTGTGGCCTGTTTGGCATTAGTTTAGTTATTTGTACATTTCTGTTTTGTTCCTAACTTGTGTATTTCCTCGTCACCCAGCCTATGGTGATTGTTTTGCTTTGTTATTAATCTTTTGTTTCGCACACAGGGACATTGAGGGCAGGAAGATACCCTGGGGTCTACATCTGCATCACGTAGGAGAACTACTGTTAAAGACACCAGTTTAGAGTGAGCACCACCTCCTGTACTTTGGGGCGTCCGCGCCTGTCAAGGGGGGGGTGGGCTTTTGTTTCCTTTTGATAACACCACCAGACCCAGGCTCGTCCAAAGAGCAGGACTTTTTTTGCTTTGAGGACAATGAGGAGGGTGAGGAGGACACCTTCAGCACTGTGGAGAGTCAGGTAATGGCCTACTTGAGAACAGCCGAAACAGGGATGGAGATTCTCAAACAGTTTCCCATAATAAAGGAAATTTGTCTGAAAAAAAAAATGCAGCTACTCCATCCAGTGCACCAGTTGAGAGACTCTTCAGCCTGGGGAGTCTGGTACTGTCTCCAAAGAGGAACAGGCTGTCTGACCAAAGGTTTGAGAAGCTGCTCCTTATGAGGTACAACCACTGGTTCGAAGGCTAAACCGCCACTCAAACATTCATCCAGGTCTTTGCCAGTAAGCACTTTATTTTGATTAAGTAGGCCCACATTTGTTATCTGTGCAACATAAAACGTGGCTTAATTTAGTAGCCACAGTGACACAAACAACAGCACTTTATTTTTTATTTTATTTTTTATAATTTATGTTATATTTCAGAACACTTATTTTATGTAAAAGTGCATTGCTTGCTGGTATTCATACTTGAATTAAAGGAAAAATACTATGACTTATTTTTTTATACTTGGACCATATACACAACAGCAGTTGCAACTTGCCTCTATACGAATATGGTGCTGAAACCACTTACATTTTTGCACTTTGATTCTGAATAATATATTCAGATTGTATTTAGTTATTTATTTCAGAATGCCTTGAGGAAAATAAATGTTGTGTTTGTTCTGTTGCACATTGCTTGCTAGATTTCATACTTGAGATATGAAGGGATATTTTAATGTGCAAACACAACAGTAGTTATGGTGCTGAAGCCACTTACATTTTTGCTTTTTGATTCTGAATAATATATTCAGATTGTATTTATTTATTTCAGAATGCCTTGAGGAAAATAAATGTTGTGTTTGTTCTGTTGCACATTGCTTGCTAGATTTCATACTTGAGATATGAAGGGATATTTTAATGTGCAAACACAACAGGAGTTATGGTGCTGAAGCCAATTTAATTTTTGCTTTTTGATTCTGAATAATATATTCAGCTTGTATTCAGTTATTTATTTCAGAATGCCTTGAGGAAAATAAATGCTGTGTTTGTTCTGTTGCACATTGCTTGCTAGATTTCATACTTGAGATATGAAGGGATATTTTAATGTGCTAAACACAACAGTAGTTATGGTGCTGAAGCCACTTACATTTTTGCTTTTTTGATTCTGAATAATATATTCAGATTGTATTCAGTTATTCATTTCAGAATGCCTTGAGGAAAATAAATGTTGTGTTTGTTCTGTTGCACATTGCTTGCTAGATTTCATGCTTGAGATATGAAGGGATATTTTAATGTGCAAACACAACAGTAGTTATGGTGCTGAAGCAACTTTAATTTTTGCTTTTTGATTCTGAATAATATATTCAGCTTGTTTAGTTATATATTTCAGAATTCCTTGGGGGAAACATTTTTGGTTGGGCTATGTTGTTATGTGTGCCTTGTGTGTTAGTTTTGGCTAACTAAGCAAAGCCAGACTGACTATTTTTGTTAGTTTGGTTGGTATTTTTTGGATATATTGGCAGACTATACCCAACTATGACCTGTAGAGGGCAGCAATACTTGTTCTGGCCTCAAATAAATTGGCATTTAAACATTATCTTTGTGTTTGTGTCAGGTTTGTGTTTGTATAGACCACATTGCTTAGCAGAGTTCAGTGATGTGAATGCAAATGAATGGAAACTGTCAAGTTGATTAACATTTTTGACTAAGAATCTGTAAGGGTATTAATGGGAGCAATAAAAAAAAATGTAAGTAACTAAATAGTTACTTTTCACTAACTCATTACTTTTGGGTGTAAGTAACTATTAAAGTAACTAAGTTACTTTTAAATGAAGTAACTAGTAAAGTAACTGAGTTACTATTTTTCAGTAACTAGCACAACACTGGTTGTCACTAATTGGTGGTTTGATTGACACACTGTTTCTTCCTGTTTTTCCATGTGTTTAAAATGGCCGCTTTCTAATTGACACAGGTGTGGTGATGAGGCACCACGCCCTACAAAGGAGAGCAGAGTGCAGGCTGCAGTGTCTCCCCACTTCACAAGAGATGTCTCAGCTCTCCAGCGTCTCACCTGCTCTCGCTGCTTGTTGTACATTCGGCTTGTTCTTCCTTTTTGCCTATAGTTTTGTTATTGAACTTTGGAGTCTGGAACACCCAGCTCCCACTCTTTTTGTCCATTTAGTTGCTGTGTAAATAAATAGTTATTTTTGATAACTCTTGTCCAGTGTCCTGTGTCCACCACGTTGCATTCAAGGCCTTCAAGAGCCATATTTTAGGCTTGAATGTAACAAGTATGCTATGCTATTGGCCTGTTAGGCTGTCGCCTTATCCCCGTCACGGCCAGCTGACCAAGCTAGCTAGCTAACGTTAACGTTACCCCGCTAAACGTACTAGACGTTAGCATTATGTCTACTGTCGTGAACCATTTTAAATCGGGGCATGAAGAGGAGTTTCGGGAATGAGTAAAATGTGCAGGTCCTCTCCTCAGACCTGTGGGGCAAGCACTGCATACGCATCATGCCGGCTAGCAAGATAGCTAGCTAGCTACAAGGTCACGGCCCGTTGATACCACGATAGCTAACGTTACAAGCTCAAACCCCTTATAACTACTACTACTGTCGTGTCCATAAGTTCCCTGGCAGAATACTTTGTTTGTGAGGACAAAAATATACCAAGAGGAGAGAACCATTTTAAATCGGGGCATGTTAGGAGTTTCGGGAATGCCGGCTAGCAAGCTAGCTAGCTACTAACGTTATGTAAAAAACAATAACGTTATAAACTATACAGAATATGTACAACGAAACAATGATTTACATTAGTATTTACAGTGATTTACTATGCAGCAAAATAACGCTATAAGATTTAAATTATAAATACAAATATTAAAAAATGGTGGTTGGCTATAAACTGGTGTTGAGTGAAACAGATACTAGCAACAGATTCAGGGTCAGTTATTTTCCCATTGTATGAATTGTTAAGCTTATGGAATGTAAGGGAAATCTGATCTTAGGTCTGTGACTACAGGCAGGTGGCTACGCTGTGGTGACGTCAGTCAGCAGCGCCAAATAGCAGTGTAGTTTCCCAGCGAACAAAAACATAACCGTTGTTATTTTGCTACCTTTACGATTAATTGCGAATATTTTCATGTTGAGCTATAGATTGTGGATGAATACGCACAGAAAGGTACACCATGCCAACGTTAATGCTTTATTTATCTAAAACGAGCCGATTTAGAAATGGTCAATGGGGAAATGCATTAACACATCCTGCGCCAAAAACGTTGTACGTGTTTCAAGTTCATGCTAATTCTGCCAATCCACGGCGTACAACGTTATTGAGATCATATTTCATTTTTTCGACATGTTATTCATATTTCCCTCACGGAGCCTCGTCTGATGCAGTGTGAGCCGGCACAACTCTGCAACGCTTCAATACTGCCCCCTGGTGGATGATCGGTGAGTTGCAGTACCGGAAATGGACGAGTCGATCTCGGTGCGTCTCCGAAATGTGTCCGGCCACTCGCATATTGTTGCGGGACTATACACACGTCCGTGTGTAGCGATTAGGCTTGGGCGGTATGATGGTATTACGGTATACCAGGGTATTTCGAGATCCCGCCAGTATGATTCTCAATACCGTGACGTCACAGACTGCTATTACACTGACACGGAGTTGATTGTAGTGCACTGCACAGCACGCGCCAGCAGAGGGTTACGTGGCTGGGAGCTAACGTTAGTAGTACCAGGATGGTGCGGGGAAACTGGCTACCATTCTGGGACTGGGAGCTAACGTAGTAGTACCTGGATGGTGCGGGGCTAACTGGCTATCGTTCCGTGATTTGTTTACTTGGTAACACGGGTTGCTAAATGCTAAGGAATTTGGGTTCGAGGTTGAAGAAAGTGCACTTCTAGGTTGAAAGAACGGCCCTAATGTCAACGTGTTTCAATGTAATCGTTATGTATGGTGATAACGAGTATATTGTTAGCCCCCCCCCCCCCCCCCCTTGATGAAAATGAAAGTCATACGTCATATACCATATACCGGGGTATTATGTCAGCAGTCTATGACGGTGTGAAAAAAATTATACCGCCCAAGCCTAGTAGCGATCGCTGCCATAACGCAATAATCGATACGATTTGGCGGTGTATTATGATTATACAAACCGGAAATGGATTTAGGCGATGGCCGTCAAATAAGTGGGATCTTTTTCCTCCAGTCTCATCGTCGAAAGGTAAGAGGACGCTGACGTTACTTTCAGCCTGTTTGTTTATTATTATCCATGCAAACTGCTCTGATCAATATATCACACATACTACATAAAGCATTTAACGACGATCACGGAATTATAAACGACCCCCCCCCCCCTCCGTTCATCCGCGCATGATCAGTCATAACGTTTAGGATCATGTACAGTTGAAATTTTTAATATAGCGTGGATCGGCAACAAACGGCATTTGATCATCTATATGCGTTTATGCCTATATCTCACGTTCTAGGAATTACTGCAGGAAACGATAAAAACATATTTATATTCTAGACGGTATTTTCGTATGAACGTATGAATGAAAAAGTAAAACGTTCCTACATCCTGAACGATAGATAATCGATGTTGAATGGGCCATAGTAATGTCAATTTAGCAATACAATTAAAAAAGTTATAGCCCTGCAAAGAAGGTGAACATCTCCATAGACTTACAGTGCTGGCAGAGAATGGTATAAGATGCTCAAATTGCGTGGCAGGGAATGTGTTAAGTGGAACAGAGGGTGGAACAGGAAAAAACGAAAATTACGTAACCACTACAACTCCCTATTTCAGTTATGTTGTATTTCAGTTATTTTAAACTTACTGTTATGTGTACTTTCACATGGTGGAGGGTATACTTACTGTCTTTTGGTGTACATTCACATGGTGGTGGGTGTACTTACTGTCTGTGTTACATTCACGTGGGGGTGTAGTGCTTAATTGATGAGTTGTCACTGACTGATTGCCTTGTAATTGAAGACAGGTGTGGTGACGAGAGGCTCCCCTCTATATCAGCAGACTGGGAGCATCGTCACTGTCTCTCACCCTTCTTGTTTTGTCCATTGTATTTCATGTCCTGAACCAAGGAGGCTTATGCAGCCAGGGCCCTGTTGCCCGTACCTGGCTAACTGAGTTAGCCGGATAATGTTCAGCATAGCTTGACTTAAGCCAGACATTTCCGTTCCCCGATGTCGGATTTTCTAAGTCACTATGGCAACAGATAGAAAAGTTTGAAGTTGAGTTAGCTGGATATAAGCTGGCCACTCCCTCGGAACAAAATGGCAGCTCCCTTCCTCAGAGATTGATTGATTGATTGGAAACTGTATTAACAGATTGCAGAATGGGGTACAATACAGTACGGCTCAATACACACAATTGTTAAGGGGATGCAGACCCAGAGAAAGACTTTCGTCTTGTTTACATCAGGGTCCCCCATTTTCAATTCATAATGACATTTATGACATACATGACATACAGATATATCATGACATTTATGACATACAGTACATGACATACAGATATACAGTACTGTTACATTTGTGACATACAAGATATGCAAATATACAGTACTGTTAAAAGAGATCCTAACAGAAAATATATATACGAGGGGGAGGAAACTGTACATTGGGAGGGGGTGTTTGGACATTTACGGGGGCCAGTTTCGAATTGCAGCCTCCCGTAGGTGCTATTTGATCCCATTATACCATTCTGAATAATGTTTTCGCGAGATGATTTCCAGAATGTATTGATTTCATAGAATGTGTGACTCAAGGTAAAACCTTCCATGGCAATGGGGATTCTGGTCTCAGAATAGAGGCGTGGGTTCGAATCCCACTTCTGACATGCTATTTTCCCGGAAATAATTATAACTCAGAAATGAGTGAAGCTTGTAGTGTGAGATCCCAATAATCTACATTGCAGCTGTCAGGATGGCCGAGTGGTCTAAGGAGCCAGACTCAAGGTAAAACCTTCCATAGCAATGGGGCTTCTGGTCTCTGAATGGAGGAGTGGGTTCGAATCCCACTTCTGACATACTATTTATCCTGACAAATAAGAACTTAGTGAAGCTTGTAGTGTGAGATCCCAATAATCTCTATTGCACCTGTCAGGATGGCCGAGTGGTCTAAGGTGCCGGACTCAAGGTAAAACCTTCCATAGCAATGGGGCTTCTGGTCTCTGAATAGAGGCGTGGGTTCGAATCCCACTTCTGACATGGTGTTTTCCCGGAAATAATTATAACTCAGAACCTAGTGAAGGTTGTAGTGTGAGATACCAATAATCTATATTGCACCTGTCAGGATGGCCGAGTGGTCTAAGGAGCCGGACTCAAGGTAAAACCTTCCATAGCAATGGGGCTTCTGGTCTCTGAATGGAGGCGTGGGTTCGAATCCCACTTCTGACATACTATTTATCCTGACAAATAAGAATTTAGTGAAGCTTGTAGTGTGAGATCCCAATAATCTCTATTGCAACTGTCAGGATGGCAGAGTGGTCTAAGGCGCCAGACTCAAGGTAAAACCTTCCATAGCAATGGGGATTCTGGTCTCAGAATAGAGGCGTGGGTTCGAATCCCACTTCTGACATGCTATTTTCCCGGAAATAATTATAACTCAGAAACGAGTGAAGCTTGTAGTGTGAGATCCCAATAATCTACATTGCAGCTGTCAGGATGGCCGAGTGGTCTAAGGCGCCAGACTCAAGGTAAAACCTTCCATAGCAATGGGCATTCTGGTCTCTGAATAGACGCGTGGGTTCGAATCCCACTTCTGACATGGTGTTTTCCCGGATATAATTATAACTCAGAACCTAGTGAAGCTTGTAGTGTGAGATCCCAATAATCTACAATGCAGCTGTTAGGATGGCTGAGTGGTCTAAGGCACCAGACTCAAGGTAAAACCTTCCATAGCAATGGGGCTTCTGGTCTCTGAATGGAGGCGTGGGTTTGAATCCCACTTCTGACATCCTGTTTTTCCGGAAATAATTATAACTCAGAACCTAGTGAAGCTTGTAGTGTGAGATCCCTATAATCTACATTCTAGCTGTCAGGATGGCCGAGTGGTCTAAGGCGCCAGACTCAAGGTAAAACCTTCCATAGCAATGGGGCTTCTGGTCTCTGAATGGAGGCGTGGGTTCGAATCACACTTCTGACATACTATTTATCCTGACAAATAAGAACTTAGTGAAGCTTGTAGTGTGAGATCCCAATAATCTCTATTGCACCTGTCAGGATGGCCGAGTGGTCTAAGGCGCCAGACTCAAGGTAAAACCTTCCATAGCAATGGGGCTTCTGGTCTCTGAATAGAGGCGTGGGTTTGAATCCCACTTCTGACATCCTATTATCCCGGAAATTATTATAACTCAGAAACGAGTGAAGCTTGTAGTGTGAGATCCCAATAATCTACATAGCAGCTGTCAGGATGGCAGAGTGGTCTAAGGCGCCTGACTCAAGGTAAAACCTTCCATAGCAATGGGGCTTCTGGTCTCTGAAATGAGGCGTGGGTTCGAATCCCACTTCTGACATACTAATTATCCTGACAAATCAGAATTTAGTGAAGCTTATACCGTGAGATCCCAATAATCTATATTGCAACTGTCAGGATGGCCGAGTGGTCTAAGGCGCCAGACTCAAGGTAAAACCTTCCATAGCAATGGGTCATCTGGTCTCTGAATAGAGGCGTGGGTTTGAATCCCACTTCTGACATTCTGTTTTCCCGGAAATAATTATAACTCAGAAACGAGTGAAGCTTGTAGTGTGAGATCCCAATAATCTAGATTGCAGCTGTCAGGATGGCTGAGTGGTCTAAGGCGCCAGACTCAAGGTAAAACCTTCCATAGCAATGGGCATTCTGGTCTCTGTATAGAGGCGTGGGTTCGAATCCCACTTCTGACATGGTGTTTTCCCGGATATAATTATAACTCAGAACCTAGTGAAGCTTGTAGTGTGAGATCCCAATAATCTACATTCTAGCTGTCAGGATGGCCGAGTGGTCTAAGGCGCCTGACTCAAGGTAAAACCTTCCATAGCAATGGGGCTTCTGGTCTCTGAAAGGAGGCGTGGGTTCGAATCCCCCTTCTGACATACTAATTATCCTGACAAATAAGAACTTAGTGAAGCTTGTAGTGTGAGGTCGATGTTGTCCGAAGCACATTGTTTTTGTCTCCGATTTTATATCAGATCAGACAGAGATGGCTGAGCCACCACAACACCATCACGTCAGTCACCATGTGGAGATCAGACACCCCTCTGGTGCCGCTGTGAAGCAGTAGTGAGGGAGAGGGCGGTGTGTTCACTCCTCAGTGAGGGAGTCCTATAAACAAGGTGCTTTGCTGCCAGCAGGGACTCTGTCTAGGGATACCTTTGTGCAAAATAGACAGAAACCTTTTTTGGACACTGATACATATGAAACGAGTGAGATCCTAAAGGGAAGGCTGTCTTGGAGGACGCATGACAGACTGACACACACACACACACACAGGCATATGTGCTCACACGTGCGTCTATGCACACACACACACAGACTCAAAGTGATTTAATGTGAACTGGCAGACCATTGAAGCCTGACTAGCAAAAATCCCTCACCTGCACAAAGGGGGGGACATGTGCATGTACGCACACACACACACACACACACACACACACACACACACACACAAGCATATATATATATATACACATCACTGGTTCCCAGCTGTATATATACGCTATGCTTTGCTTGCTTCATATCACAGCCGGGCAAATTAACATAGGCTGAAACAAACTTTTGATCTCCCGGGTGACGGTAGGCTACGTCATTTTATTTTACTTACTCAGAAGCATTCCATATTACCTTTTTTATGTTCTAAATATATCAGCCCCCAGTAAAGAGACAGACTCTCCATTGAAATGTTGAGAAGTTGGAACATTTCAACAACTTATTTGACAAATCCAATTACATGACGTACCGTTGCCTCGGGAGAGCTAATGTTAATTTAAGTCGATGTAAATTTGCCCGGCTGTGATATGAAGTGAGCATATACAGTGTACATACAACAACAAGCTAATATATACAAGGAGAATAAGCAGTGCAGCGGGGAGAGAACAGCACAGGGTGCAGCTGAGAAAACCCACCACCAGGGCTCCAGATGCGGCTCTTTCCCCCTTTCTTCAGAGCAGCCTGTTGTCTTTTTAAGTAAAGGCTCATTTGAACTGAATACAAACATCCACATGAACACCCGTCAGCGGGGATGGAATAACGATGAAGAGGCAGAGTCATCCGTAATGACAGTCATTAATCCTACAGCTCTGCTCTGAGACCTTCCTGGTGCACAGCGGAACGCTGCTGAAACAGTGCGACAACAGGGAGCTGACGTGAGGCTTCGTTCTTATTCCCCACGAGAGACATCTTATTACGTGCAACAGAGCAAATCATGCAACTGCCTGCCGCTAACTCTGCTTCTAAAACATGAGGAATAAATGGCTGAGTTTCTACAGCGTTTTATCTCTCGTACTAGTACTACTCAAAGCTCTCTACTGGAGGAGTTTGGGGTTAAGTGCCTTGCTCAAGGGCACTTCAATAGCTGGCATTGAGGAATGGGAGAACATTATTCATTCACCCCCCCCACCCAAAATCTTTCCTGCCAATCCAGGAGATTGAACTGGCAACCTTCTGGTCACAAGCCCGCTTCTCTAACCTTTAGGCCACCATGAAGAAAAAATAATCAATTACATTTTTAAACTCACTGACTTGCTGGCAAGAGGGTTTCTCCTGCTGCTGACGCAGGGCAGACTGCTGCCTGGCAACGTGTCTGCTCTAACACTGTCCTGGATGGGGCTTTAACCCCATGGTTCCCTCACAGAGACTTGACTATAGTTCTCACTCTCCCTCTCTCCACTTAATGTTGTTCAGAGACGAACCTGCTGATTGCTTGATTTACATTTAGCCAAGATGGAATGTCAGACTTGGCTCTAGGCTGTCATGTCTGCAAGATGATCACACAGCTTCATAGAAAGAGCCATATATGCTGAAGGACAGGAGATGACCACACAGCTTCATAGAAAGAGCCATATATGCTAAATGACAGGAGGTGACCACACAGTTTCATAGAAAAAGCCAGAGATGCCAAATGATAGCTTGATAGAAAGAGATGCTGAATGACAGGAGATGAGAGGCAAACACATACATATTGGGTAAGAAAAAGAGATCATTTCAATGTGATTTTTGGTGGACCTGAACGGCCTCCTGTGTGACTGAATGGTTGACAGGAGTCCTAGAACTACTGTGCCACTTGCATCCAGACTATGTCGAATTTCAATAACAATATGAACCTAACCGCCTCAAAGAATTTGACCTGGACGTTAATTTGTATGCTTCTATACGCCCGTCACTTAATACATGTGATTGGATAACAAATGTCACAAGCATTAACACTTTCAGTGCCCAGCAGGGGGCGCACATTTAGTGCTTGAATGCCCACCATCCACTTCAATGTTAGTGTGATGCCCACTAGAAGTGGTATCATGTTAATATCTTTAGATTATGTGTCAAAACAGTGTGAACATATGGGTACAGGATTACCTCCATCAGAAACAAGTTAGAAGAGTCATTTATATGTAATGGGAGACATTAACATAATCTGGTCAATAGGTGGCGGTATAGGACTGGTGTTTAGTGACTTCGCCTTCCAGGGACCCGTTACTGTGTGCTTAGGAACGCACGAGGCAATCTCAGCCTCACAACCGGGAGGAGCCAGAGTCAATAACATCGTGTCTGCACCTTTCCTTTGTCAAATGATTAACTACAACCTGTTTCATAGGTGGGTAATATACTACAAAACACACATAAAGGTTAACAAGGATACATGCAATGTCGAGGGTTCAAATGAAGTAACTATTGTCGATGTTTGAGTCAAGTTTAAGAAGTTTAAGACGACAGGTAACGTGGTTGAGAAGCAGACCGTCTATTGATGGCGCCACGTTTCGTTGGTACATTTAAATAGTGTTGGAACACAATTGTCCATTTAAGCACTAACGTGTCGAAGTTAAGTATCTCCAAGGGGATTATAAAGGTTTATGTTTTGAAATACATACTGTGTTGGGTTGAATTGCTGTGTAGTAAATGTGTATATTGTGTACAAGATGGTTAGAGGGAAAGTACTTTAGCTTACCCTACCAAGAAGGTAGCTAAACACCGGGGCTGTACCACATGCTCTCTCTCTCTCTCTCTCTCTCTCTCTCTCTCTCTCTCTATTGCGCCCTCAGTTAAATGTAAATATAAATCTGTTCCCTTGAGTTATACCATGGTCACGGTTTAGCAAATTCCTAGTAGGGTTGAGAACGGCCCGATACAAATATATATATAAATGTACTTTCAGTGCACATTTGAGTTTCAATAGAACTTGAGACAGGAACACAACTATGGATAACACTGAGGTGTGGAGGTATTTCGGTATACTAGAGAATAGTGGATATGACTGATGATAAGTGACTGATGATAAAGGTAACACTTATTGGTGATTTAAGGAATTGTTTGACAGACAATGAGAATGACAGTGTTGGTTAAAAGACATACTATGGTCCCTTCCAACATGCCTAGACATGTCTAGACAGAGGTTAACAGGATAATGTTTCTCTTCTCACGTGCTTATATTTAAGACGCCAAATATGTATAAAGACATAAGTAATCACAATGTACAGTATATAATACTGGATAACTACATTTAAAATGAAAATGCTATTGAAGTGAACCAGGGTATCCTAAAAGGGTAGAATGTGTGTTGCAATGATGAATATGCTTTTGAATTAATAACAAGTATGGGATTATAATTGAATGTATTGAAGTAATGTAACTAATTGAACTGGATGATGATACAATGATGATACAATGATTATACAATGATGATACAATGATGACACAATGATGATACAATGATGATACAATGATGATGATGATTGATTGATTATTCTATTGAATGAATAAATGTTGTTGAAATATACAACCGGGAGGAGCCAGAGTCAATAACATCGTGTCTGCACCTTTCCTTTGTCAAATGATTAACTACAACCTGTTTCATAGGTTAAACATATATCTGCTATCAGGTGCCATATCCTGGTACCTGTAACATTAGCATTAATATCGCCTAATCTATGTTTTAAATTATGGCTATGTGTCTAATCTGCCCGTCGCTTATCAATGACTCATTTTCCAGTCAACATTGTCGAAGCGGATTGTTTTTTTATCGGTTCATTTCCGTTTTATAGCATTTTGAAAAGCCCTCGTTTTCAAGGGTAAAAAAAAGAATCTGTGATAAACGCCCTGTACTGTAATATACTAGAACGTTGTAATTTTTCGGCCTATTTATGAATCGTTTTCAAATAAACGCTAGATTATCGATAGTATATGTGTACGTATGCACGCTGGTGCCGCGAGCTGAAAATCGATTATCTTAGTTCCTGATCACTCGCACAGTCAAACAGCCATATCCCACATAGGGGAAAAGCTTATATCTCCGTGAAAACAGGTCTGATTATCCTAAGACTGGTAAAATAGATTCCTTACCTGAGATCAGATGGTATCCAAAAAGATTATTCCAATTCCTGATCGCCATTCCAAAAATCTATCATTTTATTGATCCAATGCTACGTACTGTAAAGACATATTACACGCTGTTCTGAGGGTCCACAATGAATCTGATCGGCTCCGGTTACATGCGTGAGAAGTAAAATGTGGATTCCGGAGTTATTTTTTCTCATCCATTTTCATTGAGTCCGTTCCAAAAGGGTGCATTACCATCTGGGAGACGATAGGGGGCGCTTTTTTCACATCTGAGCGCCTGGTGGGGCTGGTTTACCAACGGTAGACTCGGTTGATGAAATATGAATTCAGATTGCTAATAAAAAAAATAAAACGATATTTGTCATGATGGGCATTCAGGGGGCGGGCTGATAACACAAGATATGTCATGATGGGCATTCAAAGCGTTAAGTGTAAGCTCATTGAGAGAGAGTGAAATAGAGAAAGAGATAGTGAGAAAGAGAGAGAGAGTTATATTTAGTTAGGACGATGACAAATTTAGACTAATGAGTCAAAGAGGGTCTATTTGTGAGCAGAACTGCTATAGTCTGGCTCTCTCAGGGTGAAATATCCAGTAACACAGTGATACAGTACATAGTATGAGGGACCTCTGGCGCCACAGCTGTGATAGGCAGAGCCATAAGGAGGCAGAGCCATGAGGACATACACTGCTCTTGCAGTACAGTATAGGTCAAACAAATCTTTCAAATATTTCTGTGCTGTGTTTTTTAGCCATCCAACGTAGATCTATCTAAGCCAGAGTTACCACATGAAAGAAAGCTTTTAACCTGTTAAGCCCTAGCCATATTTTCTGAAAATTCGCCAAAAAATACATACCTAAGTAAATGGAAGATTGCTCCACTTCTACAAGGGTTATTTGCATATTCTTGGTATCTAGGGACATCTATGGATCTCAGGGAATGTATTCCCAGTGTCTGAAACATGTTGTCTGTTACTAGGCTTGAGTAAATTGTGATGAAACAAAGCAGAATATAAATTATGATTTTTCTTTGGATCTTTGACAGTGAATAACACCATACTAAAAATGACCAGACATGATACTTTTTCAGTTCAGTACCTTCTTGAGATCATGTGTACAAAAAAATCTAAGGAAATTAATAAAGGGAAGATAATTAAACAGAAGGTTTTATAGATACAGTACTGAATTCTGCCATCCGGACACATGCCATTTGAAATATTATTATAGAATATAGAATATCAGGCGGCTGGGTGGCGCAGCGGACATTGCACTCAGCACCAACGCAAGAGACACCGGGTTCGACTCCGGCTGTCAGCGTTGCCTCCGGCTTGGGCCAGTCATACTAACTCAATTGGCAGAGTTAGCGGGTGGACGTTGATGGGTGGTAATCTGGACGTTGTGGACAGCGACTCCTACAGGTCGGTTGGGGACGCCTGCACAGCAGAGACAGGAAATGGCGGGGGTAGTGTGAGCCTCCCACACGTTACACCTCGCCAATGAGAGTCCGCGCTGGCAGGTGAAAAGATGTGACAGGCTGCCTCCTCGTGTATCGGAGGGGACACGTGATGCAAGGCTTCTATCCTCCCTACAACCGGCCAGTGGGGGGCATATGCGAGTAACGTTCAAGACAGGGGAGGGGAGAATTGGCACAGCAGGTAATTGGGATGGGAGAAAAATTGAAAAAGGAGAAAATGTGGATAAAAATAATAATATAGAATATCAGACCTACGGGGCGGCTACGTGGCGTAGTGGGCAAGGCGCTCGCCACGAATGCGGAGACGCTGGGCTCGCCTGTTCGAGCCCAGCGCTCCACATTGCTTTCAGTTTAGCTGGTCGTTCATACTAATACACATTGGCCGTATTAGGGGGTGGGAAACTGATGGGTGGGGATCGGGCGTTGTGGACAGCGACTCCTACAGGTCGGTTGGTGCGCCTGCGCAGTAGAATCAGGAAGTGTCGGGGGCAGCGTGAGCCTCCCACGCGTTACTCCTCGCCACTGAGAGATCGAGCTGCGCAGGTGAAAAGATGCGACAGGCTGCCTCCTCGTGTACCGGAGGGGACACGTGATGCAAGGCTTCTATCCTCACTACAGCCGACCAGTGGGAGGCATAGTCTAGCAACGTTCAAGACAGGGGAGGGTAGAATTGGAAATACGAAATTGGGATGGGAGAAAAAAAATTTAAAATGGGGAGAAAAAGTGGATTAAAGAAAACCTGACTTTTCTCGGGTTTGGCGCTCAAGCGTCGGCGAGTTAACCCGACTTTATTTGTGACTTAAACAGATGTGTCCTTCAGTTATTGGTGTAAAGTTGTGGAATTCTCTCCATAGCGAGCTTAACACATTCTGTGGCCGCCAATCGTTGAGCGCCAACAACGAGTTAACTCGTTTTTATGATCGTTATTTCCTTTATTCGCTATTGGCATTCATAATTCATCCAGCAAGGCTCCGGGAGCCAGCTGGACTCTGTCTGATATTTCAACGCCTCAATACCGCCGCCTGGTGGATTTCGGGCGAGTTGCACTCCACTCTAAACCGGATGTGGCGCTCTGTGCATCGGGGAAAATGTTCCGGCAGAGCTATCTTGTTATGTTGATCCAGACAAACACTGAAGTGCATTGGATCGCTTTCGAAATGCAATAATCAATATGCTTTCAGCGTTTATTGCGTCATACAAACGGAAAATGGATCTAGCAGATCGAAATCAAATAATTGGAATCTTTTTTCTCCAGACTCATCGGCCACAGGTAAGAGGAATCTAACGTTAATTCCAGCTCGATTGTCCATTTATTTCATTGCAATCCATCTGATCAACGTATGTCGTACTAAAGAAAGCCGTTACTGACAATCAAGGAATCAAAAACGACCCCCCCCCCCCCCCCCCCCTTTCCTTCACGCATGATGGAGCATAATGTATACCGAGCATATGCATTTGAATTTTTTAATATAGCGTTTATAGGAACGAAACGCCAATCGATTATGTATAATATGCGTCGGGGCCTATAACTCGCGTTCTAGGAATTACTGCTCTACACTCTAAAAACATACTTATATTCACAACGGTACTAACACGACAATGTATGAATGGAAAAATATAATGTTCCCACATCCGGAACGATAGATACCCGATGTTGAATGGGCCATAGTAATGTCGATATAGCTATAATATTTAAAAAGTTATAGCCCTGCAAAGAAAGTGAGCAACTCCATAGGCTTACAGCACTGGCAGAGAGTGGTATAAGATGGGTAAACTGCGTGGCACAGAATGTGTTAAGGGATGTAATAGTGTTTGTCAATTCAAAAATAATTATAAAAAATATATATATTTAGTCAGTATGAAAGTCAAATGTGATCTGAATAGTGAGATATTTTCATTTTTTTCTTCTTTATTATTATTAAATGTTTTCTTGTTTAATCTGTGGATTGTTTGTTTCTTTGTATATGGTATAAATTATTATTGTGTAAATTAGGTTGTACGCCGACCATCAAGTAATACTTGTTTAGTTTAGGAATAGGGGGCAGGTAACTATAAGAATTATTCTTCTTCCTGCTCCTTTTTGCCCATGGTATGGTATTTATGATTTTGTATGAAAACTCACTTTAACCTATTGATAAACAAAAATATACACTATGACTGCTGTTTTGACAGGATTAGGGTCTTTACTCTTGGCTACATTTGAAAAGAAATGCAACATTATGTCATACAGTCTGGAGAGATTGATTTATGGCTTGGGTCTGGTACCGGACCCGTCGGGCTTAACACATTGGGCGCCGGGCATTGTGCCCATCATTATACCCAGTCTGCCAGCACTGTAACCCTATGGAGATGTTTACCTTCTTTGCAGGGCTATAACTTTTTAAATATTATTGCTATATTGACATTACTATGGCCCATTCAACATCGATTATCTATCGTTCCGGATGTGGGAACGTTATATTTTTTCATTCATACATTGTTGTGTTAATACCTTCGAGAATATAAGTATGTTTTTAAGCTTTTTTGCTGTAATTCCAAAAACGCTAGTTAACACTTTCTAGGGGGCGCACATTTAGTGCTTGAATGCCCACCATCCACTTCAATGTTAACGTTAATATCGCATAATCTATGTTTAAAATTATGGCTATGTGTCTAATCTGCCCGTCGCTTATCAATGACTCATTTTCCAGTCAACATTGTCGAAGCGGATTGTTTTTTTATCGGTTCATTTCCGTTTTATAGCATTTTGAAAAGCCCTCGTTTTCAAGGGGGAAAAAAGATTCTGTGATAAACGCCCTGTACTGTAATATTCTAGAACGTTGTAATTTTTCGGCCTATTTATGAATCGTTTTCAAATAAACGCTAGATTATCGATAGTATATGTGCACGTATGCACGCTGGTGCCGTGAGCTGAAAATCGATTCTCTTAGTTCCTGATCGCTCGCATAATCAAACAGCCATATCACACATAGGGGAAAAGCTTATATCTCAGTGAAAACAGGTCTGATTATCTTAAGACTGGTAAAATAGATTCCTTACCCGAGATCAGATGGTATCCAAAAAGATTATTCCAATTCCTGATCGCCATTCCAAAAATCGATCCTTTTATTGATCCAATGCTACGTACTGTAAAGACATATTACACGCTGTTCTGAGGGTCCACAATGAATCTGATCGGCTCCGGTTACATGCGTGAGAAGTAAAATGTGGATTCCGGAGTTTTTTTTTCTCATCCATTTTCATTGAGTCCAATCCAAAAGGGTGCATTACCATCTGGGAGACGATAGGGGGCGCTTTTTCACATCTGAGCGCCTGGTGGGGCTGGTTTACCAACGGTAGACTCGGTTGATGAAATATGAATTCAGATCGCTAATAAAAAAAATTAAACGAGAATTCTCGTGATGGGCATTCAGGGGGTGGGCTGATAACATGGGCATTCAAAGTGTTAAAGGCCCTGACGCATATGATAGATTATCGATTGGTGTTTCTTTCCTATACACGCTATATATATATATATTTCATGGGAGGGACACGCCGCCCTCGTCGCTTCCTGATTCTACTGCGCAGGCGCACCAACCGACCTGTAGGAGTCGCTGTCCACAACGTCCGATCCCCACCCACCAGCTTCCCACCCCCCAATACTGCCAATTGTATTAGTATGAACGACCAGCCAAGCTGGTAGCAACGCCGAGAGCTGGGCTCGAACCCAGCATCTCCTGCGTTGGTGGCGATCGCCTTGCCCACTGCGCCACCTAGCCGCCGCCTATACACGCTATATTAAAAAATTCAAATGTATATGATCGGTATACATTATGCTTCATCATGCGTGAAGGAAAAAGGGGGGGTCGTTTATAATTCCTCGATCGTCAGTAACGGCTTTATTTAGTATGGGTTGATATATTTGACGTGAGTGTAACTCGCCCGACCATCCACCAGGTGGCGGTATTGGGGCGTTGCAATCTCAGACAGGGTGCCGCTGCAGTCCGGAGGGAGGCTGGATGAATTATGAATGCCATGGCGAAAAAATGAAATATTGATCCCAAAAACGATTTACGCCGTTGTTGGCGTTCAACGCATGGCGGGCAATAACGACTTACGCCGTTTATTGCGTACAATGTGTTAAGCGGTTAATGTAATGAAACCGAAATTTGTCATTTAGGTTAGTTGTTTCATATCAAGAAGGCTTAAACTTCAAACTTTTTCACCAGGGATCCACGTTTTGAAAAAGAAAAAACATTCTATCACCTAAAAAATATATCAAAACTCTGTCCCACTCTAACCCTGTCAGATGCAGAGAATTTTGTCCATGCCTTTATCTCCTCAAGACTGGACTACTGTAACGGACTCTTGTGGGAAGATTTGGTTGTTCCTCGAATCAGGACAAAAGGATATCGAATATTAGACACAGGACAATGAGTTCAAACATCATGTATGGTATTTATTGAATAATCAGAAAGCATAATTACATGAATTATCGGGTGGTCCATGGATCACGACAAGCTTGTTGACAGCAATGCAGTATAGCAGAGTGGCCAAGGAGCTCTCCTTTCCTCTATTCTAAAATGGTCTGATATACTCGTCCACCCGTCCTAGGGTGTCTTTGCTGGCTGACCAATCAAGTGTGAGACACCTGTGTCCTTTCCCATATATGATCCAGCGCGGACAGGATGCATAGTTATGTAACAGGAAAAATGCACAGGCGCCCACCCCGCACTGGAGATAAAGGGGGGCCACTCTAACCTTGGCCTAAAAGCCTCTCAATGTAAAAGGAAACATAGTGTCCTCAAATGTTTATGATACTGATTGTACTGTAATCCTATTTATCAATGACTTTTAACTTAATCAATGTTCCTAATTAACTAATATATTTATATATGATATAAGCCTAAAGTCTGACTTTAATTTCCGACACTCTTCATCGGGATTCCTGGCAAGAGCATCCAAAAGCTGCAATACATCCAAAACAGTGCTGCCAGGATCCTGATGAGAGTCCGTAAACACGATCACATAACCTCCATCCTCCACTCACTACACTGGCTCCCCGTCTCATCCCGGATCAATTACAAAATCCTGATGCTCACCCATAACTGCATAAACGGACACGCACCCCTCTACCTTCAGGAACTCATCACTCCACAATCCTCCACCCGCACCCTCAGATCTGCAGATAGCCTGCTCCTTCAGGTCCCCAATACCCGGCTCTGCACCATGGGTGACCGAGCCTTCTGCACGGCTGCACCACGCCTGTGGAACAGCCTCCCCATCCAGCTGAGGGCACCACAGAGCCTGGCCGCGTGTATGCTTTTACCAACGCATTTGTGTTTCCGCGTTCCCGTTTGGCGCTCTGATTGGCCGCTGACCTACGCTAGCACGCCCCCCTCGCTAAGCTGTTTCCGCGTGCTACACGACTTTCGTCTTGTTTACATCAGGGTGAACCCTGTTGCGTGCCACTGTAACGGACGTTCTGCCCGTGAATTCTTTCTGCGTTGTGTTCTGTGGTGTGAGGCTTAGGGATGAGTCGGCACACGTGGACACTTTCAATCATTTATTGGTGAATCTGCAATGGAGACCACCTGTGTAGAACGAATGGCGAATACACAAAAGGAAACAGCGTCAACACATGTGCTCTCAGTCATGTCTCTCACGTTGGGCTTGTGTCGTAAACTCCATAAACAATATATTGCACAATAAACACATTAAGGCACAATAAACACATATCAAGGCACATACCTGTGTAGAACGAATGGCGAATACACAAAAGGAAACAGCGTCAACACATGTGCTCTCAGTCATGTCTGTGGACAGAGAACACTAGTTAACTATATTGCCTCGGTGAAATACACCGACTAAGACCTTCAATTGTGCATATTATATAACCACACCGTTCGTACCAACACTATCAAGTAATTATTATCTATCAACATTCAAGTCTTATACAAAATATATACACAACAGTATGAAACACAATACCGCGACGCACCACAACAATAGACATACCTCTCACGTTGGGCTTGTGTCGTAAACTGAACCCAAACCGGAAGGCTGCTCCTAACACGCGCGAATACCTGACCCGGAAGTGCTATACTCTTGAACGTGAACTTTCCAAGTTACGTTTAGATAAAAGTGCCTTTGGTATAAAGAAATAATAAATAATAATAACCACTTGTAAACAATTGTAAACAGGATTTGATAACATTTCAATCCTTAATAAAATAATAAACAATAGTAACCACTTGGAGACATTTGTAAACAGGATTTGGTGACATTTCAAACCTTAAATAATAATAATAAACAATGTTCAATTGACCTGGTTACACCACCACCCACTTCAATGACAGAGCTCTCATATTTGCGAATGCATAAAATATATCTTAAATTATGGCTGATTGTTTTTTAATCGGTGGGTGAACCCTGTTGCGTGCCACCACCCACTTCAATGACAGAGCTCTCATATTTGCGAATGCATAAACTATATCTTAAATTATGGCTATGTGTCTAATATGGCCGTCGTTTATCAATGACTTGTTTGCAGTCAACCTTGTCGAAACGGATAGTTTTTTAATCGGTTCATTTCCGTTTTATACCATTTTGAAAAACGCTAGTTTTCTTTTAAGTTCCAGAAAAAATTCACGAACAGCTGTTTCCGCGTGCTACACGCATACAGTACAGTACAGCTCAATACATACAATTGTTAAGGGGATGCAGACCAGGGCCCTATTCCCCGTACCTGGCTAACTGAGTTAGCCGGATAATTTTCAGCATAGCTTGACTTAAGCCAGACATTTCCGTTCCCCGACGTCGGGTTTTCTAAATCGCTATAGCAACAGATCGAAAAGTTTGAACCTGCTCCGGAGCAGGGTTTAGTTGAGTTAGCTGGATATAAGCTGGCCACTCCCTCGGAACAAAATGGCAGCTCCCTTCCTCAGAGATTGATTGATTGATTGATTGGAAACTTTATTAACAGATTGCAGAATGGGTACAATACAGTACGGCTCAATACACACAATTGTTAAGGGGATGCAGACCCAGAGAAAGACTTTCGTCTTGTTTACATCAGGGTCCCCCATTTTCAATTCATGACATTTATGACATACATGACATACAGATATACAGATATATATCATGAAATTTATGACATACATGACATACAGATATACAGATATATATCGTGACATTTATGACATACATGACATACAGATATACAGTACTGTTACATTTGTGACATACAAGATATGCAAATATACAGTACTGTTAAACAGAGATCCTAACAGAAAATATATATATGGGGGGGAGGAAACTGTACATTGGGAGGGGGTGTTTGGACATTTACAGGGGCCAGTTTCGAATTGCAGCCTCCCGTAGGTGCTCTTTGATCCCATTATACCATTCTGAATAATGTTTTCGCGAGATGATTTCCAGAATGTATTGATTTCATAGAATGTGTGAAATAGGCCTATAATTAAAAACAATTAAAATACATTAAACTGGTAAAATAAATGCTTTTGAAATGTAAAATAATAGACCTAAAATTCTGATAATAAATCATATCCAGCCTATGGATTTCCTATACTGCACGACACCTGTTTGAGCTGCGGGATGAGGTGCACTTGTTTCTGATGGAGAACGCATCCCAGATGCGTGTATGCCTTCCACAACAGAACTTCATTTCCGGGGCGGCTACGTGGCGTAGTGGGCAAGGCGCTCCTCACGAATGCGGAGACGCTGGGCTTGCCTGTTCGAGCCCAGCGCTCCACATTTGCTTTCAGTTTAGCTGGTCGTCCGTTCTAATACACATTGGCCGTATTAGGGGGTGGAAAACTGATGGGTGGGGATCGGGCGTTGTGGACAGCGACTCCTACAGGTCGGTTGGTGCGCCTGCGCAGTAGAATCAGGAAGTGTCGGGGGCAGCGTGAGCCTCCAACGCCAATCGTGGGACAGCAAGTTCTGCGCCTATTTCCGGGTCTAACAACCTGCAAACTACCTGGTCTAACCTTAACCAACTTCGAAAGAGTGCCTAAGCTTAACCGTCGGAATCAGGGCAGGCGTTCTATTGCCATGCTCTAAGACAAACTCTAACCATAACCAACTTCGAAAGAGCGCCTAAGCTTAACCAGTGTAGAAACTTGCGGTCCCACGATTGTGGCCAAGTTCAGCTCCAACTCCATAGTGAAGTTTGCAGACGACACAGTGGTGGTGGGGCTGATCTAGGACAACGACGAGAAGGCCTACCGGAAGGAGGTTGAGGTACTGGAACGCTGGTGCCAGGACAACAGCCTGCTCCTGAACATTGGTAAAACCAAGGAGCTGATCGTGGATTATAGGAGAGGACAGCAGGAGACACACACACCACTGAGGATAAACGGGGCTACCGTGGACAGGGTGAGCAGCTTTAAGTACCTGGGGGTCCACATCTCAGAGGATCTGACATGGTCAACACACATACACACAGTCGTAAAAAAGGCGAAGCAGCGCCTCTACCACCTGAGACAGTTAAGGAAGTTCAGAGTATCTGGGAAGATACTCCAGTCCTTCTACTCCAGAGCTGTAGAGAGCATCTTGACTGGAAACATCACTGCCTGGTATGGAAACAGCACGGCACAGGACAAGAAGGCCCTACAGAGAGTGGTGCGCTCAGCCGAGCGTACCACGGGTATTGCACTACCTCCCCTGCAGGTTCTATACAACAAGAGGTGCAAATCCAGAGCCTGCAGAATAATGAAAGACCCTCACCACCCCAATAACAGCCTGTTCCAGCTGCTGAGGTCAGGCAGACGCCTGCGAACCCCAGCTACTAGGACAGAGAGGCTTCGGCTCAGCTTCTTCCCCCAGGCCATCAGAGCCTTGAACACTGAACACTGAGTGCCACTGAACTCTCCACACACAAGCACACATGAGCACACACACGACACGCACGCTGTACACGCTCACACACTAGCAGCCACTTTAACATGAGCAAGCACACACTCATGCTGCACACGCCCACACTTATGGCCACAAAGGAAATGTCACTTTAAAAATAGTATAGCAACAGTAACAGTGTATTGCACTACCAAAGGACCTAGCATGTCCTCCATGCTCTGTAATTAACTTATGTACAAATACCGAGATGCCCCACTATGTTACCTGTTTATTGCACAATGTTGTTTATTGGATTCTATTATATGTTGTACTACTGTATTGCACATCGTTGCGGGCAAGACCACCCGCATTTCATTGTATACTTGTATGCCGTGACAAATAAAACTCTTGACTTGACTTGACTTGGGCGTACATGTCACATGACCAGAAATTACCTGGCCAATCAGAGACGCGGAAACAAAGTTATGTTGTGGAAGGCATTCAGGCGTCCCAGATCGCTGCCCACCTCCGATGCCGACTAGATATCAATTGAGGGGGAATACACACAGCTATACCTACCTATTCGAAAAAAACATTATCTGCACTGACTTATATAAAAAATAAGTACAGATCACGTCTGAATGAATGTGGAGGATGATCTCTGAGTCGCTGTCTCCAAAATTAAACCCAGACTATGCCCATCCATCTCATTAGGTGAGTTGAACATTATAGCCTTCTAAATGAAACACGTGATATGTATTCATTTTATGGTTGTTTGATTATTGTGTTATTTTGTGTAGTTATTGTGCGTGTTAAAAGCCTCCAATGCATATGTGTGCATGTGAACGTTTGCATGTTTCACCTCCTATAGTGGGGGTCGCGGCTCTCTGACACCGTTATTTCGGTGTCGCGGCCTGAAAACTTTAGGAACAATGTATTTATTATATTACATGATACCTAAGCGCATACAGTACAGATATCCTCATAAGTATCTATTCATTCGTATCAATTAGATATACTCTTTATCGTTGGGCTTGTTTTTGTATACTTATTCTGAAAGATAAGTATAATGAGGGATTTAAAATTAGCCTATAGATTATGCATTTAACTTGTCGGCGAGACTATTGAGCCGTACTGTATTGTACCCATTCTGCAATCTTGTTAATAAAGTTTTAAATCAATCAATCAATCAATGCCGTTAGAGAATCAGGATTTCTGCGATCGACACCTGCTGTCTTTTCAACTGAAGCGGCCGCGCGCAATTATCCTGAGTATCAAGTCTGGTTCGAATTAACAAGTGAATCAGCGTTCGAGGAACAGGGAAATCCCGGATTCAAACATCCCGTTAATTTAATCTGGATAATGGGACTTTTGATCGACTTAGTTGAACCAGGTACGGGGAATAGGGCCCAGAGAAAGTATTTCGTCTTGTTTACATCAGGGTCACCCATTTTCAATTCATCATAATAAGCGTGACTTTATATGTGCGCTAAAGTTCGCGTTTAAAGTGCTTAGAAATGCCGGTAAATGCTGGTTCATTCATGCTTTGAGGCACACTTCCTGACAGGATTTTATAATATTGTATTTTATAATATTGTAGCTTGACAACGCTCTCAGCTGAGAGTCAAGAAACGACGCTCTCAGCAGTCATCTTATGCAGCATCACTTTTCACATCAAAACAAAAGTAGAACTGTAATGTGGAGTGGACTTAAACATATTTACAATTAGCATTTTATAAAGTAGAACTGTAATGTTTACTTTCTCAGTCAGTGCTAAGTGCAGCATCCCTTTTCAAAACATGTAAAATATTTAAACAACCATTAAGCAGTGTTGGGAAAGTTACTCAGGAAGTATATGAGTTTCGGAAAGCAGGATGAGAGAGCGTAGATTTCAGTGTGTATCATTTAATCATTTAACATTTGAAAGGCATACACACATTGGGGGATATCTTCGATGACTATGGTCTCCGCCGTCTTCGAGATATATCCAACAAATTTGACCTCACCAGTTCCACTTTTTTCTTCTATTTACAAATAAGAGCAGCTTTGAAGGCTCACGGAGTCCCATTAGATGTTCCACTTGAGCACCACAGGTTTCACAAGAGTCCGTAAACACGATCACATAACCTCCATCCTCCACTCACTACACTGGCTCCCCGTCTCATCCCGGATCAATTACAAAATCCTGATGCTCACCCATAACTGCATAAATGGACACGCACCCCTCTACCTTCAGGAACTCATCACTCCACAATCCTCCACCCGCACCCTCAGATCTGCAGGTAGCCTGCTCCTTCAGGTCCCCAATACCCGGCTCTGCACCATGGGTGACCGAGCCTTCTGCACGGCTGCACCACGCCTGTGGAACAGCCTCCCCATCCAGCTGAGGGCACCCATCAGAGCGCAAAACGGGAACGCGGAAACACAAATGCGTTGGTAAAAGCATACATGCAGCCTGGACTCTTTTAAAGCAGGCCTGAAAACCTATCTGTTCAAAAAGGCCTTTGACTGTTAGCTTTTTATTTTTTTGTTCTGTTGTTTTTTTATTTTCTGTTTATACTATGTTTTTAACACTTTGATCGCCATGGGTTAAATTCATAATTTACCATCCCTCGCCATCTCTATTTGTCTATGGAGAAGTTCCCCTTCTTTGCAGGGCTATAACTTTTTAAATTCTATTGCTAAATTGCCATTATTATGGCCCATTCAATGTCCTATATGTATTGTTCAGGGTGTAGCAACGTTAAACTTTTTCATTCACATATTCATACTAAAATATGGTCTAAAGTATAAGTATGTTTTTATCGTTTTCTGCAGCTTTCTTCAGAACGTGATTTATAGCCCTAAATGCATTATATTGATGATCAAATACAGTTTGGTAGGAATCTGTGCGAGATAAAAAATTTCAACTGGATGTGCTTCTAGGAGTTACTACATATCATCTGATGATGACCGGATGGGCGGGGGATCGTTTATAATTCCGTGGGCAGCGTTAGATGATTCATCCAGAGTGGGTCATATGTTCATCATAGCAGTTTATATGGAACATGTTAGAATATAACGCTGAATCTTACCGTGGCTTCCTCGCGCCGCTGGCAGATGAGCGTGGAACAGATTTTTTTCTATTATGGAATGGAGAAATGCCCGATCCATTTCCAGGTTGTATAATAGTATATACGTCCAAATCATGTTGTTTTTTTGAGTTATTTGCACCGATCGATGTCCACTGTATCAAGACGGAGTCTCTCTAACGATAGCGAGTGCCCGGACCACATATGTGCCGATCGGCCACCAGATGGCGCTCTTGAACCGCTAGAGAGTTGAGTGGAGCTTTGCAGTGTGTCTCAGGGCTCCGGAAAGGAAATATGATTTCGATGACAGATTTTTGAAATATTGACATCAAAGACGAGTTACGGCGTCTTCGGCAGATTGAGCATGGCTAGGAATGACGTCTTAACTCGTCCACGGCGATCATAGTGTTAATTAACTATGTTCTATTTGTATCTTGTTTTTATTCTGTATTTTATTTGTTTTACTAATAACTATTTTATTTGTTTAACTATGTTTTAACCCTGTAATGTAGCACTTTGGGATCCCAGCGAACAAAAAGTGCATTACAAATTCAATCTATTATTATTATTATTATTATTATTATTATTATTATTATTATTATTATTATTTACCTTATTAACTTTATCTTTTGGTTCAGTGACCTATGAGCACGCTGTATCCTTCTCATGTGGCAGGCAGTGATAAGACAACATAACATATGCAGCAAATTCAAGTATTATTTCCTAATCAAAATGTTGATTCCCAATAACCCAGGGCCTCATTCATCTCCATGTGACCTTGATAACTTTGGGCCCCGATAATGTCTCTGAACAACAGTCTACCTGTCAGACATTATAACCCGTGCCTATTGACAACAACACAGGTAAATAACAAAATAACAACATTAATCTCAGTCATGTAGGACGTTCTTTACTTCACCAGGGTGTGCAGCAGGTGAGCTGCATTAACCCTGCGCTGCTTAAGACAATACACAAGCGGCAAGTAAATACCTTTACTACACACGTATACACACACACTGCGGAGTGTTTAGCTACCCCTGACCACATTCCCTGGGGCCGATTTGAGGAAACCTTATCTAAACTGTTTTTAAACGGTCTATTGGGAAGAAACAGGGTATTTATACACTATATGGAGGAAGAGAATGTTCTCTCCCTCGCTCTCTGGAAATAATGGGTAGGAAGTAATTAGACTGCAGTGATTGCTTAGTGGGGTCAAGAGAAGGTCAGGGAAAGCTTCAACCCTCTTTAACGTCCATCATCATCCTCATCATCAATAACGTGCCCCGTGGCGGCAGGCTGAGAAGAGCCAATCCAAGCCTTGTTCCTCTGTTGCTGGCCTGGGCCAGCCTTTAATAACACTGGGGCTGCTTTTCCATTTAGCACACTTTGAAGGGAGACAGTTTGGAAATGGCTTTGGCTTTGATGGAAAGCTCTGTGGATTTGTGTCAAATTGGGCTGTGTTGATGTGGCTCGGCACAGGAATCTATCTTAGCAGGCGAGCACACAGGAAGGGTGGCTTCTCCTATCAGAAGCTCTAATGAGCAAGATGTGGCTTATCCTATTCTGAAGGTCTATTTAGACTTTGTGTGTGTGTGTGTGTGTGTGTGTGTTGTGAGGTCAGTCAGTTGTGAGGCCTGGAAGCCTCTCGCTGTTGTATGGTGACAGGTGCCTTAGTGTAGGAAGGGGTGTAGGAATATACCTGTTCAAACATGGGTATGCAATACATACATACTGTATAATATAGTATACTGTCTTGTTTGTGCTGCACTGTAAAGTATGTAAGATCCTGTTGTCACTGTGTCATGTCTGTCCTACTGTTTCATTTCCTAAGTTCTAAGTCAGATGTCGCAATGGCGCATTTCTAGATAAATGTGAATTTATGTCAACATCTTGTCTTTTTGTTTGATTTTAAAGGGGACATGTCTTGCTATTCCTTTCACTATTTGGGCAACTTTACACAATTCCTGTGAGTCTATGGAACACATCTGTAAAGTTTTTTATAAAAAAAATGTATTGTTTTGTATTTCTAATCAAGTACTCTAAAGCAGCATCTTTCCACTTCAAGATTTCAAGCTGTTTTGGGCTGGGCTCCGCCCATAAGCGATTTGAGTGACAGTCACCCACAGTCTGCACTGGCAGACAGAGAGAGATATAGAGAGATTGAGGGGGATACTAATTAATTTCGTCGCAGGGGGGCATAATCCCACGGGACAATGCATTGGTAACTTGTTTCAAATGACAATATATACCCCTGTGAATATTATTGCACGGATCGGAATGCGCGTGGGAGGGTGCGCTATAATATTTTGACAGTGATATGCGACTGCTCCCAACTGCGTGTGTTTCCCCGAGAGAAGCTACTGCCCCGCGTCCGCGGTGTGTGTGTGTAAAGTGTGTGTTTCCCCGAGAGGTGCTCCTGTCCCTCTCTCTCCCTCTCTGTCTCTATCTCTCCCTCTCTCGTTCCCTGCTGTCTCTGTCGGCACCTGCACACGTCAACCCGTTTGAGGAAGTATCAGTATTTCCACTCGCTCTGTTGTTGAGCGAATTGTTGATTGTGGGCGGTGACCAGGGTTTCCGTTAGAAAAAATTGTTGCCGGCCTCAGTGTCCGGTAGAAATGAGAGACATTCCGGTCAGAGTTTATTGAGCTTAAAAACAATTGATAGGCAAAAGAATGACAACAAAACAAAAGAAGGCAGCTCAGCAGCACCACGCCTGCGACGTCTTACTGCAGCCGGAGCCGGCATGAGAGGAAGAGGAGCAGGAAGAGGAGCAGGAAGAGGAGCAGGAAGAGGAGGAGCAGCAGCACCACCAATACGCCTGCGTCTCACTGCAGCCGGAGCCGGCATGAGAGGAAGAGGAGCAGGAAGAGGAGGAGCAGCAGCACCACCAATACGCCTGCGTCTCACTGCAGCCGGAGCCGGCATGAGAGGAAGAGGAGCAAGAAGAGGAGGAGCAGCAGCACCACCAATACGCCTGCGTCTCACTGCAGCTGGAGCCGGCATGAGAGGAAGAGGAGCAGGAAGAGGAGCAGGAAGAGGAGGAGCAGCAGCACCACCAATACGCCTGCGTCTCACTGCAGCCGGAGCCGGCATGAGAGGAAGAGGAGCAGCCTCTGCCTCTTCGTCCGCTACCTCACTGTAGGTGTAGACAATTGAAGTACATTATTTTCAACATTCAAAAAGGAATCTTCACACACAGTAAGGGTAGTGACGTTTTGAACAGTTACAGTACACTCAAAAGCAGGCTGCCTGCTCATCATATCACACTACAACACACACACACACACACACACTGTATATACACTCAACATTCCATTCTGTATATATTGCATATTGCTCATCTATCTACAAAAGCAATACATACCTCTGGCTGTTGTTGACCACGGCTGACCAATCACAGTCTCCTGAATCATCCGATGCCTCGAATGAAGAAGTGTCACCAAGGAGTTCATCCATTTCTCCCTCTGAAACATAGTCCTTGTCCCAGAGACTTGCACCACAGACACGCTGACCAGCCATATTGGGATGGTCAAAAATACTACAAAAAACGAACTAACTAACTCCTAAACGCTGCTGCTAACTAACTCTCTAACTAGACTACAAAAATACTATAAAAAAATCCTCCAAAAAACTCAAATGCTGTTACTCTAGGTGCTCTGAAAAAAATCACGCGTGTGTTCATTAGAAATGATCTGTTTAACGAATTTCCGGTGGCTCTTCTTCTTCTAATAACTCTCCTTTGTGGCAGTGAACTTCCGCCTCCCTCTGCACTACCGCCCACTGTTTTCCGTTTGAGTATAGCACAAAGAACGGCGGAGATATTGATACAAATGTAACGCCTGGATAGTTTTTACGCGTGCGTAAAAATCTATTTACAAAGTGTATTTACCATCGAATTGAAATGATCCTGATTCAGTCATTTATTGGGTTATCAAGACAAAATCAAAAGTACAGTGTAGGCTGAAGCCTTCTCTAGGGAGTAGCGTTAAAAAAAACGGAAAAGGACTACAATTCCCATACATACGTTGGCAAACAGATGACGTCACATCCTGTACGGTACCGTGTCGTGCGCTCCGGAAAAAAGAAATCCATCGGTTGGTTGTCATTTTATAGCGTCGTGAATATAAGGTATAACACACTTTTCGTCTAGGCTTTTTTCCCGGGAGCTAGATAATAGGATAAACGTTGGCGCCGTTATATCAAACGCCATTTCTGCTGTATATATACGAATGAAATAAAACAAACTGCGTAGCATCCGGACTATTACAGAGCATCTATGGATGAAATGGGGGCGGCGGGGAACGCCGATTACTATTATTGATCTGCAATACAGTGTGCGTTCAATATAGCATTTTCATTGACCAATCACGTTACGTTATAAAACAATGTCCAATCCAGGCTCAGCGGAGTAGCAATACAATCGTCAAATTTGCTGACGACACAGTGGTGGTGGGCCTGATCTCTGCCAACGACGAGAGGGCCTACCTGGAAGAGGTCAAGGTCCTGGCGGGATGGTGCCAGGAAAACAGCCTCTCCCTGAACGTCAGCAAAACAAAGGAGATGATTGTGGACTTCAGGAGGTCGGGGGTCAAGGACTACAGCCCCCTCAGCATCGACGGGGCACCGGTTGAGAGAGTCAACAGCTTTAAGTACCTCGGAGCCTACATATCCGAGGACTTGACATGGACCACACACATTAACAGTGTTGTGAAGAAGGCACGACAACGCCTCTACTTCCTCAGGCGCCTAAGGAAGTTCCAAGTCAGCCAGAAGATCCTTAAGAACTTCTACTCATGTACAATAGAGAGCATCTTGACCGGCAACATCACCTCCTGGTTTGGGAATAGCACTGCACAAGACCAAAGCAGACTACAAAGAGTGACACGTTCAGCCGAACGCACAATTGGAGGGGGGCTCCCCACCCTCCAGAACATTTACTACAAGCGTTGCAAGGGCAAGGCTAAGAGCATCATTAAAGACTCCAGTCACCCGAACAACTGCCTCTTTGAACTGCTGCGGTCAGGCAAGCGATACAGGAGTCTCAAGGCGAGCACAGAAAGACTCAGAAGAAGCTTCTATCCCCAGGCCATCAGGCTGCTAAACGAACAATGAATGAACACTACACAACAACAACCACCAAACGCACATAGCACACACATCCACACGCACACACTCACTTTAAACAAACACACTGTAGCACCCACTCCACACACTTATAGCACACACCCACTTTAAACAAACACACTGTAGCACCCACTCCCCACACTTTATATTTATGGATGAAGGATTGCACTACAACTCGTACACCTTACTGTAAATTGTACCTAAAATTGTACCTCATCCCATTTCTGCTTTGCACTAGATAGTACTGTACATTAGTACACTGCATAGTATTGTGTATTGTATATTATATGGTAACTCAGAACATTGTACATATGTCTATACCGAACACTGGGACCTCATTTTCTTCTTCTAAATTCATGCTATATTATGTTATTATGTTATTTGATACTATCTTGTCTAGCACAGTCTCTGGAGCGTAACAGTAAGAAGCATTTTGTATGAAAGTATTCTGTACTTCTGTATGACAACTATTAAAGAACTTGAACTTGAGCTGTAATTTGGGGTAATATTATCCTACCGTCAGGCCATGTGATCGCCGGCAGCATTTCCTCACCACTCATCGGATTCTGGTAGATCGATATGCACATTGGCATTGGCTAATCATAAATCCCATTATTCCACGCTGAAAAAAACGCTCGCCAAACTAATCCAAGATGGATGATGTTCGGCTGGGATCAGGGAACTATGATCCGCCCACAGGACTGTACTTTAAAAAATGAAAATCACAATGATACTGCAGTGGAGCGATGGTGCCCCTAAGCGGGTTTGGCCGGTACTGCATGTTTCGAAAATCTAATATCTGAAAAGATGCTGGTAGTGGATCGGGTACCTAAGAAGCGCTATAAATAAGGAATAAAACAATAACAACTCGTCACGTATATACTCATAGCTCTGGTCCACATCGTGCTTTTTCAAAACCCGTATATATACGTGGACGGACGCCATAGTGTTAACATGGTCACTGTGTGGCTGCTCTAACATGTTAACATGGTCACTGGGTGGCTGCTCTAACCTGTTGTTCTGAACATGTGTGGCTGCTCTGACCTGTTAACATGGTAATTACATTTTTGTTGAATAAATAGAAAAATACTAAAATAATTATTAAAGCCATGTTATTATGTACAGTTTCACCATGATTTGTATTGGTACTTGTAGTGATTTAATTATAAGCTGATGAATGACGTTTCAGCAAACCACTAATTACACTGTTCAAAACTTTACATTTTGTAGCTTCTGGATGTGTGTGTGTGAGTTTCAATTTGTGTGCACACGGACATGCGTTTCTGTGCATGTGTGTCTGGCATTATTCTAATATCTTAAGTGAATATGAGTCTTAACACATTGACGGCCACAGGGATTAGACTCTATAAGGCCAGCTTATCATAACATGGTTTAACTATGCGTGAGGGTGTTTGTAGAGCTAAATCTATACTTTATATTATTGCTATCTGTCCATTGTCATTGTCAATTGACACTATAAACCGTCCCTTCAATATGCCTTAAATAAATAATTTTTTTATCAATACGTTCCCATTTTATAGCATCTTGAATATGAACGTTATAGCAGAATGTTCTGGGGTATTTCCTGGAAGGCGAGTTACAAGGCGCTAAGCTAATAACGTTAATCGAATGGCGTTTTGGCTATAGACAAGCTAGAGCTAAAAATCTAAATGTATTTTATCTGTATCATGGTCCACCATGAATGCATGAAAGGGGGGGGGGGGCGGGGGACGTTGTTTCTGATTATTGATTACCAATAACGGCAGTAGCCTCATTCGCTGACCGGGTGGATGGCTATCAAAGCAAGGCCCGACCAAGCTGAAATTGACATCAAATCACTCTTACCTGTGGCCGGTTGGACTGCAAAAAGGATTTCCCAGTTATCGATCGCCATCTGGTAGATCCATATGTCCATTGGCTGATGCTATATTCCTTTACTGCATACTGAATTCAGCGTCCATTCATGATTAAAAAAAAAAGTCTGTAACAGGGAACACTGCATTATCAAGACAGCGCCCCTACGAGGATCTGGCCGGTAATGCACTTTTCCTAATTCCAAGAGTAGGGTAAATCTGCAGTGCCGCTCGGTGACATTGAGTAGGATATTACAATGGAATAAAAGCCAAAACAACCTTACCACGTATACGTGGTTGGCCCTCAAGCGTTGGATCCGAAACACGTATATATACGTGGTTGGCCCCGAATGTGTTAATGTGATAGCAGCATGCCATAGGATGACAAGGTCTCAAGGGAGGCACGGAGGGAGGGAGAGAGGGAGGAGAGAGATCCCCTGCTCCTTCCCTCACTCACCCCCTCTCTCTTTTGAACACTTCTACATCGTCCTTACATCCTCCTCCCACCCATGCACCCAAATTCCCCGCAAGCTGACTGTTAGGCAAGGTCATCATCAACATGTAATAACATCCCAAATAACATTATGGTTACACTGGCTTTGGTGCATTGTACATTCATGTTTGTGGATGTACAGTTCAGAGTGTGTGTGTGTGTGTGTGTGTGTGTGTGTGTGTGTGTGTGCTCACATGCATGTAATAGCATCCGTCAGAAGTGTTCACTATTGCCAGGGTAGGATAAGGATATTTCTGAGGGCAGCTAAACTCAATGAATGCCTCTATTTGCCTCATCTAACTATCTGTCTCTCAGGATTTTCAGTCGTTTTTTTCTCTCTCTCCATTCCTTGCTCTCTCTCTCCTTGGTTTTTGCTATTTTTTTTGGGTCAGTGCTCGCTCATCATTTCAAGCCACAACAGGGAAACACACCTGTTAAAAAGATGCATTAACTCATTTTGATGTTTTGAAACGAGTAGCCTACAGTTTAGCAGGTTGAACAGGTCGCCTGTTCGAGCCCAGCGCTCCACATTGCTTTCAGTTTAGCTGGTCGTTCATACTAATACACATTGGCCGTATTAGGGGGTGGGAAACTGATGGGTGGGGATCGGGCGTTGTGGACAGCGACTCCTACAGGTCGGTTGGTGCGCCTGCGCAGTAGAATCAGTAAGTGTCGGGGGCAGCGTGAGCCTCCCACGCGTTACTCCTCGCCACTGAGAGATCGAGCTGCGCAGGTGAAAAGATGCGACTGCTGTTACCTCAAGTACCGGAGGGGACTTGTGCTATGTATGACTTAGTCCACATTGCAGCCGGCTTGTGGGAGGCAAGAAACAGCGTTCGTGACAGGGGAGGGTTGAATTGGATGATACGAAATTGGGATGGGAGAAAATGGGAGAAAAAGTGGATAAAAAAAAAATTTGGTCTGATGAGTACTACCCCAAACTAAATTACATAATAACCTCTACACGTATTACGCACTCACAGTGAAACTCTTAGCTGTCAGGTGAAAGGAGGCAGCTGGTGACTCCATCGGATGTATCGGAGGAGACATGTGGTAGTCTACACCCTCTCCAGACCAACAGTAGGGCAGAGCAACGACCAGGAGGGATTGGCATAACAACTGAGGTAGAAAGGTGGAAGTTTGAAGCAACATTTGTGATTGGAAGATGAAGAAAAGAGGGCAGGGTTTGAGATAGGTCAATTGTGTGTGGTTGAGTCTACCTGGTCAACATATCTCCAGAAAATCGTGATCTTGCAATCACAAGAATCAAAGCAATTTTAACCAAAAAATTCCTGTGATTTCTCCACATTAAATGCCCAAATCTGAACCGTATAAAGTTGAGCCGCTTATATGCGTATAATTATGTGTAACACATTATATATACACAAATAATGTAGCAAATTATGCGGACACAAAATGGTTAGAGAAAGTAATCACTGGTCTTCAATATAACGTTGAATGGTGATCCATTTTGTGAATAGTCTCTAATGAAACAATATATTTGTTGGTAGATCTGTTATCAACACTGCTATCTCCCGTTAGCAGGCATAGTGTAGCTCGCCCTGACTTTACACGTTAACACGTAACACGTTTGTTGTTCCACTGAGAAAGGCCGTTCATCAGAGCATACAACTTGGTTCAAACAAAGTCAGTTTGAATACATTTATACAGTATGTTATATTTATATAGAATTTATACAGTATGTTTACGTATCTGAAGAAAGATCTTTTTAAAATGATGAATGCCACCCACGAGTTTTCTCGTGTTATTACCCCCCGGGTTGAATGCCCACTCACGAGAATATATATATATTTTTTTATTAGCGATCTGAAATCATATTGCATCAAGCGAGCCTACCGTTGGAGATCCAGTCACCCCAGGCGCTCAGATGTGAAAAAAGCGCCCCCTATCGTCTCCCAGATGGTAAATCACCCTTTTGGATTGGACTCAATGAAAGTGAATAGGAGAAAGGATTTCTGACTCCACATTTTACGTCTCACGCAGCCGGCATCGACCGGCATCACTCCGGAGCCTGAAGAGCAGCGGGGATTATGTGTTCTACTGTATACACGGTTGATCAATACGAATGGTGATCAGGAATTGGAATAATCCATTTGGATACCATCTGATCTCAGGTAAGGAATCTATGTTATCAGTCTTAGGATAATCAGACTCGTTTTCACGGATATATAAGCATTTCCCCTATAAAAGCCATCAGGAAATAAGAGCAGCGGTTATCAGCGCGCGGCATGAGCGTGCGTGCGCACACATATACTATCGATTATCTAGCGTTTATTTAAAAACGATTCATAAATAGGCCGACAAATGACAACGTTCTAGAATATTCCAGTAAAAGGCGATTATCATAGAATGGGTTGTTTCTTCCGCGAAAACGAGTGATTTTCAAAATGCTATCAAACGGAAATGAAGCGATAAAAAAACAATCTGCTTTGACAATGTTGACTGGAAAATGAGTCTTTGATAAGCGACGGGCAGATTAGACACAGCCATAATTTAAAACATAGATTAGGCTATATTAATGTTAACATTGGAGTGGATTTGGGCATTCAAGGGGGTAAAAAGGAAAACACGGACTGGCTCTCAAAGTGTTAATGAAAGGGCAGTTCCTGACTCAGTAGAAACAAGGACACTGATTTCCCCCGATTCCTGTTACGACAACACTCACATTCAAAAGATAATCTCCAGCCTTACTCGTGATATTTAGAATATTGTTTTCTTGCAGCCTTGGAGACTGAGGGACAATGACGAGGAGGAACGGAGAAAAACTGGATACTTTATTTTCTCCATCTCTCATTATTCCTCCTAGTCCCTCCACTGACTTTCTGTTGATGCTCTCTCGTAACGAGGGTGATGGGGTCACTTTGCAGCGATAAGTGTTTTGATTAGGGCTAAGTGTTTTATCTGACCTGCTGATTAGTGCACATCTGTCAGCACGCTTTGTTTAAAAAAAATAAAAAAAATAAAATAGTACCGGTAGCTAATCCACATGAAACTGTGCTACTGGTGCCACCTGATTCATTTAATAGGAGTAGAGTTGTTCTTGTTCTGGTTTACCAGACTATTATGTGGGTGGAAATAGCATTAATAAAAATAAGTAGTATATAACTTACTAGTATATATATAACCGACTCCATACATATGTATTGTTGTTATTTTGTGTTAAATACCGGACTAGCTTAGAATGTGTAGGCTATGAATTTATGAATGAGGTGACACAGCCTACTGCATGGTGCTGGACTGCTGGTGAACAACAGGTTAGTAGTTTGAGGTTGAAGGTGATGTTACAGGAAGTCCCCATGTCCGAACAACAGTCATCTAAACATTACTGTTTTAGTGTCGTCATTCCGGTCCATGGCATTAGTATACCAGTATACAGATATTATTATTATATTTTGGGACCCTCTCGAAAACGAGATACTGTATCTCAATGTGGTTATCCCAATAAAATAATTTCAATATATTGTAATGATCTGGGGTCTTGTGTGTCACTGTACCCGGGGGGTGTGTGATAGGAGGTGGCACCGGAAGTTACGTTGTGTTCGTGGAATATACGTGAAGCTTGGAAGCTGTGTGTTACTACCGAGTGAAGTATTGACCTGTATGTACTCATTGAAGTGGAATTAAATAACCCAAAAGAAACATGAACCACTCCTCATTATTCCTAACAATACGGGTACGACAGAACGCTACATTTGGTGTCTGAAAGTGGGATCAGTGAACTCGGATTGACGCGCACTGTGTACCCTGTGGAGCTCCGCTGTTTGGCTAGCTACGTCACGTTAGCTTAGCAATGACGGCAAAAGAAGAGCCACGTCACGAGATTAAACAGGAGAGGGAGGATGAAGGTCTGTCAAGTGGACTTCCAGACCTGGAAAGAATGCAGGTCGGGGTTGGCAATCTCGGAGGATGGGAGAGTGACGGCCACGCGACGGCGGCGCTGGTACTCCACCCGGCGGCGTCCGGTAGGAATGACATGCAGAGCGTGGCACCATGTGGAGGTGCACACGGCGGATGGAGAGCAGACCAGGCGCTGAAATATTCGGGTAAAGGCAGTCTGGAGGCGTTTTTTATGCAATTTGAGCTGGCAGCCGAACTGAATGGCTGGCCGATGGACAATAAAAAAAAGGCTGCCCGTCTCGTTTTGTCCCTCACGGATGATGCCCTGGCATGTTTGAGTGCACTGGGACCGGAAGAGCTGAGAGACTATGGAGCTGTGGTAGGGGCGCTGCAGAGGCGTTTCGGTCGATGTGACAATAAAAGCATCGTGGTCACAGAGCTATGTAACCGGCACAGACGGCCCGGTGAGTCCCTTCGTGCACTGGCAACTGACATTGAGACACTCACGAGACGGGCATACGGCCACATGCCCCCCGCGGTGTTGAGTGAGTACGCCAGGGATCAGTTTGTCCGCGCCATCGAGCCGCGAGACCTGCGTGAGCGGGTTCAGCTGCGGCACCCGAGCACGCTGCAGGGGGCCTTGGAGCTGGCGCTGGAGAGAGAAGACCTGCGGGGCGAGACCACACAGGAGGGCGTGAGGGAGGCCCCTCCCACGGTGAGGGTTGCGAGGGAGAGCGGCCCAAGGGAGCCGGAGTGGGTGGGCGCAATGATGGAGCGGATGACAGAGCTGGTGCGTGCCGTAACATTGCAACCACAAGGAGGTGCGGCTCATTCACCGGGGCCCATGCGCTGCTGGGGGTGTGGCCAACCCGGGCATCTCCGCAGGGACTGCCGCAATCGCCAGGAGAGGCAGGGAAACGGCAGGGGGTCCGTGTAGATGGGGCGGAGCGGATCCCTGGCGCCATGTCCCATGCTGCTCTGCCTCCAGCGGAGGGAGCCAATCAGCACAGCCGGGGGGGTGGGGCTCTACTCCCCCCAGAAGCAGACGTTGACACTGAGTCAGTCATGGTAGTGGGCTGGACGCATGCAGGCAATTTTTGCTATGTTCCCGTCACCCTGGCTGGGGCGCCGTGTTCGGCCCTGGTGGACACGGGTTCGACTGCGACGCTGATGAGGCCCGACGTGGTCCCGGTGGGGACACAGCTGGAGCAGACGTCGGTGCAGCTGAGGACAGTGACTGGTGAGCTAGCCCCCATGTTGGGGAAGGGAAGGGTGGTCATAACAGTGGGGGGCCTGTCGGTGGAGTTCCGGGTGTGGGTGGCAGAGGTGCAGGACCCCTGCATATTGGGGCTAGACTTTTTGAAGTTTGCCCGATGCCTGCTGGACCTGGGGGAGAACACATTGAGTTTCCCTGGGGGCCCCACTGTTGAGATGATATCCCCCCCACTTCCTCCGAGGCCAGCGCCACTGGCAGTGAGGGCAGCAGAGACACAGTTTCATTCTGCGAGCCCCCTGGACAGTCACGGTAGCTCCCGCTCCCGGAATACCCGCCTGAGATATTCCCCTGCCCACTCGACGGCTGAACGCACACCCCCCATGCCCATGCCCATTGCCCCTGACAGGCAGCTCCCTGCACCTGCTGGCAGTACGCCCCTGTCCCCATCATCAGCCCCATTTACACCCGGGGGCCCCCTCCCCCTGGCGCAGCCTAACATGGAGGAAGAGGCTGACAGGCTAGCAGTTGTGAGGGGCATATGGGAACGCAACGGTGCCCACTTGGAGCCGGAACAGCGAGAGGAGCTGTGGCAGTTGCTAAATGAGTTCAAGGACATTTTTGCACTGACAGATGCTGAAATTGGCTGCACTCACTTGGTGCATCACCAAATAGACACAGGGGACGCCCGGCCTATCAGATCACCAGCCCGCCGCCTTCCCATGGCGTACAGAGAAGCTGCAGAGTGCGCCATTGATGAGATGCAGCGGGCGGGGATCATAGAGCCCTCTGCCAGTCCCTGGGCTTCGGGAGTGGTGATGGTAAAGAAGAAGAACACTCCCAAAATGAGATTCTGCGTCGACTACAGACCACTGAACAAGGTGACAAAGAAAGACTCTTACCCGATGCCCCATGTTGATGAGGCGCTGGACACAGTGGCTGGGTCGTCCTGGTTCTCCTCACTAGACTTACGGGCTGGCTACTGGCAGGTGCCGCTCGACCCAGAGTCTAAAGACAGCCTTCTGCACACCGCGGGGGCTGTGGCAATTCCGTGTCCTCAGCTTCGGGCTGTGTAACGCCCCAGCCACGTTTGAAAGGCTAATGGAGAGCGTGTTGGCTGGCATTCCTCCAGAGGAGTGCGTGGTGTACCTGGACGACATACTGGCCCACGGCAGCTCCTTCCAGGCGGCCCTGCAGACGCTGAGACGGGTCCTGGGGAGGATAGCCGAGGCAGGACTGAAACTTCACCCCGACAAGTGCCACTTCATGAGGAGAGAAGTGGAGTTCTTGGAACACAAACTGACGGGAGAGGGCATCAGCACGCAGGAGGGGAAGATAAGGTCAAAGAGTGGCCCACCCCCGCAAACAAAGAGCAGCTCGAGAGCTTTGTGGGGCTCGCCTCATACTACAGGAGGTTTGTGAGGGGGTTCTCCTGCATCGCTGAGCCCCTATTTCGACTGAAGGAGAAAGGCGCTGACTTCACCTGGACGCCTGAGTGTCAGCAGGCGTTTGACCTCCTAAAAAAAGGAACCCCTCCCTGCCGTTTGTCCTGGACACGGATGCCAGCAACGTGGGTATGGGGGCCGTGCTGTCTCAGGTGGGGCCGGACGGAGAAAGAGCGGTGGCTTACTTCAGCCACACATTCAACAAAGCGGAGCGGAATTACTGCGTCACCCGCCGGGAGCTTCTGGCTGTCGTTGAGGCAGTTAAACACTTCAGGTACTACCTCTGTGGGCCGCCGTTTACAATCAGAACTGACCACTCCGCTCTCCAGTGGCTGACGTCCTTTCGAGAGCCGGAGGGGCAAGTGTGCCGCTGGCTGGAGAGGCTGGCAGACTTCAACTTCACCGTTGAGCACAGGGCCGGCGTCCGCCACACCAACGCTGACGCCCTGTCCCGACGGCCCTGTGCTCCGGAGGGGTGTCGATACTGTGAGAAGAGGGAGGCAAGAGAGAGAGAGCTCCGGGAGGAGGTAACAATATGCCCCGAGCACGAGGGCGACGGGCCGGTCTGCAGGGAGCTGCAGGTGATCGGAGAAGCGGAGTGGCGAACGCAGCAAGAGCAGGACCCTGATTTAAAACCTGTTTTGCAATGGGTAGAGTCAGGTCAGAAGCCACCCTGGGCGGAGGTGGCAGGGGGCACCACTGCTACAAAGGGACTGTGGGCAGACTTTGCGGCTCTGCGGGTGTGGGACAGGGTTCTACAGAGAGCGTGGAAGGAGCCGGCTACGGGAGAGAACAGGTGGCGGGTGGTGGTCCCCAAAGCAATGAGAGAGACTGTGTTAAAAAGTTCCCATGGCACCGTGGGGGCTGGGCACTTTGGCATCACAAAGACTCTCCGCCGCCTCCGTCAGGGGTTCTACTGGGGACAGATTAAAAGGGACGTAGAGGATTTCTGTCGCCGCTGCGACCTCTGCGCAGCATACAAGGGCCCACCTGATCAGTCCCACGCACTACTCCAACAGCTGGGGGTGGGAGCCCCCATGGAGAGAGTGGCGGTGGATGTTATGGGGCCGTTTCCGTGCACGGACAATGGCAATCGCTACGTGCTGGTCGCCATGGACTATTTCACCAAATGGCCGGAGGCATATGCGTTGCCGGATCAGGAGGCCAAGACTATGGTTGACGCGCTGGTGGAGGGCATGTTCAGTCGGTTCGGCGCAGCGGAAACCCTCCACAGCGATCAAGGGAGAAATTTTGAGTCACATGTCTTTGCCACCATGTGCAAGCAGCTAGGCACCAAGAAGATCTGAACCACTGCTCTGCACCCACAAAGTGACGGGTTAGTGGAAAGGTTCAATAGGACTCTAGGCAAGCAGCTAGCCATTCTCACAGCAGAGCACTAGCGAGACTGGGACACGCACCTCCCCCTCGTTCTCATGGCATACCGATCCGCTGTACAGGAGTCCACCTCCTGCACGCCAGCACTGCTCATGCTGGGCCGGGAGCTCCGGACGCCGACGGAGGTGGCGTTTGGCAAGCCCCCTGACACTCCCCCCGTTCCCCCGGGGAGGGAGTATGCCAGGAGACTCCAGGATCGAATGGAGTCCGCCCACAACTTTGCCCGGGGTCAGCTGGAAAAGGCGGGCATGAGACAAAAAAGGAACTATGATGTGCGGGCTAAGGGGAGGCATTTCCAGGCCGGGGAACTGGTCTGGGTGTATAGCCCTCGGAGGAAGAGGGGGCGGTGCCCTAAACTGGACTGTCACTGGCAAGGGCCATGTAGGGTGCTAGAGAGGGTGGGGGAGGTGGTATACAGGGTACAATTGCCGCTCAGGGGGAGGAAAGTTGCTCTTCACAGAGACAGACTGGCCCCGTACAGAGGGGATTGCCTCCCACTGCAAGACCCAGCCCTCCCAGCGGCCTCACCTAGAGACAGTGTTCCGACCACCACTGGGGCCGGATGTAACCGCCGTTCGAGGGGAGTGCACCGTGGTCCACCAGCGGGGGGTGTCCCCTCTTCCCATACGGGGGGCCCCTCAGAATCACGGACTGTGTCCCCGGTGCGGGACAGACATGGCACTCCCCGGACGGTTCCTGTTCAGCAGCAGCAGGTCGATTCAGTCCTTCGGGCAGGGACAACGCGTCCGCAGAGGCGGAGGCTGCCGCCAGGTCGTTTCAAGGACTTTGTGTAAAAAAAAAAGAGAAAAAAAAAGTGTGTTCTGCTTGAAATGGAAAATGTTATTGTGAATGTGCTATTGTTGATGTGTCTCTCGGGGCGAGAGCTCAGAAGGGGGGGGATAGTGTAATGATCTGGGGTCTTGTGTGTCACTGTTCCCGGGGGGTGTGTTTCCCCCCGGGAGAGATAGGAGGTGGCACCGGAAGTTACGTTGTGTTCGTGGAATATACGTGAAGCTAGGAAGCTGTGTGTTCCTACCGAGTGAAGTATTGACCTGTATGTACTCATTGAAGTGGAATTAAATAACCCAAAAGAAACATGAACCACTCCTCATTCTTCCTAACAATACGGGTACGACAGAACGCTACAATATGGTAATAAGACTCCATTTCTGCAATCACTGCCGAGACACAATGTATTTATGAAATGGTTCTAATTACTGAGCTGAAAGGCTGTTAGTGCCATCTTGCATAATGAATAACACCTATATATTTGGTAATAAGCAGCTCTATTAAAACCAAGTCTGTGAAAGTGAATTCCTAAAAGTGACTTCCAACAAGATACTGATTTGGTATGCCTGACTTTCTCAGGCAGGTAGTTCCAGAGTCTAGAGGCCAGGATGGAAAAGGCCTGTGGTCCTCAGTCTAGAGTCGGAGAAGACAAAAGTCTTTCTTCTCAGGAAGAAACAGCATTATGTCACTGGGGCCAGAATATAGATCTTTCACTGTTCTTTAGTTTTGATGGATGAAATGTGTTTCCTTCATTCTCTAAAGGACAATGGTTGTTCATGAATAGTGTATGTCTTCTTGACACAATCATAGATCTCTTTGTACCATTGTCTTCCTGTCTGTTTGATGATGTAACCTGGGCACCGCCAGCTTCCTCTGGATGACAGGCGTGTGATTCATGTCTGCCTGGAGAAACAGCAGAGGGGGCCCGTGATCAAAGTCCGGCAGCTATTATCTGTGTGTGTGTCTCCTCCTGGCCATCGGCTGTTGTTGTGATCCGTTTCTCGATGCTGTCTCTTCTCTGTCTGCGTCCGTCCCGCTCGCCACAGAGGGCATATGTTTCCATTATGGTATTTGTGTTCTTCCTTAGGCACTTGCTCTCGGCAGTGTTTGTGTGTGTGCTTGCGTGCATGCATTTGTGTGTGTGTGTGTTAGTGTTTTTGCATGTATGTTTGCGTGTGTGTGGGGGGGGGGGGTAGTGTGTGTGTGGGTTAGTGTATGTGTGTAATTGTGTGCGGGTTAGTGTGTGTGTGGGGGGGGGGTTAGTGTGTATGTGTGTGGGTTAGCGTGTGTGTGGTGTGTATTAGGGCTGACCTTCGAATTTTTTTTTGGCAATCGAAGCTTCGAATTAAAAAAAAATTTATTAATTCTTTTTATATATATATATATATATTTTTTTTATCTTATGTTGTGGGACTTGTACAGCACTTTGGTAAACTTTGTTGTTTTTAAATGTGCTCTATAAATAAAGTGGATTGGATTAATGAATTAAGTAGCCCCTTTCAAGGTGGATCGCTGTTGTCGTTTGAACAACTTCAGATTTCATGGGAACTACCAATCCCCCAAATCAAGAATGTTTAAGATGAATGAAGTAAGATTTAGATTATTTGAAATATGGCCTGTGTAGACTAAACTATGCACAGAATTATGTCAGTCTACAAGGTCCGGCAATGTAGACCTTGTAGACTCCACTACAGACCAATTATCAGTGAATGTTCATGCATTTTTAAGAAGGGCTACTTCCACAAAAAAACAAAGAACTCACCAAAACATCTCAGTAGCACCTTAACTAAATGTTATATTTCATATATGGAGATTCATATTTATTTATGTATTGCATGCATTTCTACATTTTATTTCCTATTTTGTTTATTCATCCCAGTATCTTTCTTTCTTACACCGGTTCCTGACAGGCAGCGAGCGAGCGAACTGGAGACGAAATCGCGCGCGACACTGTCCTGATATGACGCGGCGCTTGTCCGAGTGTGTCTGTGTGTGTGTATTTACCTGGAAGCACAGGAGCAAAGCAGCCTGTGATTCTCGACCAATAAAAAGTGCTTAGGGGCGGGACTCGGCCGCGTAATCGCTCAACTAGAGACACAGCGAGCGAATATTTGAGGGGGGAGCGACATCGCCGCTCAGTTCGCTGTCGCTCGCGGTAGGTCAGGATAGTCTGATTGAAACGAATACATTTTTATCATTTTCGCAATCACGCTCGCTCGCGTCGCTCCCTGTCAGGAACCGGTGTTATGTGTGGAATTCTACAAGGCATTTACATTCACATTTACATTTAGTCATTTAGCTGACGCTTTTATCCAAAGCGACTTACAAGTTCTGTACGACAGGTCATCAGGAAGGATACAACTCTATCAGCTGAGTAACAATATTCATCAAAGTGTTGCGTGTTACAGTGTAGGTTAGTTTATTAGGACAAGTGCATGACAGTAAGGTTAGTTAGCGTTAGATTTTTTTATTTAATTTTTTTAATTTTATTTCAGATAATGGTTGAAGAAGTGCGTCTTTAGTCGACGGCGAAAGATTGGACGGGATTCGGCTGTCCTAACTGGGGTGGGTAGTTCATTCCACCATTGTGGGGCAAGGACTGAGAATAGGCGTGTAGGTGGTGTATATGTGTTTGAGGATGATATCCTTCAAACAGGCAATAGTGATGATATAATTTGGGCAGGGCTGAGCTGGGTTACTTTCCTCCAGTGTATTTGTCCCCCGGCCCCACCCAATGGCCCCATGCACGCACACACACACACACACACACACACACACACCGAAGTAAAAATAATTAAAAAAAACTAAAGGGATGCAGACCAGAGAAAGAGTTTCGTCTTGTTTACATCAGGGTCCCCCATTTTCAATTCATGACATTTATGACGAAAGTCTTTCTCTGGTCTGCATCCCCTTAACAATTGTATGTATTGAGCTGTACTGTACCCATTCTGCAATCTGTTAAACGTTTCAATCAATCAATCAATGACATACACAACATACAGATATAAGAATCGAATCGAATCATCTAAACTAATCTAATCATGACATTTAAGACATGCATGACGATATATATATCTCTGAGCACCTGAAGCCTGTGCTATTAAACCAGGAAGTGCAGCACTGTTGATAAGGCTGTCAGCACTGCAGTAGAGCCACTCAGTGCCCTGCGCTGCAAAGAGTGAACACAAAACGCTCATGGACCCGCGGTCTCATGTTGACTGAGTCGCTTGTGTTGTTCGTTGGATTCGTTTTTGGGCTCAAAACGTACACTACACGGACCGCGGTCTCATGCTGAATGATCAGTGATCGCTTGTCTTGTCGCACTGTGTGTCAGACTCTGGATGCTTTAGACACCCGCCCACCTCCACCTCTGATTGGCTTACCATGACATTGTATTCAACCTCAGCCAATCGTCAGCATGTATGCTTGGCTCGCGCACTGTCCACTAAACAAGGAAGAACATATTATTGCCTCTCGGCGCAGAGATATGTCTGATCAAAGAAACAGGTTCATTCATAGTAACGCGCCGCATTTTTTTGCAGTAACGGTAACGACGTTATTAAGATTGGAAGAGGGATTACTCGTTACTGAAAAAACGAACGCCGCTAGTAACGAAGTTACTTATAGCGCCATTATTCCCATCACTGGTCATGACACTAAAGCATACCGAAAACACTCATAAACCAGCAGCCAATAAATTTTTGTAAATCAGGATGGACTCACCACTTCACTGTTAGATGAACGTCAGCAACAAAAACGTTGTGCGTTGAATAACTAACAAAACTCACAATCCAGGGATCAATGCCCCCTGTATTGTTGTGTATTTGACAAATAAAGAATTTGAACTTGAACTTGAACATAGTAGGGTGTCACAGATGGTAGGGAATGGTATAGTTATGGTGGCCACTTCTATGAGAAGATGGCAGCTGATGATCTAACCTTCGGTCTCGGGCATCCGTCGTTTGAACAGACAAATAGGAAAAGTATTGATTATATTTCGCCTTTTGACAGATAGTGGAGAGATTAGTATACAGCTTTGGTTAACCAGGCCTATTTTTCAGGTTTCCTGCCCAAAATGACATGCCCACAATAAATGTGGAATATCTCCACAACCACATGGGCCATATACTGTACATGATCTTGCATCAAAAGAAACCAACACATGTGGGGTGACTACGGAAGTGTCAGAATAGATGTTACAGAGCAAATAGAGATAGAACATTGTAAAAAAATCGAAAATTCTATCTCCACCCCCCATGAATAGAGAGAGAGAGAGAGAGAGAAGAGGGTGTGGGAAGAAGGGTTTCATGGGGGGGGGGCATCTGATCAGAATGATCTAGTAACCTTGCACGGCACCTGGCTTGAAACCTTCTGGGAAATATGTCAGTTCCTAAAAACAAACATACAATCCAGATGCCACATGCTCACTATTAGGTCAAAGCATTTTGAAGTCATAGTGAGTTGACCTGGCTCACCTGGTTTTGAAAACGGTCTACTGTAAGTGTTTTAGGTGTGTGTAGGCCTACATGGACTGTAGTCAAACCGTGGAATAAACCATCCAGTCATTAGATCGAGTCTAATAGGTTCCAATATTCCATTCTATATTATTCCACTATACTATAATATTCCAACAGTGAAGAGATTTGCTTACCAACACTGTGTGAAGCTAAAAAGCTAACTTGTTTGTAATAGTAGAGCCCACCATTTTGTTTACAAAATAGAGACGTATCTTCTATAGGCCTATATTTGGTTCACAGTACCTGATTTTTTTTTTGTGATGACACAAAATCCTTTCGACACTGTACAACTGTACAAGCAAAACTGTACATTGGAATATTGACAAGACCATACTTGGTAATTTACTGTACATTGGAGAGGGTTGTGTTAGGACATTTACAGGGGCCAGTTTCGAATTGCAGTCTCCCGTAGGTGTTCTTTGAGAGTGTTTTTGAAAGTGGGTAGTGATTCACATTCCTTTACAGCTTTGGGTAGGGCGTTCCACATTGATGTGGCATAATTGCGAAACGTGTTTAGTCCCTTGTTTGAGCCGAATCTGGGTTTAACATGATTTGTGGAGCTCCCTCTGGTGTTGTGGTCATGGTATTCACTGACCTTTGGGAAGTATTTTGACATGTACATGGGTACCTTGGTCGTGTAGTGTATCTTGTAGACCAGGCCCATTGCAAGTTGCTGTACTCTGTCGTCTACTCTAAGCCATCCTAGGTTGTCAAAGTGGGCAGGAGTGAGGTGGGTTCTAGACCCATGTTACTGACCACTCCCAGACACTCTATATCAGTGATGGCTGTTTACTGCAGAGTGGAGGGACTGGGAGACCCATGTTACTGACCAGACACTCAGTAGTTAGCTCAGTAGTTAGCTTCATGTTAGCTCAGTAGTTAGCTTCATGTTAGCTCAGTAGTTATCAATCAATCAATCATGTACCTCTTGCACGGCTGCGGCGTGGCGGCTGGTGTGGCTGAATAACAGTAGCAGTGATCGCCTGCTGCGTCCATCGCGTGTATATATATACCATATTAGTATTAATAGCATATAGCAATAGCAATATATAGCAATAGCAATAGCATATAGTATTAATGTGATTGACCAGCGTTAATGTGTGCTAATATGGCTGTGATTGACCAGCGTTAATGTGTGCTAATATGGCGCGTTAATATGTGATTGACCAGCGTTAATATGAACCAAAGGCTTCTGGCATCTGTGATTAATGGGGGTCTGAACCTGAACCGCGTCGAACCAAGCGGCAACCTCATGCGCATGCGCGGCGAGCACCTGGGCGAAGGAAAAGGAAATGCGCATTACCGTACAGGCGTATGGCGAAGAATGCGGAAGCGCTCTTGCACTCTTCGGCTGTGATTAATATAGACGCGGCCCGCCAGGGCTGTGTTCTAAGTCCCCTCCTCTACTCCCTGTACACACATGACTGTGTGGCTCAGCGGAACAACAACACAATCATCAAATTTGCTGACGACACAGTAGTGGTGGGCCTGATCTCTGCAAACTACGAGAGGGCCTACCTGGAAGAGGTCAAGGTCCTGGCGGGATGGTGCCAGGAGAACAGCCTCTCACTGAACGTCAGCAAAACAAAGGAGATGATTGTGGACTTTAGGAGGTCGGGGGTCAGGGACTACAGCCCCCTCAGCATCGACGGGGCACCGGTTGAGAGAGTGAACAGTTTTAAGTACCTTGGAGCCCACATATCCGAGGACTTGACATGGACCACACACATTGACAGTGTTGTGAAGAAGGCACGACAACGCCTCTACTTCCTCAGGCGCCTAAGGAAGTTCCAAGTCAGTCAGAAGATCCTTAAGAACTTCTACTCATGTACAATAGAGAGCATCCTGACTGGCAATATCACCTCCTGGTTTGGGAATAGCACCGCACAAGACCGAAGCAGACTACAGAGAGTGGCACGTTCAGCCGAACGCACAATTGGAGGGGGGCTTCCCACTCTCCAGAACATTTACAACAAGCGGTGCAGGGGTAAGGCTAAGAGAATTATTAAGGACTCGAGCCACCCAAACAACTGCCTCTTTGAACTGCTGCGGTCAGGCAAGCGATACCGGAGTCTCATGGCAAGCACAGAAAGACTCAGAAGAAGCTTCTATCCCCAGGCCATTAGGTTGCTCAACGAACAATAACACTATGCAACAACCATCAAATGCACTCACAACACACACATCCACACGCACACACTCACTTTAAACAAACAACACACTGCAGCACCCACTCTCCACACTTTAGAACACCTAAACACACTTTATATTTATTGGTAAAGGATTTGCACTACAACCCATACCTCAGTACACCTTATGTAATTGTACCTAAATTGTACCTCATCCCATTTCTGCTTTGCACTATATAGTATTGTATATTAGTATATTGCATAGTATATTGTATATTGTATGGTAACTCAGTTACTCTATTCTGCATCGAACATTGTACATATGTATATACTGAACACTGTGTCTACGTACGTGACTTCTATTTTACTTCTATTTTTACATGCTATACTATTTTATTTTATACTTATCTTTTGTCTAGCACAGTCTCTGGAGCGTAACAGAAAGAAGCATTTTGTATAAAAGTATTCTGTACTTCTGTATGACAACTATTAACCCATTTTCCGCCACCACTTTGATTCGTCCTAATCCATTCTCTGCCAGCTCTATTTGTCTATGGAGATGTTCATCTACTTTGCAGGGCTATAACTTTTTAAATTGTATTGCTAAATTGACATTACTATGGCCCATTCAACATCGATTAGCTATCGTTTAGGATGTATGAACATTTTACTTTTTCATTCACACATTCATACAAAAATACGGTCTAGAGCAGGGGTCGGCAATTAGGTTTGGCCGCGGGCCAGATTTTCCCCAAGCCGTTGCTTGGCGGGCCAGGATAAAAAACAATGGCTAATTTAATATACTGATATTGAAAAAAGACAAACGTTTTTCTCTGGTCTGCATCCCCCAAACAACCGTGTGCACTGCGCCGCACTGCACTGCACCCACTCTGCAATCCGCCAAACAAAGTTCTCACTCATCCATTCATTCATGAACAGCTCTCAGCTGTTGCAGATCACCACGGCGCCAGCGGGTGATGAACAGATCAGAATGCATGAAAACACGACTCACCATACCTCCTTGTTTGTTAAGTCCTCCAAAATCCCTGCTAATGTTTGAAACATGTCATATCCACTCGCCGCCCTCCAATTCCAGATTGGCGTTGAATGCAGCTACTTCATCTGCCAACTTGCCTCGTTGTTGTTGTTGTTGTTGTTGTCGCCACATATTATGCAGAGAGGACGTCGGCTCGGCACGCAAGAATCACCGACCTGTTGCGATAAACCCGTATTTTAAGTATGGCTCCTGTTTATTAAAAGAAGCGTTATATTTCCCCGTTGCTATCCAAAGATGTTTGTTTTGTTTTCTTCAACTCGCTCGCGAGTCGCATCTCGAACGCGGAAGTGAAAGTGCGTTAGGGAAATAGACACGGGGCCCGGTGGGACTATTCCATTGGTTCTCCCAGTCCACCTGACCATTTCTAGCATTTCAATTGGCTATAGTGAGTAGTGACAGACATGCTTTTGATGACTGCCGGTAGATAGATACAGCTTCACAATAAAAGACACCCTGGCGTCCCGAGTGAATATTTCCCGCGCGTCAAATAAATATCATATTCTCAAAATAATCTGACGGGCCAGAAATTATTGCTGGCGGGCCAATGTTGGCCCGCGGGCCGCCTATTGCCGATCCCTGGTCTAGAGTATAAATATGTTTTTATCATTTTCTGCACTATTTCATAGAACGTGAGTTATAGCCATTTATGCATATATTAGATAATCAAATGCAGTTTGATAGCTATTGACGTCAGATAAAAAAATTCAATTGTACAAGGTCCTAAACGTCATGACTCATCATCTGCTGGTGACCGGAGGGGGGGGGGGGGGGGGGGTCGTTTATAATTCTGTGGCCCACGTTAAAGCATTTATGTAGTATGGGGGATATATAGATCAGAGCAGTTTGTATCGAAAATGGTAAACAAACAGGCTGAAACTCACCCCAGTCTCCTCTTACCGTTGGGTGATGAGCGTGGAGCAAAAAGATCGTTATTATGGGATGTTGATATATGCGATGCATTTCCAGGTTGTATAATACTATATACGTCCAAATAACGTTGTTTATCGAGTTATGGCAACTGATCCATATCCAGTGTATCAAGATGGAGTCCTGCGAGCGATAGCGAGTGGCCGGACCGAATATGGATGAGCACCACTTCCGGCCGCTCATTTCCGGTTTGGCACCTCACCGATCGGCCACCGGGTGGCGGTCTTGAAGCGCTGGAGAGTTGAACGGAGTCCTACATCACCAGTCATGGCTCCGTGGGTGAAATGTGAATACCATGACAGAAATTTGAAATATTGATCTCGATGACGGCGTAATCATTGGCAGATTAAGCATGGCGAGGAATGACGGCTTAATCCGTCATTGGTGAAAAAAGGGTTAAAGGAACACGCCAACTTCTTGGGAAATTAGCTTATTTGACGCTAAGCTAGGCTAACAGTGCGGTGTGTGTCACTGTGCCCGCTCTACCTTGCTCTGAGGCGGGGGCGTACAGCGTGAGGCTAGAGGGGGGCACTCAGTCCCTCCCACTACCCATAAAACTGTATATCTAAGGCGGCTAGGTGGTGTAGTGGTCTAAGGCACTCGCCACCAGTGTGGAGACGCTAGGATTCGCGTGTTCGAATCCAGCTCTCCACATTGTTTTTCAGTTTGGCTGGTCGTCCGCAGTAATACACATTGGCCGTATTACGGGGAGGGAAAAACTGTAGGGTGGGGATCGAACGCTGTGAACAAGCGACTCCTACAAGTCGGTTGGTGCGCCTGCGCAGTAGAATCAGGAAGTGTCGGGGGCAGCGTGAGCCTCCCACGCGTTACTCCTCGACACTGAGTGGTCGAGCTGCGCAGGTGAAAAGATGCGACTGCTGTTACCTCAAGTACCGGAGGGGACTTGTGCTATGTATGACTTAGTCCTCACTGCAGCCGGCTTGTGGGAGGCAAGAAACAGCGTTCGTGACAGGGGAGGGTTGAATTGGATGATACGAAATTGGGATGGGAGAAAATATAGAAAAAATGGGAGAAAAAAGTGGATCAAAAAAAAAAACTGTATATCTAACCCGGCTTGATTGCCTCACTTCACATTGATGAAGGTCTCCTGCAACTTGAAATAATTGACATGCAAGCATCATCTGCTCTGAAGCAGGCACTTGAGAATGAATCCACCACAATATTTTGGATAAAGTGTATTCATGTCAACACATTCCCCAAAATAAAAACGCTGGCAATATCTGTGCTAACAATGTTTGGCTCAACATACACCTGTGAATCCAGTTTCTCTCACATGAATGCCATTAAAACAAGCAACCGTGCCTCCTTGACAAATGAGCATTTGCATCACTGTTTGCGGGTAGCCCTCACTTCCTATGAACCCTCTTTCTCTGCCATTGCCCAGTCAAAGAAGTGCAATCTCTCTCATTAGATGTGTGTATGTAGGCTAGGCCTGTCTGCCCCCCACCCCCCCTGATGTTTGAGAGTTAACCCTTTTCTCGCAATTCCTCGCCATGCGTAATCTGCCAATGACGTTTTACAGCGTCTTTGAGATCAATATTTCAAATTTCTGTCATGGTATTCATATTTCACCCACGGATCCTTGACTGGTGCTGTAGATCTCCGCTCAACTCTCCAACGCTTCAATACCGCCACCTGGTGGCCGATCGGCGAGTTGCAACCGGATGTCGATAATTGTGACGCCGGTGTGTCTCCCTATTCCGTCCGGCCACTCGCTATCGCTCGCGGGACTCTATCCAGACACTGTGCATATCGATCCGTTGCCATAACTCAATAAACAACATGATTGGACGTGTATTAGTAATATACAACCCGGAAATGGTTCACCTAGATCAACATCCCATAATAGCGATCTTTTTGCTCCACGCTCATCACCCAACGCTACGAGGAGACTGGGGTGAGTTTCAGCCTGTTTGTTTACCATTTTTTATACAAACTGCTCTATATATCACCCATACTACATTAGTGATTTAACGTCGGCCACGGAATTATAAACGACCCCCCCCCCCCTCCGGTCAACCGTGCATGATGAGTCATAACGTCTGGGATCATGTACAGTTGAAATTTGTAATCTGGCGTCAATCGGTATCAAACTGCATTTGATGATCTAATATGCATTTATGGCTATAACTCACGTTCTATGAAATACTGCAGAAAACGATAAAAACATATTTATACTCTAGACCGTATCTTTGTATGAATGTGTGAATGAAAAAGTTAAACGTTCCTACATCCTGAACGATAGATAATTGATGTTGAATGGGCCACAGTAATGTCAATTTAGCGATACAATTTAAAAAGTTATAGCCCTGCAAAGAAGGTGAACATCTCCCTAGACCAGTGGTTCTCAAACTGTGGTACGCGTACCACTAGTGGTACTTGGTGGTACTGCTGGTGGTACTTGAAAACATTTACAAAAAAGCACAAAAACAAAAAAAATATATATATATATATTTTTTTAAGGTCACTGAACTTAGAAGCAGGCCAGGCCAGTGTTTCTGGTTGCGGCGGCGCGATAGTTAGATAACCTAAGTGGGGAACAACCAGGAGATCACTGTGACAGAGAGTAATGCAGTCTAAACAGTCATAAATCTTTAATTCAACTTCAGCCCTGATCATAACCATTTATTTTTCGATTTTTTGTAATGTCAGATAAAAAATGAAGTACTCCTTTTCTGAAAAGAGTTGGTGTTAAATCTGACATTACAAAAAATCCATAAAAATCTGTGAGAGAATGACGGACAATTGCTTGCTGTGTGAGAGAGAGAGAGATAGAGATAGAGAGAGAATTAAGTACATTTGCTGAAATACAGTTGTTCTTAATTTTCTCACTTGCTATGTGAGAATGTTAGTTATTATGTTCTCAATGCCCCTTGCATTGTATGAGTTGTGTGGAAGCGTTTGCTAGTTCTAGTGCTATCCCTTTGTACATTGTGGCTGTGTCTGACAAAAGTTAACAATAAATAATGGTATTAGGAATACATTTGCCTCCTGCGTGAACTGTGCATAGCTGAATAACACCGGTCATATGGTGGTACTTGGAGAGCCAGCTACGTTCTCAGGTGGTACTTGGTGTAAAAAGTTCGAGAACCACTGCCCTAGACAAATAGTGCTGGCAGAGAGGCTACAAGGATGAGAATAAGCTCCGGCAGATAAAGGGTTAAGAGTGGACAATAAGTGCTAATAAGATGCTGTGATTCCTCCATTGGAATCTCCCACACATTCCTAGACTGGTTCCATTCATATCTCTCTGGCCGTACTCAGTTCATTCAGCTAAAATTATTCACATCCCATCCATCCCCCCTCTCCTCCGGTGTTCCCCAGGGCTCTGTCCTTGGCCCTATCCTCTTCATCATCTACCTCCTCCCACTCGGTCGGATTATCCGTAAATACAGCATCAATTTCCACTGTTACGCGGACGATACTCAGCTCTGTTTCCTCCAAACCCACTTCCACCCTCCCTCCCTCTTCCCTCTGTGCCTGTTTACAGGAAATCAAATCCTGGTTCAATTCAAATTTCCTCAAATTAAACAGTGACAAAACAGAGGTAGTCCTCATTGGCTCCAAGTCCACACTCACCAAGCACCCCAGTTTCACCCTCACCATAGACAACTAATTGGTTTCCCCTTCCCCCCAGGTCAAGAGTCTGGGTGTTGTCCTCGACAGCACCCTATCATTCCATTCCAACATCAATAACATCATCCGGTCCGCCTACTTCCACCTTCGCAACATCAACCGCCTCCGCCCTTCACTCACTCCCAACAGCGCCGCAATCCTGGTCCACTCCCTCGTCACTTCCCGCTTAGATTACTGCAACTCCCTTCTCTTTGGTCTCCCCCACAAACTCCTCCATAAGCTCCAACTGGTCCAGAATGCTGCTGCCCGTATAATCACCAGAACCCCTGTCATCAGTCACATCACCCCCGTCCTACGCCAACTACACTGGCTTCCCATTAAACACTGCATAGACTACAAGATCCTCCTCCATACATTCAAGGCCATTCACAACCTCGCCCCTCCATACCTGTCCGACCTCCTTCACATCAACATTCCCACCCGGTCCCTCAGGTCTGCCTCCTCCATCAACCTGACCGTCCCCCCAGCCCGTCTGTCCACCATGGGGTCAAGAGCCTTCAGCTGCTCTGCCGCCCGCCTCTGGAACTCCCCCCCCCCCCGACATCAGGAACATTGACTCCATCATTCCATTTAAAACCCACCTCAAAACCCACCTGTTTAGGCAGGCGTATGTCTGATTTTATTTTTTGTCTGATTTTTTTATTTTTTTTTTTTAATATTTTAATGGATTGTGATTGTGAATTTAACTGTTTTTAAATTGTTGTACGGCGACCTTGAGTGCCTTGAAAGGCGCCTTATAAATAGAATGCATTATTATTATTATAAATGAAGCACTTTTTTTGAAAAGTATACTACTTTTGCAATGTAGTTAAATAAAAGTTGTGAAAATGTGGTTGCGTGTTGTGTCAAGTGTACATATATTCATAGCACGGGGAGGCGCCGTGGCAGTCCGGCCCCTGGCCCCTTGGGTTTCTGACAATGTGGCCCCCTGAACTATTTAGTTGAATAGCCCTGAGATAAGGCATCTGTATGCATGATGTTAGATCAGGTAATGCATCTGTATGCATGATGTTAGATCAGGTAATGCATCTGTATGCATGATGTTAGATCAGGTAATGTGTCTGTATGCATGATGTTAGATCAGGTAATGTGTATGTTAGATCAGGTAATGTGTCTGTAAGCATGATGTTAGACACATTACCTGATCTAACATCATGCATACACGTTATTAGGACAGTGACCTCTGTGCCTACTTTCTTTCACCGTTGATGATATGATTAAAGAACGTGTATATATCTTGTATATTGTTTGTCATGGCCTTCCCATCACAGCAGTACAAGTTGTCTGCTCCTTGTGCCTCTCTCCCCCGGACAGGTCCTATCTACTGCAGGGCACATTCCAAAGGGCAGAATGAGGAGCTCTTACAAGGACAGTTACGCTTTGTGCCTACACTACGTTCTTTCACTGTGTGTATAAACGTATAACTAAAATGATCAGTATATGTTGATTGCACATGTTAAATAAACTACAAAGTATAATCAATACTTAGTATACTTACATACTATATACATACTGCCAAGCAGGAAGGCTTGTCTATCAGTATTATCTTTCCCTCCCTTGTGTACGACCTTGTAAGCCTGCTAGCCTGCTCCGGTCGGCGTCCCAGGACCCTATAAACCGCTGTGTGCTGATTGGTTGCTATGACCTCATCTCGGAAGAAGAGTTATTGTTGTCTTACTTTACAAACAGTTCGACCTCGGGTCGCGCCCAAGAATCCTAAAATGCAGCTCACTGATTGGTGCAACAGAGGCTTAACCCTTTACTATCACACTACCGAGGGTCGCTGCACGATGCTGTACGTGTGTTTAAAACACAACAGGTGATGATTAAGCTTAAACATGATTAAGTATGTTTATTGTATATGCCTGTATTGTACCTGTATATATATATCTGTATATATCTATAAGCTTACAGGCTATCCCTCCTAAGACCAGTCTCCCTCAATAGCATGCTGATGAGGCCGGGGACCAGTGCGAAAGCACATGACATTGATGAGAGGGATCCTAGGGGAATTCCAAAGTACAGTAATCTGTTTCAGTTAAACTGTTACTTTAGGGGAGCTCCAGTAGCTCACCACGTACCGCGAGTGCTATTTCAGCGCCGTGGACAACCGTGCTCGTCACGGATCTGGGGCTGAGCACGTTCGAATCCCGGACGGCAGCCGTGCCTTTCCCAGAGTGTCTTCCCCCCCATCTGAACCCTTTCAGCCTGCTTCTGTCGGTCGAACTTGACCAAGTATGAATGCGATGAAAAAGCGATAAACGCTAAAAGAACCAGCTGACTGGTCAAAGTTTAAAAAAAAAAAAACTGTTACTTTAACTTTTTCAAGTTACTAACCATTGGAGTAGCGATAAGCCAATGGCAAGACACAGTTGAAAGAAGGAGTGTTTATCTTTGCTTGCAATATGACGCTACGTAACTGTGTATAAAAAGTTATGTTCGCGCATGAAAAGCTCTTGGGCTTGCTTTTGTGACAATTTTTTATCTCCATTTCAAAGTCGTGCTGTGTATTGGGACTTGACAATGGATGTTTTAAATGCGGGCTTTTCCCTATGATGGCCAGCTCCCAACATAGGTATCCTGTCTGTTTCGATTTGAAGAGCCGTTCCTGGCTCTCTGCTCCTTTTTGAGATGATTTCCAGACTATAGAGGTTTTTATTGTTCTTCTTTTTTGAGAAAGATGTTGACTTCGACTTTGATGAGTTTTTGTATCCGTGTTTTATTATTTTCTTGGATTGGATCTTTCCAAGACAGTATTATTGTAACAACTTTTTCTAATTAAACCAAACTTTGTTAAATACTTTTATTCAACTCTTGGACCGCGTTCTTTTACGAGCTCCATCATGATCTTTCAAAACGCTGGCCACGCCTTGCTTTCATCTGAGGTAAGCGGGATGGAATTGATTGGAATCAATATGTCCTGGTAGCCTGATTACGGATTCAATCAATTGCTGGTTACTGCTTCTAGCTAAAGTTATACCAATGACTATTCATTTTATATTTTAATTTTTTAATTGATACAGATATTTTCCGATATCACATTTTAATGCCGATATCGGCCGATAATATCGGACATCCCTATTGATTACCAATAACCGTGTTCGTAGCCACATACGCTGGTCGGCTGGTTGAGTATCATAGCAAGCTCTGATCAGCATGTAATTTACGTGAAAAAAGATCTTACCATGAGCCGGTTGGATCCCCCCGAGCATTTCCCAGTTAGTAGTGAAATCCGCGATCCAAAACGTATTCCGTGCAACAGACAATAGCGCTCGCTTCAGGTGAGTAGAAAACTACATTAGAGATCCTAAAAAAAAAAGACAGCTTCTGCCACAGGGAACTGCATTATCGATACAGCGCCCGTAAGAGGATCTGGCCGGTAATGCACTTTTATTTAATTTTTTATCCACTTTTTCTCCCATTTTCTATTTTTCTCCCATCCCAATTTCGTATCATCCAATTCAACCCTCCCCTGTCTCGAACGCTGTTTCTTGCCTCCCACAAGCCGGCTGCAATGTGGACTAAGTCATACATAGCACGAGTCCCCTCCGATACTCGAGGTAACAGCAGTCGCATCTTTTCACCTGCGCGCCGCGATCTTTCAGCGCCAGGGGTCTGCGCTTTGGAGGGGCGCCGCCCCCATCGCTTCCTGATTCTACTGCGCAGGCGCACAAACCGACCTGTAGGAGTCGCTGTCCACAACGCCCGATCCCCACCCATCAGTTTCCCTCCCCCTAATACGGCCAATGTGTATTAGTACGGACGACCAGCTAAACTGAAAGCAATGTGGATCGCTGGGCTCGAACAGGCGAACCCAGCGTCTCCAGTATTCGTGGTGAGCGCCTTGCCCACTGCACCACGTAGCCGCCTGCCGGTAATGCACTTTCTCGAATTCAAAGAGTAGGGTAAATCTGCAGTGCAGCTCGGCGACCTTGAATAGGTTATTAAAATGGAATAACAGCCAAAACAACTTGCCATGGATATATCCGTCCTTCGGTCCTTTAACACTTTGCCGCCCAACCACGAGTTAACTCGGGTTTCGATTCCACCCGTTGTGGACCAGAGCTACGTATATAGCCGTGGAAAGTTGTTATTGTTTTATTCCATATAATAACCGTATTAACGTCCCCGATCGACTCTGCAGACCTACCCGCATATTTGATTTCCGCAACATGCAATACCGGCCAGATCCTCTTAGGGGCGCCATCGCTCCACTGCAGTATCATTGAGAGCGAATGGGGGAAAAAAAGTGTTACTGTCTAGGGGCGTTTCATATGAGCCTGGATCCCAGGCGAACATCCTCCATCTTTGATCACGTTTGGAAGCGCAGATTTCAGCCTGGAATAATGGGATTTATGATCAGCCAATGGACATATCGATCTACCAGATGCCGATGAATAATGGAGAAATGCTGCCGGCGATCACATGGGCTGACGGTAGGATACTATTCACCCAAATTACAGCCGGATTGGACATTGTTGTAACACGCAAGCGATCGATCAGTGAATGTGGCTACTTGAACGCACACTGTATTGCTAATCAATAATACTAATCGGCGTCCCCCGCCGCCCCCATTTAATCCATAGATGCTCTGTAATAGTCCGGATGCTAAGCAGTTTGTTTTATTTCATTCGTATATATACAACAGAAATGCTGTTCGATTTAACATGACGCGCTTTAGCGCTATAACTAGCTTCCCAGAAAATATATGAGACGAAAACTGCGATAAAGCTTATATTCACGACACTATAAAATGACAACCAACCGATGGATTTTTATTTTCTTTAAGCCATTATGAAGGCACGGTTTATGCACTCAAGTGACAATGAGAATGGACAGATAGCAATACTATAAAGTATATATATAGCTATCCAAAAGTACATCGGTTTGTTGACAAACCTTGGTCGTCTAGAACCATATTACACTGCAAACCGTGGTCGTCAAAGTGTTAAGCATGGATTCGAAACACGGATATATACGTGGCCCGTCCCGATTGCGTTAACACATTGACCGGCAAAAGCGGCTTACGACGGGTTTGCTAGCCATGCGAATTCTGCCAGACCACGCTGTTCGACGTTATTGATCTGTTTACCTTTTTTTCTCGATTTTCCGAGCCTAAACATGAGCGTGGACCTTTCTGAGATGTGTTTGGCCACTATGCTGCATTTCCTCTAAAATTTCACTAGGTGGCAGTATCCCCCTATGTTCTAACACTGTACCACAATCTGACGGCTTATTTGAGATTTTGGACACCCTATAATAGATCTGAGCTGTGATTGGTCAGTGCACCTGGCCGCAGGTATATAAGCTCACGCCCTCCCATAATCGATGAGTTTTTGCAAGTTGTTTGATAGAGATAGAGAGAGATATATTTACAGTGAGATTCATGAGAGCAGAGTATATCAGTCCTATAGTATTTGTAGTAGTAGTATTAGTAATTGTAAGTTATATCGCCTGTGCTTTAGAAGTACATAGTCGTGCTAGTTAGTAGTGCTTTGTGAGTAGTAGTGGTAGCAGTAGGTAGTCTAGTAGTAGTGGTAAGAGTAGTTGTATTAGTAGTTATATTAGTTATATATTAGTTATTTAGGATGAGGAAGCGTAGTGTAGGGAAGAAGGTGGCGAGGAAGCCGACGGACGTTCGGTTTGTTCAAACCAAGTTGCCGTTCGGACCTGTGGCAGCTCCGACCACCGGGCCGGGCCATGATGAGGCCGTCGCTGGGCCCAGCGACGTCTCTCGCCCCTCTCGCCAGAGGAGTGTATCCCCCCGTCGCGGTACGAGGAAGAGGAAGGAGACTGTCCGAGCTACGGAATACGTTTCCTCGGATAGCGATTCCAGTGACCATGACTGCAGTGGAACCGATTGGAAGCCACCAGCAGGTGAGATCGTTTGGCTATCATAAATTTAGTATCCCCCATAATGTGTGCGCGCAACATCTGTGTATTGAGATCATTCTTTACCTAACGCTAATGTTTTCATTGTATACTGTACTGTCCATGTGAATATGTATACGTTAGTTCGCCAACCAACGATATTATTATTAGATTCATTTTCATCGGATGATGAGCTGGGCCTTGGACCACGGTATCGCCACGGTGCGTTTCAGCTCTCATTTTGACGCATGTATCTCTTGAACTGTGCTCATATTTATTTACATATCGTGTCTATGTATATAATATACATACAGGTTCAGATCAATGAATTAGAATATCGTGGAAACGTTTTTTTATTTCAGTAATTCAACTCAAAAAGCTAAACTCTTGTAGATTATAGATTCATTCAGTGACATATTTCAAGTTATTTTGTGTGTATCAGGTTGAACTAAGTGTGTATTTTTCTTTTGTATATAGAAATGTCTCTTTCTTCACTCAGTACTTTGTTTGGGCGCATTTTGCACAAATTACTTCATCAATACAGCTAAATATATGTACCTTTCCACGATATTCTAATTTATGAAAAACCACTAGGCCTCTGAGCCATGCTTGCAACCAGTGTGCCATGTGCCAACCAGGTGTGGGGCAGAGAGGGGGGGGGGGTAACATCAAAGTGATTTCATGACCTTGATGTAAGCCAGGGCTAAATTACCCTGATTGATGTTGGTAGGGCTAAACGACCCTCCCCCCTCTGACACACCTTAGTGGCTCAGATGCCTATAGTGTGTGTGTGTGTGTGTGTGGCACATACATGAACAGCTAAACATTCTAATTTATTGAATGTGTGTCTCTCCACACACACACTAATTCAGGTCATGAAATCACTTTGATGTTACCCCCCCCCCCCCCCCCTCTGCCCCACACCTGGTTGGCACATGGCACACTGGTTGCAAGCATGGCTCAGAGGCCTAGTGGTTTTTAAACATTCTAATTTATTGGATTGGATTGCATGAGTTAATTTAAATATGTATTTATCACTAGACACCCTCTCTCCGTCTCTCTCTCTCCCTATCTGTCTCTCTCTGTTTCTCTGTATATATATATATATTTTTTATATACACCGTGGGAAGTGTGAAATGCAATTATCTGTGTATTTGGAAGACACAGCTGATCATGAAATTCTGTATTATAGGTTCAGATACTGATTCAGTATCTGGTGGAGAGGGTGCCGGTACGCCGTAATTTTTAGGTGAGGACTAATAATATATAACCATACTGCATTCATGTGTGTGTTTACTGTATGTGTAGATATTTGTGTAAATTGTGCGGATGTGACAATAAAACTGACTGCATTGGATATCCCAGATTCTGGAGCAGAGGGTGATGATGCCCCGCTGGTCCTGTCACCTGTCATGTCACCTACTCCTACAGGTGAGTTTCTACATAATGCTATATATCATGTAAATAAAAGGACAATACATCTAATATAATGTATATATGTGTTACCTTCCTGTGATTCCAGAACCAGAGGGGAGTCAGGGGACGGTTGTTCCAGAACCGGATGAAGGGACAACACACCCATCTAAGAGGGGTAAGTTGGCCTCACTCTGCACACCACGTCCAGCTCTGACCTCTGACCCGCACACCACGTCCAGCTCTGACCTCTGAACCCCACACACACTCACTCATTCACTCACACACAGTTTGTAACTACGTGTTATATGAATGTTTGTCTACAGTAGGGGTGTTATGATAATTGTATATTTGTATAATTGACAGGTCGAGGGGTGCAACGGGCACGAGGAGCGAGGAGCAGGTCGGTGACGCTCCGTAAGAGCCAGGATGACTGGTCTCGTGAGGGCTGGGTGCCTCATAAAATACCCTTCACAGCCCAACCAGGACAGCTCCAGGATGCCGCGGCACTGGAGTCTGCCCGGCCTGCAGACTTCCTAGGTCTGTTCCTCACTGATGACTTCCTCAGCATGATTGTTGCCCAGACCAACCTCTACGCTGATCAGTCCATTGCCCTGCTGGATCCCACACTAACTAGCAGCAGGGCACTGGCTTGGAAGCCCGTCTCACTGAAGGAGCTCAGGCAGTTCCTTGGCCTCTTATTTTTAACCGGTGTACTTTGGAAGCCTGTCTTGGATATGTTTTGGTCCACAGACGAAACAATTTACACACCGTTTTTCTCCGCCACCATGCCAAGGAACCGTTTTGAGATCATCTGGCGCTTTCCTCCACTTCTCAGACAATGCAGCCATCGATGCGAGAGACAAACTGTATAAGATACGCCCTGTAGTTGACCATGTGCTGTCGCGGTGTAGGGAGCTTTACCAGCCCAGCCGCGACATCTCCATCGATGAGGGGATGCTGGCATGGCAAGGACACCTGGCATTCAGGGTCTACAACCCAAACAAGCCAACCAGATATGGTATAAAGTCATATTTCCTGTGCGAATCACGCACAGGATATTGCTTCTCGTTTCAGCCGTATTGTGGGGAGGGGGGGCACCTGGGGCACACAGTCGTCGGTCTGCTTGGACACTTGTCCGGGCAAGGTTATAGACTTTATATGGATAATTTATATAACTCTGTGGCCCTGTCCGACAGGCTGCTACAGTTGAGGACCGACATCTGTGGTACCCTCAGGAAGCACCGGGGGGAGCCAGATACCATCAAAAACCTGACTATTGCTGACATCAATGTGGGTCAGACCATTGCTGTGAACAACCAGCAGGTCATGATCGTGGCATGGCGGGACAAGAGGATCGTGAAAATTATCACCAGCTTCCATGAGGACACATTTGAAGTGGCACACGTTTGGCAGAAAGGTCCGGCAGTGAGGACGGAGATGCTAAAGCCAAAATGTGTGGTAGATTACAATAAATGCATGAATGGAGTGGATAAACTGGATCAAAATATTTCATACTATCCGTGTACACGCAAGACTGGAAAGTGGACCAAAAAGTTTGTGGTGTATCTGTTCCAAATATGTTTGTTCAACTTGTTTGTCTTGTACAGAGCCAGGCACCCCAGAGGGCATGATAAGAAACTCCTCCAGTACACCATGGCTGTGGCACGGACCTATACAGGGGCTAAGGAGTTAAGTCTTGCGGTGGTAGTGGGTGAGGTGGTGGCAGGGGGTGAGGAGGAGGGAGGTGGGGGTGAGAAGGAGGGAGGTGGGGGTGAGGAGGAGGCAGGTGGGGGTGAGGAGGAGGCAGGGGCTGAGGAGGTGGGGCGTGGCAGCCAGCACGACCCTAGGGCCTCAAAGGGGGACCCGCAGAGCAGATTAGTGGGTGGCTTTGGGGCACATAGTATGATGGCCTACGCAGCCACCGCAAAGAAAAAGCTACTGCACATCTCCGTCATTCGTGGCGAGCACCTTGCCCACTACGCCACGTAGCCGCCCATTACCAGCATACTTCTAATGCACAGAAACAATGGTTGGTTCTGATGACAGTCACCCAGTGTATACTTTTATAAAGTATTGTGTTGGTAAATTACCATAATTTTATACTGTACTGTGAATGTTACCAGCATATTTTTCTAATGCACAGAAACAATGGTTGGTTCTGATGACACCCAAGTTTTCTGCATTATAAAGTATTCTGTATTTTATAATAATGTTTTCTGTATGGACCTACACCAGTAGTTATAACTTACTTGTTCGTTAGCGCCAGGCCCCATGGTGGTTGATAATATATCAATTTGTTTCACCTGGAAATACTACTACCTGATCAATACAAGATATTATTACTTTATGAATGTTTTTATATCATGTATGGACGAATCCATTATTGGAATACAGGTAGGTACAGAGCAAATACTGTCTACAACACAGGAGCAGAGTATAAACAGTACAGGAATGAGAAACAGTCTAAATGGGTTTTAACATTTTAGTTTATTTCATGCACATATGATCTGTAATACCTGATCGGTACAATATCTACTAACCTGATCAATACAAGATATTCCTACCTGATCGATATAATAATAGTCTTACTGCATTTCAAATTTGTTTATTTGTAATAGTAAAATACAGACTCATAATGCAATGTTTTCCCTGTGATTCAAGAAATGACCAGTCTAAATTGGTTTATAACACGTTCGGTAACTTCGCCCCCCCCCCCCCCCCCCCTCTCATGTTGATAACGGAACAAGGTGGTCATGTTACCTATGATCTGTAAATACTAAATACCTGATCGGTACAATATCTAACCTGATCAATACAAGATATTCCTACCTGATCGATATAATAATAGTCTTACTGCATTGCAAATTAGTTTATTTGTAATAGTAAAATACAGACTCATAATGCAATGTTTTCCCTGTGATTCAAGAAATGACCAGTCTAAATTGGTTTATAACACGTTCGGTAACTTCGCGCACCCCCCCCCATGTTGGTTTTGATAAAGGAAGTCTTGTCTTGTCATGACGTGGACATAATGTTTCAGGCAGCAGAGAACAGGAATTGCGCAGCACGCAGAAAGCGCATCATATCTTTTTTTCTAGGAAATCCGCTTGGATTTTCCCCATTGTTTACCTTTTTTAACTTGGAATTGTGAACGAACAAAGGCATGCAGAAACAAACTTTTTTTTCATAGTGTACATCAACTCGTTTGTCAAATGAGCCAAACCATTTCCCCATAGTTATAATATAAAATATAGAAATAGCTCCGCAAAGATCATGAGATATCGCCAAAATCGTCCAAAAACGCTGGCAGGACGCCTACTCCAGGTGATTTCCGGCTGGCAGCCAATGTGTTAAATAGTATTGCTGTGAATATGACTATTCAATGAAAGGAGTTTTCCCAAGCAGACATTCTGTTTATTACAAACAATGAAGAGGTTAACAACTCTTCTAAGTTTATATTTCATATGAAATGGATAAAACTAACCAGTGACTATGAAATAAGAATTAAATAAAATACAAACTTGGCCACTTCCATGAAGAATTAAGCAAATCTCCTGGAAGGGATTCCAAGCAAGCACCAGAGACTCTGTGTCAGCCGGTACATGAGATTTATCCAGCGGCCTTGAGATTCTTCACAACAGGACGCTGTGGTGAGGGGTACCAAGGCTAAGTGGTCCATGGACTTGTTGAACTAATCAGAGGTTCTGTGGCTTAATACATGGCGTGATTAGTATTGAGAATTGACTCGAGAACTTGGTGAGTTTAGCACCTCGCTGAGGGATATCGAGCAGCCACAGGGTTTTATCTCGAATCGGTGTTGAGATAGAGACACCTGTAGCTCTTAACAGTCTGTAATACATGATGTTAGATCAGATAATACGTCTGTATGCATGATGTTAGATTAGATAATACATCTGTATGCATGATGTTAGATCAGGTAATGTGTCTGTAATGTATACATGATGTTAGATCAGGTAATGTGTCTGTAATGTTTGCATGATGTTAGATCAGGTAATGTGTCTGTACGCATGATGTTAGATCAGGTAATACGGCTGTACGCATGTTAGATCAGGTAATGTCTGTATGCATGATGTTAGATCAGGTAATGTGTCTGTACTAGGGCTGTCAGTTTATCACGTTAATTAGATTAATTAATTACACAGCAAAATATCGCGTTATGAAAATTTACTCAAAATTAATTACAAAATCAATTATTATTATTATTAAATATATATATATATATTTTTTTAAATCTCATTCATTCCATAAGAACGTAGAATACACATTTACAGACTTTTTTAATATGGTCCATTTGCATGTTCTTGGTAACTGATTCTAGGGACATCTATGGATCTCAGGGAATGTATTCCCAGTGTCAGAAATAACTGTGAATAACACCATGCTAAAATTGACCAGACCTGAAAAATCTAAGCAAATTAATAAATGGAAGATGATTAACACTTTGATCGCCATGGTTAAATTCATAATTTACCATCCCTAGCCAGCTCTATTTGTCTATGGAGAAGTTCCCCTTCATTGCAGGGCTATAACTTTTTAAATTCTATTGCTAAATTGACATTATTATGGCCCATTCAATGTCCTATATCCATTGTTCAGGGTGTAGCAACGTTATACTTTTTCATTCACATATTCATACTAAAATCTGGTCTAAAGTATAAATCAAATCAAATTTATTTATAGGGCCCGACAACACACGTTAATGTCCCCATGGGCCGTACAGGTCTTCTTTAAACAAGTCAAGAAGACAACATAACAATAAGTCAAGAACAGAACAAGAACACCATAGGGTCCAAACATTTTTTAGATGAATGCAAATAAATGAAAGAATGCAAGCACTCCCAGACATACCCCACGCGAAGGTAAGGAAAAACTCACTAAAACCTAACAATAGGGAAAAAAAGCTCCACAGGCAATGTGGAGGAGAGAAACCTTAGAAGGGCCGTTCAAGGGGGGATCTCCCTTCTTAGATGTCGGTGATAGTAGTGTTGCAGACGGACAGTTGGTAAGCATGCACTCATGTGTGTGGTGAAACACAGATGAGTGCATGCAATAGCAACTGTACATTTTGAAAAATTAAAGATAGAGCTAATAGCGATAGCAACTGAACATTTTGAAAGATTAAAGATAGAGTTGATAGCGGATCTATTTGAGGCACAGGGGCGGCGCAAGAGGGTCACGTCCTCCCCGTCTTAGTCACGGGACATTCAACACTCCGGTCGTTGCTCAGGGACAGCCGGAGACAGGCGGAAGGGGGGTGGCGCAGAGAGGGTCGCGAACTCCCCGACATCATCGCGGGACATCCGGCACTCCGGTCACCACTACGAGACCTCCGAAGACAGGGGGGCACGCAGAGGGGGTCGCAATCTCCCGGCCTTCGTCACGGGACGTCCAACACTCCGGTCAACACTCCAGGACAGCAAGTCATAGGAAGACAGGGAGACGGGACAGGCGTTAGACAGCTCATGAGATTGTAGTAGGCGGACATAGCAATAGATACAAGTGGTAGGCATATATGTGAATGGAGTAGATATATGAAGTAAGCGTATTATGTGAATAGAATAGAAGTACTTAACCCAGCAATGAAACCGCGTTGACTGTTAATCTGTTAACAGTCTGTTAATCAGTTGACAGGACCACGGACAGACGGCGGTGAATAACTGATCCAATGCCTCGGAGGTGCATGTAGAGCAGTCACTACAAGCTTGGCCAAGACCCCGAGGCATCCAACACCTTGGTCAGCGCCAGGAGACGGGTACTCAGAGAGAAGGGGGAGGGAGGGGGGGGGAGAGGGGGGGGGGGGGGAAGAGTTAGAGAGTTCCCATGTTTGTGGTGCTGCAAAGGAGCAGACATGTAGTACCCTGTAGTGCCATGTAGTACCCCGTAGTGCCATGTAGTACCCTATAGTACCCCATAGTGCCATGTAGTACCCCGTAGTATCCTGTAGTACCCTGTAGTGCCATGTAGTACCCTGTGGTGCCTTGTAGTTCCATGTAGTGCCATGTAGAGCTATGTAAGCCGTGTAGTACCCTGTAATGCCATGCAGTACCAAGTAGTACTCTGTGGTACCATGTAGTACCCTGTACCCTAACTAAACTACCCTATAGTAAACTACCCAGTGGTACCATGTAGTACCCTGTACCATAACTAAACTACACAGATTAATCTAAAGGTCAGTCCCCGACCAGGTGAGATCAAGGTAGGTTGAAGGAGAGAGAGAAAAGATGAGTCTTAAGCAGGGATTTAAAAGCTTCGACAGAGCAGGCGCCCCTGATGACGGCAGGTAATTTGTTCCACAGGTAGGGAGCGCGGTAGACAAAGGCTCTGTGGCCGGCGGATTTCTTTTTAACCCTAGGGGTCGATAGAAGCTCCGCATTTTGTGAGCGCAGAGCACGAGCGGGCGAGTATCGGGAGATGAGATCAGATAGATAGAGCGGTGCAAGCCCATTTAAAATTTTGTAGGTGAGGAGTAGCACTTTAAAGTCAGAGCGGGCTTGGATAGGAAGCCAATGTAGGGCGGACAAAACTGGTGTGATGTGATCAAATTTTCTAGTTCTAGTTAGTATCCGTGCAGCCGCATTTTGCACGAGTTGAAGATTTTTGATGCTTGAATTAGGTAAGCCTGAAAAAAGTGCATTACAGTAGTCCAGACGTGATGAGACAAAAGCATGAATCAGGGTTTCAGCATCAGCCAGAGTATGTTTTTATCGTTTTCTGCAGCTTTCTCCAGAACTTGATTTATAGCCCCAAATGCATTATATTGATGATCAAATAGTTTGGTAGCGATCGGTGCCAGATGAAAAATTTCAACTGGAGGTACTTCTAGAAGTTACTACGTATCATCTGATATTGACCGGATGGGCGGGGGGTCGTTTATAATTCCGTGGGCAACGTTATATCATTCATCTAGGGTGGGTCATATGATCATCAGATCAGTTAGTATAGAAGACGTTAGAAAATAACGTTGAAACTCACCGTATCTTCCTCGCGCCGTTGGACGGTCAGCTTGGAGTAGACAGTTTTCGATTATGGGATGTTGATTTAGATGAACCATTTCCAGGTTGTATAATACTATATACGTCCAAATAACGTTGTTTATTGAGTTAGGGCGAGCGATTGATTATCCAGTGTGTTGAGATGGAGTCCGGCTAACGATCGCGAGTGCCCGGACGAAATATGGATGAGCACTTCCTGTTTGGCGCGTCACTTCCTGTTGGCCGATCTGCCGATCGGCCACCAGATGGCGGTCTTGAACCGTTAGACAGTTGAGTGGAGCTCACCAGTACATCTCATGTCTCCGGAGGAGAAATATGATTTCGATCACAGATTTTTGAAATATTGATATCAAAGACGAGTTACGCCGTCTTCGGCAGAATGAGCATGGCGAGCAAAGACGAGTTACGGCGTTCCCGGCGATTAAAGTGTTAAACAGAAGGTTTTGTAGATACAGTACTGAATTCTGCCATCCGGACACATGCAATTTGAAATATGATTTTAGAATATAGAATATCAGGCATAAAATGGTTATGCGATTAAAATGCGATTAATTAATTAGTTAGATAAATTGTTTTAATCGCCTGACAGCACTAGTCTGTACGCATGATGTTAGATCAGGTATTGTGTCTGTATGCATGATGTTAGCTCAGGTGGCAATGCGTTGCAGTCACTCCCATTGCCTTTTTTACATTGTGGCAGTAGAGTGGCTTCCTCAACTTCGCTACTGTCAACATGACAAATTACTCACCCTGCTCATTTTTGTTAGTTTTCAAACCAACACCTCTCCAGGGATTCAGTAGGACACGAGTCATTTGGTTAACAAATCGGTTATGATTACCTTCCAGATTGCTGCCAAAGTGACTCATTTACCGTGCCTCTACTGTATGAGCATAATAATTTCACCTGAGCTCCTCGCTCTCCTATCCCTCCTTCCTTCTTTCCTTCCTTTCCTCCCCATTGCTCCTACTTTACTTGGTGAACCCTCTTTTTGCTTCCCACTACAGTGTAAATCCTCCCCACCTCTCTGCTCTTGTTTCTACCTCTAAACTCCTCTCTCTGTATCTGCTTTTGCTGACGCCATACAACATTAGTTGTATTAGAATTAGTGCTGCGTAGGGGCGGCTGGGTGGCGCAGCGGAGATTGCGATCGTCACCAATGCAAGAGACTCCGGTCTTGACTCCCCGAGTCAGCATTGCCTGCGGCTTGGGCCAGTCGTCATACTATCTCAATTGGCAGAGATAGCGGGTGGAAAGTCGATGGGTGGGGATTGGACGTTGTAGACAGCGACTCCTACAGGTCGGTTGGGTGAAGCCTGTTCAGCAGAGACAGGAAGTAACGGGGGCAGCGTGAGCCTCCCACGCATTACTCCTCGCCACTGAGTCTGCGCTGTCTGGTGAAAAGATGCGACAGGCTGCCTCCTTGTGTACCGGAGGGGACACGTGATGCAAGGCTTCTATCCTCACAACAGCCGACCAGTGGGAGGCATAGTCTAGCAACGTTCAAGACAGGGGAGGGGAGAATTGAAGGGAAGAATTGGCGATACGAAATTAGGATGGGAGAAAAATAGAAAATAAGGAGAAAAAGTGGATAAAAAAAAGCAATCTGATTGAACAAATTGGCATTTCAGCTGTGCTCAGCTCTGCATTGCAGCACATCTAGCCGTGCTCAAATGAAATATGTCTCGTATTTTGATTTTTTTTTTATATTATTTTGACACTGATAGAAATAAATAGAACCTTTTAGCTAAGCTACATGTCGTACCAGAGTCATGCCATTCTCCTGGGACCTCGCTCCTAGCTGCATCACTGTCAACAATAACAGTAAAGAATACCTTCAAGTGTAATATTGCTGGAATAAGTCTGGAGCTGCTCCATTGACAATAATTAGGAGACAGATTATTCAGAAAATGTACCCCAGAACATGTGCTGTGTCATCTATACAATATTTCCCAATTCATTGTCTATGGAGCAAGCTCAGATTTTATACTTGATGACATCACAAGTGTGAGTTTTAGCACTCTTGTTTTTGGATTTGGGAGAATTGCTCATAAATGGTAAATGGTGCATTTATATAGCAGCTTTTATCCAAAGCGCTTTACAATTTGTTCATCACATTTTACCCATTCACTCACACACCGACAGCGAAGGCAACCATGCAAGGTGCCAACCTGCTCATCGGGAGCAGTTAGGGGTTAAGTGTCTTGCTCAAGGACACTTTTACACTCTGCCCGGGAGGAGCAGGAATCAAACCGGGAACCTCCGGATAGCCGGACGACTGCTCTACCTACCGTCGCCCCCAATATTAAATCATATTTGTGTACAGTCTTAGAAAATGGGGTGTAGTTCCCCTTTAATTATCCTCCAGCTTTGTGTCGTGGTGAGACATTTGGCAGAAAGCTTCATTATACTGTGGCAGATAGTGCTGAATACACACTTAATCAACTAGTTCCAGCTCCAGCTTAAGCCATTAGTAGAGTTTTGCTGTTGCACTTGGGGCAGTGGTACTTTCTCAGGATGTCATTACACAACTTTATAATGAGACATCATCTGCTTATTTGGGTGCTTGGTCTTCTCACATTTAGTTTTTCAAACGGAGACAAAGTGGTTTTGGTTAGCATGCTTGTGTGTGTGTGCATGCGTGTCTATGTGCATCATCCGTATGTCCACTTGTGTGCTCCTGTCTTGCTTTAACACATTGGACGCCAGCAGCAGGGGGCGCTGATGGCCTTCAGCGCCAGTGCGTTATTCAATGGATATAGTTTTAGAATGCCAAACTTGCGAGTCCTAAAACTATATTTTATATTATAGCTATGGATCTAATAACGCCGTCGACTGTCAGTGAGTTGCTTCTGGTCAACATGCAAAAAACAGAAGGCGGCTGGGTGGCGCAGAGGACTAAGCGCTCGTCACCAACGCAAGAGACACTGGTATCGAATCCGGCTGTCAGCGTTGCCTCCCGCTTGGCCGGCCGTCATACTGGCTCGATTGGCAGAGTCAGCGGGAGGGAAGCCGGTGGGTGGATCCGGGTCGTTGTAAACAGCGACTCCTACAGTTCGGTCGGGGCGCCTGCACAGCGAGGGAAGGATCTGGAGGGAGGTAGTGTGACCTTGCAGACGTTACACTCTCCCAATGAGAGTCTGCGCTGCCAGGTGAAAAGAAGTGGTGGGCTGGGTACACATGTGTCGGAGGAAGCATGTGATAGTCTCCGCCCTCCCAGACCGACGGTAGGGGGTAGAGTGCGCAATGACCAGGAAGGGGATTGGGAATTGGCATAACGACTAACATTGGGAGGGGAGAAAAATGGTTTGAGTGATTCTGAGTAATTCCAGGAAAAGACGAGAAAAAGGCATTTTAGTGTAATCCAGTTATCACGTTGTAATTTTTCGGCTGATTATCGAATCTTCCTGAAATCAACGCTAGATTATCACTATTATGTCTCCTCGTGCATAAATGGCCCTCGTAGCGGGGCGCTTGCCCCCCCCCCCCCCCCCCCCACCGCAGCCAACGGTAAAAAGCACAACACATTCCACACAGACAGCTTCGATCGCAGTAGAAATAAATATCGCAATATTGGATATATAGAGTCCTTACCTGGTCTCTGATGTAATGCAAAAAAAAGTATCAATTTTTTTTCTTTTTCGTTTTATCGCTTTATTTCTACTGGGCAGTCCAGTAGATAGAGATAGAGGAGGAATGGGAGACAGAGTGGGGGGAAGACATTCAGCAAATAACGACGGGTTCGGGAATCGAACCCGGTCGGCCGTGTTGCGGCTGAGCACGCTATGTGGTTCGCCACTGGGGCGCCAGTATCCAATTCCCAGATAGAAAAAAAATCGTTGAATCAACATTGTGTTTTTGTCAGGCTGAAGATTGGAATCAACATTGATATCAGACATAGAAAATGACATTGAAAGTGCTCGCTATGATCAACATGGAAAGAACATTGGATTTTCAATCAAATTTCAGAATTTTCTATTTTAAAGCTGACAATGAATCAACGTTGATTCAACTATGATATGATCAACATTGAAATAATGTAGAATTGCATCAACATTGATTCAACTATATATATATACATTGCATTATACATTGAAACAATGTTATTATTAAATGACCATTTCAGCACTTTTTCAACCTTCCTCTGTATGATTTTAATATGACTCATTAATAAAAAAAATAATCACTTTACATCTAAATTATATTATTAGTTGTAGTTCCACCGGGAGCATGCTAAAAGGTGTCTACTAGTGACATTACTGCCATATGACTGAATGGCAGTGATGGTCACTGATAGACAGGCTTGGAGCAACCCCTGCAGAACTTTAAAACACCAAATAGAGTAAAGTGATTATTTTTGGCTTAAATGAGACATATTAAAAACATACAGAGGAAGGTTTAAACATGCTGAAATTGTCCATATGCTTTACTGCAGTGGTGCTCAACCTTTTTATACAAAGACCTCACAGGACAAATATTTGGGGACTCCAAACTTGATTATAATTATGCCATTATAGACGAATATTCGAAAATATGTTGTGAGCTTGTAGATCGGCTATTTTTTTATTTTAATTTTTTTTCAAGAAACCAAGGTTGAGAACAGCTGCTTTACGACATGCTCTATGAACAAAGAAACAGACAATTTATTCATTTAGCCATTTATTAAAGATTCAAAAAAATATCTTTACATATTTGCACATTTTAGCACACAGCTTTCTTTTTTTACTTTAGAACTCTAGTAACCCACACTAAGATTTTTCACCGTAAAGTCACAATAAATTACTGGCAATACATGTACTGTGAAAAGTAATGCAAAAGACATGCCAACTAAATACTTGAATAATAATAATATATTATAATTTGGCAAAATAACTGTCAATTTACAATGATAGACGTGCATAACTGTATAATCCCCAGCTCCAGTATACTTCTGGAGGAGTATACTTCTGTCAAATACTATATTGGATGATGTGATTAATCACGACAGGAAACCAGCTGGACTACAAAAATGCACATAATAATAATAATAATAATAAATCAAATTTATATAGCGCCTTTCATAGAACCCAAGGTCGCTTTACAATCAGGACAAAAAATAGGGCAAGGAAAGTAGGGGGGGGAGGGGGAAGAGGGGATGAGGGAAAGTAGGGGATAATGGACCTAATTTAATCTAAAACTAACTGATGGGGAAAGCCTTGGTGAAGAGGTGTGTTTTTAGAGCGGATTTGAAGGTGTCCAGGGTTGGGGCGTTGCGGATTTCGGGGGGGAGAGAGTTCCAGAGGGTAGGGGACGCCACGCTGAAGGCTCTGTCCCCAAAAGTCCGTAACCTGGTGCGAGGGATGGAGAGGAGACCTAGATCAGAGGATCGTAGGTTCCGGGATGGAGTGTACTGGTGGAGGAGATCAGACAGGTACCGGGGGGCGAGGGCATGGAGGGATTTGTAGGTGAGGAGCAGGAGTTTGAAGGTGATGCGGAACCTGACTGGAAGCCAGTGGAGATGGATGAGGGTGGGGGTGATGTGCTGCCAGGGCTTGGTGTGAGTGAGAACCCTGGCAGCTGAGTTCTGGACATACTGGAGCCTGTCCAGGGCTTTGCTGGGTACCCCGAACAGGACTCCATTACAGTAGTCCAACCGGGAGGTGACAAATGAGTGGATCAGGGTCTCCGCCACAGAGTCTGAGAGTGAGGGTTGGAGACGGGAGATGTTCCTGAGGTGGTAGAAGGCAGACTTGGTGACAGATTTGATGTGGGAGTGAAATGAAAGTGTGGAGTCAAGGGTGACGCCCAGGTTACGGACTTCGAGAGACGGGGAGATGGAACAGCCGTCAACGTGGAGGAGGAGATCTCCAACCTTCCCGAGCAGTGCCTTGGGGGCCACAACCATGAGCTCTGTCTTTTTGCTGTTGAGTTTGAGTAATTTGGTTGCCATCCAGGTTTTTATAGCGTGGAGGCAGTTGACTACAGACTGTGGGGGGAGCTGGGAGGATGGTGAGGTGCTGATGTAGAGCTGAGTATCATCAGCATAACAGTGGAAGTTGAGTCCGTGGTGACGTATAATCTGACCGAGGGGGAGCATGTAAATGGTGAATAGTAGGGGACCCAGCACAGAGCCCTGGGGGACACCGTGGTTGACTGGGGCCGGGGGGGAGGATGAGCCGCTGACGCTGACAAACTGAGATCTATTAGTGAGATATGAATGAAACCATGACAGAGCTGTACCGGTGATGCCTAGGTTGTCGGAGAGGCATTTGAGGAGGACTGAGTGAGATATTGTGTCAAACGCTGCGGAGAGGTCGAGAAGGATGAGGAGGCTGATGTGTCCGGAGTCTGCAGCAAGGAGGAGGTCATTAGTGATCTTGATGAGGGCGGTCTCTGTGCTGTGATGTGCTCGGTAGGCTGACTGAAGGGGTTCGTAGAGCTCATGGTTGGACAGATGTTGATGAAGCTGGGCGGCGACTGCCCTTTCCAAGGTTTTGCTTAGGAAAGGAAGGTTGGAGATCGGCCGGTAGTTGTCCAGCACCTCAGGGTCCAAACCAGGCTTTTTTAGGATGGGAGTGATGGAGGCGGTTTTGAAACAGGAGGGAACTATTCCAGATGACAGAGAGGAGTTGATGATGTCCGTTATGATGGGGCAGAGGGTAGGAAGGCAGGCCTTGACCAGTACCGTAGGCATGGGGTCGAGGGAGCAGGTGGAAGCTTTGGCTCTGGTAACCAGCTTCATGACCAGCGGAACATCCACTGGGGAGAAGGAGGAGAGAGAGCACTGGGGATGGAGGGATGTAGCTGGGAGCATGTAGTCCGGCGTCAGGGGTAAGTGAGGAGGGGAGGGGGCGGGCAACATGAGTTGTTGGTGGATGGAAGTCACTTTAGCCTGGAAAAAGTCCAGGAACTTAGAGCAGAGGTCAGGAGCATCAGTGTGGGAGGCAGTGAGAGGGCGGAGGAGACGATTTATGGTTGAGAAAAGCGATCTGGGGTTATTTTGCTGTGAGGTGATGAGGGTGGAGTAGTACGCGGTCCTAGTCTTGGAGAGAGCCTCTCTGTAGGACCTCACGTGGTCGACGAAGGCCAGACGGTGGACGGTGAGGCCAGATCGCCTGGAGAGTCGCTCCAGTCGTCGACCCACTCTTTTCATAGAGCGGAGGTCAGAGGTAAACCATGGGGCAGGGCGAGGAAAGGACACATTCCGGCTTCTGAGGGGCGCCAGAGAGTCCAGGCTGAGGGAGAGGGCGGCATTGTAACAGGCCGCTAAGGTGTCCGGGGAGGTATCGGAGGGAACCGGGGCCATGTGGGTAGTGATGAGGTCAGATAGGGCTGATGCACACACTGACTTGGTGTCCCTGAATGTGAGGGTGCGCGTTGGGCGCTGCCTGGGCGGGGGGATAGGGACAGTGAAAAGAATGGCATGGTGGTCAGATACCGCAAGGTCTAGACACTGCAGGTGGGAGGGGGGGTTACCGGTGGAGCAGACCAGATCCAGAGTGTGACCTTTGGAGTGGGTGGGGCCCTGGACATGCTGCGTGATGCTGAGGCAGTCCAGAAGCGACAGGAAATCAGCGGCAAAGTTGCAGTTGGTGGAGTCAACATGAATGTTGAAATCTCCGAGCAGATAGGTGGTGAGGGACCTGGAGCAGAAGGAGGACAGGAGCTCGGTTAGCTCTGACAGGAAGGTGGTGGAGGCTTTGGGGGGGCGGTAAATCAGGGCGAATTGAGGTTGAGGTTCAGGAGATCCGGAGAGAGAGAATGTAATGCATTCGAATGATGTGAGATCAGGAGTGGGGATCTCCTTGACCTGGAAGTCTGTACGATGAATGACAGCCAGCCCGCCGCCACGGCCCGTGGAGCGCGGTTTCTGGAGGTAGATGTAACCAGGGGGTGTAGCTTGGTTTAGTGTGATGAAATCCTGTTTATTTTGCCATGTTTCAGTCAAACATAAAAAATCCAGTTTTCTTTCAGTGATGATATCATGGATGAGTAGTGCCTTGTTATTGAGGGAGCGAGTATTGAGCAGCATGAACGTGGCTGTGGAGGAGACAGGCAGAGTGGGAGGGGTGCTACTGTCTGAGCAGGCCAGGGGCTTCAGACAGCTGGTGCGCACGTGAGGTGTGTTGTGATGACGTTGATGAACAACACGGAAGCGCAGAGCAGATACTACCACTGGAATAGTGGAATCTGTGCAGATGAGTTTGTAGCGGGATGCTCGATGTATATAGCGGGGGCGTTGAAGGAGTCCGAGTGATCTGATGGTATCCAGCCAGATTGGCGCAGCTGCGTTGAAAAAGCTCCGAAGTTGGTGAGAGGAGTATGTTAGCATATCGACCGGAGCAGCTAACCGGCTAACGACCAGCCACACACAACGAATCCAGCCTCGGACAACAGCACACTGCGGTGGAGTGATCAGAACTCACGAACAATCCAGGTACATGTAGAGAGTTAATCCAGTTGGGGAAAAACATGTGATGGAAAAAAGATGATCCAAACCGAAAACCCAGGAGTAGAGGGAAGCCGGCTGGCTAGTTTGACAACGGGGCTAACGATGCTAACAGCTGACGCTGACAGCGGGCAGGTAGCAAACACTAGCCCAGCTGATCAGCAGAGAGGGTGAGTAAACACAAAAACCGGATAAATGAAAATTATCACACTGTTATGGCAAAGTAAAAAAGATCTGAAACTAACGTTAGTAGCCCAGACAAAAAATGTTTAGTAAGGGAAGGAACGTTAACTCAGTGGAGCGACTGAGAAGCGGCGACATCAAACGCCAGCGTCCTCTCAGCAGCAGGGGAAGTGGGCTATTGTACATTAAAAACAACACTCCAAATGCACAAATGAGGTAAGCCATCATGGCACATTTATTGTCAAAAGAATTATATTCTTAAAATGGTAAATGGCTGTTTGTTTTTTTTATAATTTATTTTTATTTTATTTTTTTACAATTTGTGCACATTTTACCCATTCACATTCCATAGGAAAATCCCATATCAACTCTGAAGAACTGGTCCTCTGCTAAACGCTCGTTTTACAAGTATCGCAGAGAAATTTCAAAGGTACTCACAGTTGCACAAGGGTTTCGGACAGAGAAACGCAATGGTTTGAAAGCTCGGCGTTGCTAATAAACATTTAAAAGATTTTTTTATAAACTGCTGGTCAACACTGCTCAAAACGGCTTTAGCTGACTGATGCGCCTTGTACAACGAGCATTTCGCCAGTTCTTCAGAGTTAATTATGGGATTTTCTTGTCAAAAGACAAAATTATCATATTCGTAAGTAAAATGCTGCTTTAAAAAACAATATTACAATTTGTGTACATTTTACCCATTCACACATGCAAGGTGCCAACCTGCTCATCGGGAGCAAATAGGGGTTAAGTGTCTTGCTCAAGGACACATCGACACGCTGCCCGGGGAGGAGCGGGAATCTCCGGATTGCCAGACTGCTCTACCTCCCAAGCCACTGTCGCCATGAAACTAGTACTTCCAGGTCTTACCCGAAAATGGTGAAAAGGGAACTAATGAATAAACTTTTCGTACGCGCATTCAAAACAAAAGAGGTGCAGGGACGAAAGGATAAGGACAATTGTCTATGCAGACCATTCAAAGTCTATGAGCTTACGAAGAAGGGTGGTCACTTGAGGGTTGATGGAGCTTCGCTTCTTTGCCCTGGAGCCTTTCTCCGGGTTGATGCCCAAGAAGCACCTAATAAGCAAAGATACGTTTCAGTTTTAAATAGACTCAGCATTTATCAAGGTGCTCACCTGTGTCTTTTCCCACACCACACCCCGATGAAGACTGCTACTAGTTCAAACTTGTTGGATCATCCTCACAATAAAAATATTTTTTTAGCCTAGAAGAGTGCCTCATGGTACCTCTAACATAATGTTTACTTATCCGAATTTTGAAGCCATACTATAATGTGAATTAAACCATTATGTCAATTTCTTAACAAGATAGCACAGCAACATCAAGTGCTTAGTGGTCCCAATTCACATAGTTGGTTCCAGGCTTCATACTCAAAGCATTTAATCTACTTTATGGCCTCTGTAGAAAGGCATGGACTTAATAGCCAGATAGTCTTTGCATGATAAGTCTTACTGATGACATTGATCATTTGTTTGAGATTTTCCCCCTCGATGCAAAGGAACACATAAGCTCATCCCTGAACATTACATTACCTTGAATTATCAAGCAGGGGGTGCTTGGGAGTGCTGCAGTATTCAGCAGCAGTGGCACAGGTCTGCAACAAAGTAACACACAATAGCATATATTTAACATTATGAAAGGATGAAGATAAGCTAATCCACACACTACAGCTCACCACACATCAGCTCGGCCCATTTGGAGCAACTTGGGGGTTAAGTGTCTTGCTCAAGGACACTTCCGACATGCGGACAGTCAGAGCCAGGATTCAAACCACCAACCCTACCTGTCGATGAACGACCAGCTCTACCAACTGAGCTTCAGTCGCCCCTAATGTGATCACTCGTTTAGCATTTCAAATATTTTAATATTTAAATAAATAAAACTTACATCAACTTCGAGCAGCAGTTTCTCCATAGGCTCCTTGAAGTACACCATAAAGAGCAGGATGATGTAGGCAGCCTTCTCCGAAGCCTCTGGATCATATCTGGCCAGAACTTCCATGATCTTCGGGTTGTCCAGTTTCTGGCAGAACTGCAGGATGGTCCGTCCTCTCTGACCCAGGGCCTCTTGGATCTTTTGAAGGGCATCGGTGTCTGTCAGGAGGCCAACGTGGGAGAAAAGCCCCGTCTGAGAGAAGAGAAAAGGCCATTCCTTTTTGACCTCCTAAACGCCATGACAAATTACATTGACAAAAACAGTGACAAAGACTTTAAAATCACAAGGGACATGTTTCTCAATGCATCAGTAAGGTTAAGAAGTTGATCAGAAAATGATACTTGCCTTGTAACATTCTGACTGGGCTCTCCTCCATGGAATCTTCCCCGTGGCGTTTCAGGAGCTGAACCTGAAGAAATCAACATGGCATCAGCATTGCACATTAGGTCATTGTGTATGGGGCAGGCGGGGGTAAAGTGGAATATAGGCATCTTTACCCAGGCCATGTGTTCTGAAGTCAGCTGATCTGGAGCCATGTGCATAGTTGGCATCGAAGTCTAATAGAAAGAGAAAGGACACACATCGTTGTTTACATTGAACATGAATTATGGAATTTTGCCCAAAAAACAACATTTAAGATGAGAAATGCATACCATTCCTTTCTCGCTCTGATGGCAGTGTGGTAGGGGCTGGAGTTATACATTGGCATTCCTAGAGAAAGAGCGACAGAATTAACAAAATAAGGCAAATAAGCACCATCAAAGTTATCAATGAGCACCATATACAGTAGCAAGTGTACCTAGCTCCATATACCTAGCGCATGTCTGGTGGTAAAAACAAAACATGATTTGAGAATGTGTTAGTTAACTCACCTTGATAGCCTTGGGGGTGGTCATGATTGCCAGCTAATTCTAAAAAGAAGACGATCAAAATATTCAAAAAACCTTGTATGCAATTTATCAAGACTGTGTATATTATATATATATATATATATATGTTTAGAGTAGCAGGAGCTAGAAGTTAAAATATGTCAGTCTTTCACAAGTTACAGTATGTCATGGCACAATAGCCAAGGCACAGCAACTGTTTAGTGATGGCTAATAAAATAGTCACAAATGTATAAAAAGGCTCTTGTTGACACAAGGACAAAAGACATACCATTCCTTACTTGTCCAGTGTGGTTCCCTCCTGAAATGGATTAAAATAACCATAATTAGTCACTGTAAAATACAAGTTCTCATTGCAAAATAGTGAGACACTGAATAAGCTACTCGTATATGCACTCAACTTTACATTTCCACCCATTTAACTAACATTTCCAGTCAGTGTAAGGTCTCTAATGTATAAATGTATAGATGTAGCAGTACTGACTATCTGTATGTCATGTATGTCATATATGTCCTGATGAATTGAAAATGGGGGACCCTGGTGTAAACAAGACGAAAGTCTTTCTCTGGTCTGCATCCCCTTAACAATTGTGTGTATTGAGCTGTACTGTATTGTACCCATTCTGCAATCTGTTAATAAAGTTTTCAATCAATCAATCAATCAATCTAGTAAGGCAGGACTAGTAATCCAACCGCCACCTATTGAAACAGACTGGAGACACAATAAGAGTGGCTGAGAGAATCACATAGCTATATCTATTAATCAAGTGAATTGATACCGGTTGGTTTTGCTTTAGCACTAGTAGCTAGCATGAGTTAGCACCATGCACTCTGCATTGTTAGTTCACCATTATTAAATGAACAAACTGCTTCACAGTGATGCTGGTGTGACCTCTTCTATTCTGTCCTGCCTGCTGTCTCATCAAGGACCGACACGGAATCAGGTGCTGGAGCAGTAGAGTGTGGTTTTATTCTGTATATAATTTGGAACACAACCACAGTTTGTAAGGTACAGAGACAGCATTGGGTCATCTCCATCAGCAAAGGATTCATGTGTGCTGACAGACTTATCAAACATGGATGATCGTATAGTGGAATTAGTTTTACACAAAGTCTGATAGAAAAACAAATAATAAAAATAAAAACATTTACTTATAAAATACATGTAACTTAAAATAAGACAATAGAGTAAACAACATTACAAAATAGCATAATAACCTCTTCCCTCTAAAGCCCCATTTTTTATATATAACAAAAGGCAGAATGAACATCACTGCCGCCCTGCTGGAATAAATGCTGAATTGCAGGTAGGCCTGAATAAGTATTTACTGTGCAAAATAACCAAAACCAGATAAACAATATTACACAGAAGACATACCTGTATATAATTTGGAACACACAACCACAGCTTGTAACGTACAGAGTAGACAGCATTTGGTCATCTCCTGTTCAGACACAGCATGTTCCATGTTAGTGAGCTGTTACATTACACAGCAGCTAGCTTAGCATGCTAATCGTTTTTTAAACATGAACCAAGCAATTCCATAAAACAAAATATAAAAACGAGTGAGACAATAAATATGAAACACAAGTGCATATTTGGCCACTAACAGGTTTTTTTTATGAAGTACAGATCATGTTAATTAAGTATTCTGAGTCTGAGCAGACAGAAAACCATCTTACCCTCAGGAAGGGATTCCTTTGTGCTGAAGACCCACAATGCAACACAACAACTTCAAGCTGAAGACCCACAATGCAACACAACAACTTCAAACTGAAGACCCACAATGCAACACAACAACTTCAAGCTGAATACCCACAATGCAACACAACAACTTCAAGCTGAAGACCCACAATGCAAGGGAGGGGAGGGTGCAATATCAGCGCTACACGTTTTAACCATGTAATTTCAATGTTGGGCATTTCAGCATTGAAAAACAATCATCTATACTAAATTGATTCAATGACAGTTTTTCAAATGTTGAAATGGTATCTGTAATTAAATATTGAATCAACATAGCTTTTTCAACCTCAACCAAAAATAACCAATCTGACCAAAATCCAACATTTAATTAATGTCTTTTGCTATTTGATCGCCATTCTAGTTATCCACAGCGATCCTGTCCCCGACATTACCGAGCGTTACACATGAACGGGCGGGCGCGGTTAGTGTTCCATGCCACCGTTGTAAGCGCCTGCCTCGCCTGAGTATTTAAACCCCGCCCCCACGGCTCAGATCGGCTCAGAAAACACACCAGACCGTTTCGAATGGAGTGCAATAGTTCTTCAGACACATTCACCAGGGTCTGCAGAGGCTGCAGCCATGAATTATGAATAGATATAGCGAATAAAAGAAATAACGATCATAAAAATGAGTTAACTCGTTGGCGTTATTCGATTGGTGGGCAATAACGAGTTAACTCGTTCTTGGCGCAGAATGTGTTAACCCTTTATCTGCCGGAGCTTATTCTCATCCTTGTAGCCTCTCTGCCAGTACTGTAAGCAGTGGCGGCCCGTGTCACTTTAATTGGGAGGGGCGCTTGTGCGCATGTGCGATTTTTTTTATCGTCAGCTGTGCAACAGTGTGCAATACCACATTTTCCCAGGCGGTGGCGCCATTGCTCCATGTAAATGACAGAGAACACACTGTGTAGCACTGATCAGGTGCTTTGTGAAGGAGAACCTCTCTTTTGCATGGGCCAAGATAGTGTCACAACTCACAAACCTAAAAAATTAATACACTGATTTAATACAATGTGGAGATGAAGTGGGGGAGACTCCTCCTGGATCAAATCAATGAAGACACTAAGTCAGGTACACTTGGTAAACAGGTCTATGTGGACTATTGATATTGTAATTTGTACGGTTGACTTGTGTAAGTAACAGACTCATTTATCTCCTGTCGTTAACAAGAACACAAAAGATACACATTCCTGTAAAGGTGGATGGAGTGTTTTGGGGTTGTTGGTCTGGAAAGGTGTGAGCCTGAGGGGGGGGGGGGGGGCTGCCATCGGTGTGAATGATGAAATGTGAGGAACAAATTGTAAAGAGCTTTGGCCTTTGGATAAAAGCGCTATATAAATGCAGCCATTTACCAATATCAATCTATCAATATACAGTCAACTCGAGAATTATTGGCAATATAAAATAATTAAAAACATTATTTTATAAAAGACCCAACACCATATATTCTATCTCACCTCTGTAGCTATCCTCTGCAGTTCTTCTGGGCTCATCTGAGTTCTGCGTCTCTCGCCCGGTGGCTGCTGAGAGGTCCATTCTCCACAGAGTAGGGAGGGCGTCTCTGAACAGAACAGAAGAGAAAAGTTAAGCTTTGGTTGCCACTTGCCAGGTAAAATAACATGACATTGTATGTAATCAGGTTATGAACAGAGGGTGGAGATTTTAATTTACCTGATCTTTTGCACGTTGTCTGTGAACTTCTGTATGATTCCCTGGACAAAGACTGTGTCGATGGCGCGCTTCTGGAGCTGGTTGTACAGGATGTCCACATGAGGCATGATGCGATGGAACAGTTCCAGGAAGAAGATGAACTTATCATCCTCCAGTAGTCTCACAAACCCCCCTGCTTCTCGGATAGTAGCAGGATCAAACGTGCCTGAGTCCCTGATGTCTTCAAAACACTGGATGAGGTTGTCTTTGTGCTCATACACAGTGTTCACACTACGGCTGTGGAAATTCCAGCGCACTGTGCTCGCTCTTGGGAGTCTGTGTGCTACCACTCTATCAAGCACACTGGTTCTCTTGGGAGACCTTGCAAAAAAATACAGTGAAGCCAGCCAGGTCAGAGAAGAACTGTGTGACTCTGGAGATGTGAGATGTCACCTGCTGCATGATGAGGTTCAGTTGGTGAGCATAGCAGTGGACATAGTGTACATTCACATAGACATATTGAACCTTCTTCTGCACACCACCTGTGGCTCCTCTCATGACACTCGCACCATCATATGCCTGGGAAATGAGCTTGCTCTTCTGGTCATCAGGGAGAATGGAGCTCAACCTATTTAGAAGGGCTGTGGCTATTGAATCAGCTGTGGCACTCTGGAGAGGTATAAACTCAAAAAACCTCTCTTGCACAACGTGGGCTTTATCAATGTATCGCATCACAAGCACCAGTTGACACTCAGTGGAAATGTCTGTAGTTTCATCAGCCTGGATGGAGACAAAGTCTGCACTCCGAATTTCTTCGATGATATACTCTCTCAAAACTGAGAGCATACAGTCAAGGAGTTCATTCTGTACAGTCTTAGATGTTCCCTTAAACACAGTCGCACAGTCTTGAAGTACCAGGCCTCTGAAAACACCAGGATCAGATGAGCCTTCACTTTCATCGTGTCCACGCAGGGCTAGCTCAAAAGCACCACAGAACTTCACACAGTCTATTATTTTAGACAGGATGTGTTTGTTTTTGTCAACCTCTTCATTGTGCTTGCGGATCCCAATTCTGTAGCATGAGTCAAGCTGAGTGGCAATGTTTACTCTTCCAAACATGGCTAGCCGCATAGCATTTTCCATGTGGATTCTGCTCATTTCATGTTTTTTTGTTTTATCCGACATGTGCTTCAAATCGGTCATGCTGGATCTGATCCATTCATTTGAAAAAGTAAGCATTGGTTTCACTGCATGCAGTTAGCCAAGATTTCTTACCAAACCAACTTCTGTTAAACAACCGAATATATTGTCTCCCTCTATCCGTGGCTGATTGCTTAATGGTGATCTCAGGTTGATCTGGTCCAAGTTGTTTCAAATCTTTTTTTTCTTGCAGTGTCCGTCTTTCAAACGGTGTTGATTTGATGGATTTAACAGAATTATCCATGGTGGTAGCTAACTATAAATCTAAATGAAAATACTCAGTCCTTGAATTGAAACCGAAAGCATGAGGCACGTCTTTTCTCTATGTGAACTGGTGACGACTGACCTGTCCAGACTGCATCTGACCAACAGCTGCAAAGTGCAAACTACCTGGCGTTCTATCACCCTGCTCTAAGACAAACTCTAACCTTAACCAACTTTGAAAGAGTGCCTAAGCTTAACCGTCGAAAGAACTTGCCGTCACGACACGCTCTAAGACAAACTCTAACCATAACCAACTTCGAAGAGTAACTACTAAGCCTAACCAGAAACTGACGTCGGACAATCAGAGAGCGTCTCCGAGAAATGCGGCTACGGAAAGTACTGGCGTCGGCCAATCAGAGAGCGTCTCAGAGAAATGCGGCTACGGAAAGTACTGGCGTCGGCCAATCAGAGAGCGTCTCAGAGAAATGCGGCTACGGAAAGTATAGACGCTGCTTGCTTAGATGATAATAGATCGCTTGAAAACGCGCCCGGCTTCCATCATAATACATCATATTTCAACGCACAGCGCGTTACGCGCTGATTGGCTACGACGGATACAGCGATGAAACCAGCCCGAGAGAAATGCGGCTACGGCTAGTATCGAAAATGGTAAACAAAAACGCTGAAACTCACCCCAGTCTCCTCTTACCGTTGGGTGATGAGCGTGGAGCAAAAAGATCGCTATTATGAATGTTGATCTATGCGATCCATTTCCAGGTTGTATAATACTATATACGTCCAAATAATGTTGTTTATTGAGTTATGGCAACGGATCGATGTCCAGTGTGTCAAGATGAGCGATAAAAAACCAATCTGCCTTGCCAATGTTGACTGGAAAATGATTCTTTGATAAGCGACGGGCAGATTAGACACATAGCCATAATTTAAAACATAGATTAGGCGATATTAACGTTAACATTGGCGTGGATGGTGGCATTCAAGGGACTAATACGGAATTAACCTCTGGCGCTCAAAGTGTTAATGTCAACGGCTCATTCAATTTCTCAAATCCGTCAAACAGCGCATCTCATCAGACATTTTAATCCCAGTTACAATATCACAATAACGTGTGAGTGACAGTGATACAATTCAACAATCCACAGATACAGATTCCTCGTAATTCATAATCCACAGTCCACGCATAGACACTTCAATTTATGCTTGAATGAAACACAATCCGGGCGCTCCGTTAAGCAAATACATCCACAGCAGAGAATATGAAACTAATCAGAGCCAAACGACCGATAGGTTTCATTCATTAAAAATATCCCAGCAGGATTCACATTTGCAATGCGCCGTTATTAAAATAAACACATGCAATGTGTATCGCGACTCCGAGCGCCGTATCCGTATAAATATGACGTGCATTATTTAGGACAAAGTAAATCTATAGGCTGAATATGATTTATTATCAGCGTTTTAGGTATATTATTTTACATTTCAAAAGCCCCCTCTAGAAGAACGAAGCACAAAAACATAATTCAGAATTGTATAAATGGGATCTAGACTGTGAGAATTATTTCAGGAAGCAAGCTGGGATTTCTTTGCGAGGGTGTGGCCATGGTTTATCCAGCTAACTGAACTAAACCCTGCTCTGGAGCAGGTTCAAACTTTCTGATCTGTTACTATGGTGATTTAGACAATCAGACGTCAGGGCACGGAAAGTTCTGGTTTAAGTCAAGCTATGCTGAAAATTATCCGGCTAACTCAGTTAGCCAGGTACGAGGAACAGGGCCCTGACCAGAGAAAAACTTTCGTCTTGTTTACATCAGGGTCCCCCATTTTCAATTCATGACATTTATGACATACATGACATACAGTATTGTCTGTATACGTAGCATAGAACACATATTTAGAGATCGTCTATATCAGTGGTTCCCAAACTTCTTGTTTATGCGGACCACTAGATTGTTATCAAGAACATTTGTGGGCCGCCTCGTATGCAAACAGTAAAAAAAATAAAAATAAACACTGACTTTGACCCGCATCACAGGCACTGCGTTCCGTTCTCAGAATGGATTTGAGAGAGATGTGCCATCCAGTCTGACTTGGAGCACGCACTGTACTATATATGCACACTGCCAGTCAGGCTTATATGCAGAGATATTCAGACTCTAGATCTATTTGCAGAGCCAGATGAGTGGCTGCTTAACCGTTAAGTATTTCCCAACCTACTGTGCGATTGGCTCTTGAATCGTTCAGTATTGATAAAGCCTGCTTTGCTGGAACGATTCATTTTGCACATACTGTATATACAGTACGTGTGCGCGCACTGCGGGAGGTGGCCAGAAGCGCCCAACTACTATTATATTACTACTATATTAATACAGTCTATTCCACTATACTACTATATTAATACAGTCTATTCCACTATATAGCTATAGGTGCTGTATGATGATTGACAATACATTTGATTCCTATTTTGATCCATCGCAAAGTGCTCCAGCGCTTGAATACGGCCAGGGGATCCGCTCATACAATGGTCTCGTAATATAATGGAGGCGTGTCTCTGTATGCAAATTACTTGCGCGAGAACACCCATTCCCGTTTAGAATGAGTGGGATTTATCATTCAAAAAACCTGGGTAAGAACAGATTTGGACTTTAACACACTAGTTATGCAGTTTTTGGCCGCCATGCGCTGAACGCCAACAACGGCGTAAGCCGTTTTTGAAATCAATATTAAACTTTTTCGCCATGGCATTCATAATTCATCCAGCCAACCTCCGGTGCTGCAGCGGGACCCTGAATGAGATTGCAACGCCTCAATACCGCCACCTGGTGGATGGTCAGGCGAGTTACACTCACAAAACCGGAAGTTGTGATCGGTGCGTCGAGGAAATCCCTCCGGCAGTCATATCTTGTTACGTGGGTCCAGACAAACACTGGCGTGCATATGGATCGCTTCCATAACGCAGTAATCGATATGATTTAGGCGTTTATTGCGCAATACAAACCGGACATGGATCTAGGCGATCGGCGTCAAATAATTGGGATCTTTTTCTTCCAGTCTCATCTGCGAACGGTAAGAGGACAGTAACGTTATTTTCAGCCCGATTGTGCATTTCTTTGTTTGCAAACAGTCTGATCAATATATCAACCCATACTACATAAAGCCGTTACTGACGATAAAGGAATTATAGACGACCCCCGCCCCCCCTTTCCTCCACGCATGATGAAGCATAATGTATACCGATCATATACATTTGAATTTTTTAATATAGCGTGTATAGGAAAGAAACGCCAATCGATAATCTATCATATGCGTTTGGGCCTATAACTAGCGTTTTTGGAATTACAGCAGAAAAGCTTATAAACATACTTATATTCAAGACGGTATTAACACAACAATGTATGAATGAAAAAATATAACGTTCCCACATCCGGAATGATAGATAATCGATGTTGAATGGGCTAGGGCTGGGCGATATGGAAAAAAATCATATCGCGATAACGATATGATAATGTTATCATATTTCTCGATATCGATAATTATCGAAATTGTTATAAGTATTTAAAAAAAAATATTTAAACAACAGATGTATGTTTATTTTGCAGCAATTCTTTGTCATTGCCGCCATCTTTAGTGTTACATCCCCTCACACTCCAGTTCTCAGGCTGCAGCTGGTTTAAAAGCGAAAGTAAACCGGCTTCTCTGCTGGCTGTGGCTCCAAGGGGGGTGGAACAGTTCTGGCTCTGCTAGTTTATTTTCGATCTTTTGGTGCTTTGTTGGTGGACAAACCACCGCACATGTGCACCGTGACTCGTGACTGGAGTCTAGTTCTGCTAGCACACATAGCCTACTGTGTACAGACGGTTTCAAACTGTATTTTAAATTAGAAAGCAAACAAAATAAATGGACAAGAGAAAAATAAATCTCAATTTGGTCAGTATTGTCATTTGGACAAGCAAAGCCATTACTTTAAGTTGCAGGCAAGAAAGACAAGTCTGTCCACTGTCTCTGGTTTTAAAACTGCCCTGTTGCAGGTTAAAAACAAAAAAAAAATTATATATATATTAGAGCTGGGCCGTTAACGGCGTTAACGTGCTGCGTTAACGCTATACTAGTATTGCGCGATAATATAATTAACGCATTAATCAAAAAAATAAATAAAAAAAAATTAAATTTTTTTTTTTTTACCTTTATTTACCCAGGGTAGGTTCGCTGAGCACAGATGCTCTTTTTCAGGAACGCCCTGCTTCACATTCACACAGTTCCATTCACACCTGGGAGCTGCCCAGTACAACCACAGTTGACACCATTGGCCACTGAGCAACTCCACTGGAGCAGTTGATTCAAGCCATGTCACATAGTTCAAGTTTGAAATGATTCTTTCTGTTTTGCTCCTGAGAGTGTGCTAGATACTGTACTGTACTGGTAATATTATTTATTTGTGTTAACTTCTGAATAAAACAACTTATTAAACACAAGTACATCTTATTGAACATTATTTTGATATTTCATTACCAATTATCATAGCAAAACAGCTTTTTCAAACAGTCTGTAATGCATTTTGGAAACGGGAGATGGGCTCATGGTGTAATGGGCCACCTGGCCTGAGAAACATAAGGAGGAAAGAAAAAGTAAGGACTTACTTCTGGTCATTATTTGGGTAGAACACACATATTTTGAATGCCTTCGGCAGTTTTTTTTTTTTTTTTTTGAGCCATTTTAATCTAGATTAATCTAGATTAAATCCAGGATTGCAGATAGATTAATCTAGATTAAAAAAATTAATCTATGCCCACCTCTAATATATATATATATATATAAAAAGATTTTTTTTATTTCGATATTGGATATCGATTATTAAAATATATCGCGATATTTATCGTTATATCGCCCAGCCCTAGAATGGGCCATAGTAATGTCAATATAGCAATACAATTTAAAAAGTTATAGCCCTGCAAAGAAGGTAAACATCTCCATAGGCTTTCAACGGTAGCAGACTGGCTATATTGATGGATATAACCCACGGCGGACAATGTGTTAAGAACGGCTTGATGAATGTGGCGGTGGCTTTTTCCACGAGAAAACAATGTGGGTGGATAACTCCTGATCCAGCACTCCCAGGCCTCATTCAACAATACTCTCTTATTATTTTTCTTATATTCTTGCTTACCTGTCTGTCAACACTTTGAGTGCCAACGACGAGAAATCTCGTTATTAACACATTGGGCGCCGGGGGTTGTGCTGTGGTATAATATAATATTCTCATGTAAATATATTCCCCTCCCCTTTCCTGTACCCCCCCCCCCTCTCTGTGGAGTGGGACACCCCCCCCCTTTTCTCCCCAATCCTGTGCCCCTCTCCCCAAACCTGTATCCCCCCCCCATTTGACCTATCAAATGGGACCACATCCCCCCCTTATTAACTATATAATGCTCCTCCCGAGCACAATCCAGGTCTTTCACCTGGGTCATTTCAGCTGATCACCTGGGGGAAGGCCTCAGCCATTCTCTCTATGTAATCTATCTGTAAACCTTGTTATTATCCAAACCTCGGTTGACTGAGAACATTCTTCTTCAGAATATCCCACAATTGGCGTCTACGAACTTGTGACAGACTTTTTTGCGTCCCACCGGCGTGATGTATTGTTTCATCGATACAGAGAAAAGTGAGTATAATAGATGGTCGACCAAAAATGTATGGCAAGGAATTAAAACCTTCCCGCTTTTCTCTGTGCCAGGTGAATATTACAGAATGTTGTCAAATATTGAGATCATGGCTGAGTAAGAATAGCGTGTATTAATATATCTGATCTGTATTGAGAATCGTACCGGGGAAACGCGTGTACCTGGGTCCTTATCTGGACAGATGTTCTGAGAGGATGGGTTGTTAGTGCTATTCCCGGATTTGAGCTGTTGCCAAACCGAAAGTTAGGGCACAAAATAAAGGTTGTTGGATTGCTAACCCAAGTCTAGCTGATGCAGACTAAAATATAGGCAACAAGGCAAGAAACGTGGGCTTATTAGATGTGATATCCTTGAAAACGCTACTCTGTTAAAAACGTTCTGTGATTCCTCTGCAAAGAGGCGGGAAGTTAGGACCGAGAAGCTGATGTAATCATAATTAGAATTACCAGAGTAGCGTCATAATATTCATTGTTTCAACCTCAAACTAAGCCCACAATCTCTTCCATTCCTGAAAACGATGTATTCGGATTAAATTAACCAATTGATCATACAGATAGCGGGAAGATGATCACGCGATGTCCTAGTAGTACATGATTACACGATGTCCCGGGAGTACGTGAATGTACAACCCTTAGGAGTCTAACCTAAAGAGCTCCTCCTCCTGAGAATTTCCCCCTTTTTTTTGTTACATAATATAAAATTACAGATTCATACCTTCAAAATAAGCCATCAATTGTCAAATTTGAGACGATAGTTTTCAATCAATGTCCTATCAAACATTCTGGTAAAATCCTAACAACTTTCAGTATAGGACTTGAACTAGATCCAAGTTAATTCAGCTATCTGATGAGAGAACTACACTCCCAGAATTCAATGTGATCATTGTCACTAGAACCATTTCACACCTGGAGCAAAAGGCCCAGTCATTCCTTTGTTATTCCAGTGAATGGACCCAGCAGGAGGCCTAGCCTAGCGACAAGCGGCCACTACATAGTTGGGTATTGAAAAAGTGCTCATATACACATAGAGAATAATAATCAACAAGAAACATCAACTGTATCAATTGTATTGTACAATGAACAACCCTATATATCACTTTTGGATTACAATAGTAATACAAGGTAATGTACTGATTTCTTTTGATTTCTCTGTTTGAGAGAGAGAGAGAGTGTGTGTGTGTGTGTGTGTGTGTGCAGGGGAGTAGCTGGGGGGGGGGGGGTAGGATGATTCCAAGGGCCCAGCAAATGCCCCAAATTTTTTTATAGATTGGGGGCCTCACATTTTTTTAATAGATTGGGGGCCCACAAATTGATTCTTTTCATGGGGCCCAGAATCTCCAGCTACGCCCCTGTGAGCGCACCTTTCTCTATAGAGAGCTGTCATCACCGTGATGCGCGCTTGAATGAACTGCGAGATAACTCATAACTCGTACACACACGCACTCTGTCTCTGCCAGTTATGTTGATGAAAAGCATGTTAGACTACTTTTAATACATAAATTAACGTTCCGTCGGGTCCCGTGTATTCTAGAGAATGATAATAATAATAATAATAATAATAATAATGCAGGACGCGCTGAAGAAGCATACATAGAAGCAGACTCGACATTAACGTTCCGTCGGGTCCCGTGTATTCTAGAGAATGATAATAATAATAATAATAATGCAGGACGCGCTGAAGAAGCATACATAGAAGCAGACTCGACACAAGTTTCGTCTCGATGCTGCGTCTCAGCGCACACACACACATACACGCACACGAGAGAGAATGATAATAATAATGCAGGACCAGATTATATTATCAACGACAGACAGTGAGAAACACAACCCCCCCCTCTCGCGCTGAAGAATATGCATATTAGATCACTCAGTGATTAACACCTATGCGCTGTTTGTGTCCATGGATGTGACGCGCGATGTAGTTCTTATCGCAAATGGAGATTATTACAAGCATACCATCTAGCAAGAATTAAACGTATTTACAAGTCGTATTAGGTTTAGCAAGTTGGGGGACCTATACCTTACATGTCAAAGCACTAGAAATGGCAATTTTTCTATTTTTATCGATTTCTGAAAAGATGTCCTTTTTGAGCATTTAAGAGGGATTCTAATTTCTTTTGTTGTCCGCCGACGGGTTCAAAGCTCCAGCGTGACTCCTAAGGGTTAACGGGACATCAGTCGCGGAAAGTACATTAAACGGGACGTTAGTCGCGGGTTAAGAGACCGAGAGTGTGATTAAACGGTATATATAATCTAATATAACGCTGGTAAATTTCGAAGTCAGGTTCGGTCGTTATGATTTTAATAACGATGTATAGGTAAACCAAGGGTAACCAAGCCTTGTCGCAGAGTGCTGGTCGACTAAACGAACAGCGATCCAATACAATCAGATATACAAACACGTTAACTTATATGTATTATTGTTGTTTTGTCTGTTTAAAGTCTCGTTTGTATGTGCACAGTATGCCGACTGATATCGCGCCGAGCATTGAGAGACGAGTTAACATTATGGGAATAACATTGGGGTACAACTCGCGCGACATGCAACGTCCGGTTGGAAATTATAGTTTTATCGTTTCTATTTGTTTACGTTTCACATATGCACAAGTGACGTTCATTCGGTTACAAAACGCTGGTTTTAGGTGAATTTGGCTATTGAGAGCTCGCGAGACTAGTACTGCATGGATTGCAAAGCGTTATTCCCGAGGCGAATGGGAACGCACGAACGTCGCTTGGAGCGATGACGTCACGCTATGCGCGCCGTGGAGTTATGGTTTTGTTGTGAGCCTATCTATGGGCGAACGTAAAGTTTAATGTTTTATTTGTATATGTATGTGCGCGCTGCTATTGGAAAGTGTTGAGTTGCTGTGGCGAGATGCAGAAGAGTGTTTCCAGGGTTGCATTATCCCAGACCACCGGAGAAACGAGCCGAACATTGCATTGACGACATGTAACGTGCTACAGCCTCAGGAACCACTATTCGATTAAAAATACACATGGGCACAAAAGGGGGTAAGTTAATATGGTTATTCAATAACTGAACTGAACTGTGAGGATCCAACGTGAACACGGCAGCTTTTTCCGGTGAGTATGAAACAAACCTATGACGCAGGACATCGCTTGAGCGATTGTTTTGAAGTCCTAATGTAGATGCATGACATAACTATCTTCTCATTGCAGTAAATTACAGCTATCCCATATCGCTTGAGTGATTGTTTTTCATTACTATACACGTTATAAGTCACATAAAGCTAACCTCAATGCCTGTTTCAGAATTGTAACATATCTGTATAGGTTTCTGTATAAAATATCATAAATAGGTTTCTATATCTTAGAATGTGCACAAGGCTAGTGATAAGGCAAACATGCTATGTTTATTCAACAAATCATCTCTATTTTAAAAAACAATATGTTTTAACCCCCACGTTCTCTATAGTTTTTTGATACGGGGTACCATAGAAAATCATACATCATAACTGAACACAACACAATTTATGAGTAACACACTTACTCCCAGTATAAGATGAAGACTAGATGATGTGTGTTTGAACTCAAAATCAAAGAGAACACACTCAAAAATGGTCTTAGAGGAGTGGGAAAATTAACATGTTTTTTGTGTTTACAGGAGAGGCAGACTGAGTTAACTCTAAATTGAATTACAAAGCAGTGTTTACAGTGTTTAAACACTCACTCAAACCAGCTGAGGACGATGTGGAGTTGAAAGAAAATGCAAATGCCTAGAGAGGATTCTGACCACACCTATAGGGACTCAACTTAGTATCTCCACTATACTTAGTATAGTAGGAAGTATCGCTTTAGATGCAGATTTTCTCTTTGTTACCACGAGACTCAACCGAAGATGGTGTGGAGTTGAGAGACAATCGATTGACCATTTTAAACAAATCTGCATCCAAACACCCACATGTAAATTTCTTTTACAGGAACGAAGACCATAACAGACGCTAGTCAGAGTGGGCACTTGAAACCCACAGGGTATGGCGTGAGGGAGACAAAACAATGCAAATGCCTGCACTCTGACCACAGGCTTGGTGGACTCACCTGACAATGGATAACAATGGATGGAACCACTTAATTAACATGAATCAGACACAAGTGATGATGTTGCAGTCATGAAAGTCTACCTAATTCCCATACTAACAATAACTAACCAGTTGTTTTCATCATCTCTTTTCAAGAGGCACACTAAATTAGAGATATGAATTCTGAATAAAACCAGACAAAGTAGAAGTGCCCGAGATGAAAGATTAATGATGAAAACAACTTTACTTGCAATCTCCTCCTTCTATTCTCTGCTTAACCAATAACTCCTTACAAAAAAATTTCAATTACTTTCCATGACTGCAAATATCAACCACCAAAATTGGAGCACAATTATCTAAATGTACAAGGTATACACGTACATTGATCATTTAGCTGACACTTTTATCCAAAAGCGACTCACAGGTTCTGTATGACAGGACATCAAAAAGGACACAACTCTATCAGCTGAGTAACAATGGTCATCAAAGTGTTGAGTGCTACAGTGTAGGTTAGTTTATTAGGACAAATGCATGACAATAAGGTTAGCTAGGGTTAGATTTATTTGTATCAGTTGAAAGCAGGATAATCATTTACACAATGATTATCAAAATGCACAAGGTGTATTAGAGGTAATTAAATTAATGCTACTTAAGAGTAGACGAGAAAATGAATGGATGTATTTCATGCAAAATTAACTGGATTTATGTTTTCCCCATGCTAAATTATGACGAGCCACACTGAGACGTGAAGAACAACCGAGAAGTCATGGCGAGGTAAGTATCTTGAAGAAGCACACCATCGTACGCGGCCTGAGGTAAGGTCAACTTCAATTTGACATCACAGATTATAAAGATAAAAAGAAATGTTTCTGATTCCATGCATGCATGATGATATTACACAATGAATTGAATTAATCCCAAAATGATTTTCCTCTTTAGCAGAAAGGCGTTGAATCATTTATGTGAGGAGGTTTTCTAAGGCAATTTTATCATCCTCAGATCATATTGGTGAGAGGACACGACAAGTGAGAAGGAGTGAGACGACGCGTGACCTGAACCACGAACGACGGCAGGACCAGGCAGAGAGGAACACAACCCAGTGACCTGAGCGACCCACGACAACATAGGACCACCAGGGACGCCGCCAAGGAGCTGCGGACACAACCAGGACGACGACAGCAACCGTGGGAGAGCCGCCATCCAACCCAGCCACACAACACAGACGTCCCCAAAGGAAGGGGAGCAGAGACAGAAAGGACGACATGCAGCCTCACCCCGGCGGCCCGTGGCAGACCATCTACAGAAGGGAACCAGAGCCCTGACCATCAAGATGGATTCTGATGACAAGATCACCATCCGTGTGAGAGAGAGCGTCCTACTGACTAGCCACTACACCGGCGGGCCCTCGCCCTCCATCAAGTGGTACCGCAATGACGAGGAGAGGACAGCGAAACCAGCACAACACATTCAAAAACGCCCTGACCACCATGTCTCTAGGCCTGATGGGGACCAAGCGTGAACACAGTGGCGGATGTGTGGTGGTGATGGAGAGCAGCGCAGGCTCCAGGAAAAGAGTCTGCAAGGCCACTATAGTTGACCGCCACACTGCTACAGGTGACCCTTGACAGGGAATGAACGGCGACCAGTGAATGTTCCCGACTGCATCGTCAAGAAGAGACATCATCAGAGACCTGTGGAACAAGATACTTCTGAACACACATTGTCCACATTGTTATGTATGTATTTAATTTTTACTGTGTGGCCCTGCCACACGACAGACCGAGAACAGATGATCAACACTTCACAGCAACTGTCAGATTCACAAACAAGAACTGTTTCACAGAGTTCATATGTATCTAAAAAATTATTGACTAGGAATATGATGAAATACAATCAGTAAGATTGCATTAACCAATTTTATAATGGCAATGAGAAATGAAATAACACAGACCGCAGTCCAGTCGATCATGTCATGAATCATGTATGTAAATAATTCTATTTTAAACTGTTATGCCAACCAACAGATCAAACCTCGGTTGACTGAGAACATTCTTCATCAGGATATCCACAAATATCCCACAGTGCCCATCGTTGTACCCAGTCTGCCACCGTTGAAAGCCTATGGAGATGTTTACCTTCTTTGCAGGGCTATTTTATTGCTATAATGACATTACTATGGCCCATTCAACATCGATTATCTATCGTTCAGGATGTGGGAACGTTATATTTTTTCATTCATACATTGTTGTACCGTCTAGAATATAAGTATGTTTTTAAGCTTTTCTGCTGTAATTCCAAAAACGAGTTATAGGCCCTGACGCATATGATAGATTATCGATTGGTGTTTCTTTCCTATACACGCTATATTAAAAAATTCAAATGTATATGATCGGTATACATTATGCTTCATCATGCGTGAAGGAAAGGGGGGGGGGGGTCGTTTATAATTCCTTGATCGTCAGTAACAGCTTTATTTAGTATGGGTTGATATATTTATCAGATGGTTTGCAGTGAAATGAATAAACAATCGGGCTGAAAATAACGTTACTGTCCTCTTACCGTTCGCCGATGAGACTGGAGGAAAAAGATCCCAATTATTTGACGCCGATCTCCTAGATCCATTTCCGGTTTGTATGGCGCAATAAATGCCAAAATCATATCGATTATTACGTTTAGAAAGCGATCCAAATGCACTATAGTGTTTGTCAGGATCCACGTAACAAGATGTTACTGCCGGAGAAATGTCCTTGATGCCCCCGCGCCACTTCCGGTTTTGTGGGGCGGCGTAGCTCAGGGGTAGAGCGGGGCGTCCAATGATCGAAGGGTTGGTGGTTCGAATCCCGCTCAAGCCCATGTCCATCCCACTGCCGTTGTGTCCTTGGGCAAGACACTTAACCTACTTGCCTCGTATGAATGTGTATGCATGTGAATGAATGTTGGTGGTGGTCAGAGGGGCCGTAGGCGATGATTATTCGCCACGCTTCCGTGAGTCTGCCTCAGGGCAGCTCTGGCTGCAATTGTAGCTTACCACCACCGGTATGACTGTGTATGAATGAATAATGGACTCTGTGAAGCGCTCTGGGTCTCATGAAGAGCGCTATATAAATCCAAGTCATTATTATTATTATTATTATTATTTTGGTGAGAGTGTAACTCGCCCGACCATCCACCAGGCGGCGGTATTGAGGCGTTGCAATCTCATACAGTGTCCCGTTGCAGTCCGGAGATTGGCTGGATGAATTATGAATGCCATGGCGAAAAAATTTAATATTGATAGCAAAAACGGCGTAAGTCGTTCTTGGCGTTCAACGCATGGCGGGCAAAAACGGCGTAACTCATTCTTGGCGACCAATGTGTTAATCGTAATTTTTTTTATTAGCGATTTCCATTCATTTTTCATCAATCTAGCCTCACGTTACCACTGGGACTCTCTCTGAGCTCGAACAGGGAAAATACCGCCCCCTATCATCTCCCGGATGGTAATGCACCCTTTGGATTGGACTGAATGAAAACACATGGGGAAAAGAAAATCCAGAATCCACATTTTATTTGTCAGGCATGTAATCCGAGCCGATTGCAGGCTTTGTGGTCCCTCAGAACAGCGTGGAATATGTGTTCGAGCACCCAGCATTGGATCAATAAACGCGATTGATATTTGGAATGGCGATCAGGAATTGGAATAATCTTTTTGGAGAACATCTGATCTGAGGTAAGGAATCTATTTTACCAGTCTTGGGATAATCAGAGCTTTTTTCACAGATATATCAACGTGTCCCCAAGTGTGTGTGTGTGCTGATCAGGAAATAACATAATCGATTTTCAGCCCGCTTCTCTAGCGTGCATAAGTACACATATACTATCGATAATCTAGCGTTTATTTGAAAACTAGTGCTGTCAGGCGATTAAAAAAATTAATCTAATTAATTACAGGATTTGTAATTAATTAATCTAATTAATCGCATTTTAATCGCATAACCATTTTATGCCTGATATTCTATATTCTATAATCATATTTCAAATTGCATGTGTCCGGATGGCAGAATTCAGTACTCTATCTACAAAATCATCTTCCATCTATTAATTTGCTTAGATTTTTCAGGTCTGGTAAATTTGAGCATGGTGTTATTCACAGTCAAAGATAAAAAAAAAATGTATTGATATTCTCATTTGGTTCATTACAATTGACTCAAAATAAAATTTTCATTCAATCAATCACCGCGCAGATTGATTGATTGAATGAAAATGTTATTAACAGATTGCAGAATGGGTACAATACAGTACGGCACACAATTGTTAAGGGGATGCAGACCAGAGAAAGACTTTCGTCTTGTTTACATCAGGGTCCCCCATTTTTTATTCATAATGAATTGTAAGTAAGGGTGCCACTTGCTCCGTGCAATCCATTCTTTGTGGATCTAGCCCACAGTATTTCTGACACTGGGAATACATTCCCTGAGATTCATAGATGTCACTAGAATCAGATACCAAGAACATGCAAATGGACCATATTAAAAAAAGATAAAAGTCTGTAAATGTGTATTCTACATTCTTATGGAATGAATGAGATTAAAAAAAAAATTATATAAAAAAAAAATGTAATTAATTTTGAGTTAATTTTCATAACGCGATAATTTGCTGTGTAATTAATTAATCTAATTAACGCGATAAATTGACAGCCCTATTGAAAACGATTCATAAATAGGCCGAAAAATTACAACGTTTTTTGTGTATTCCAGTAAAGGGCGATTTCTGAAAATTCCCAAAAACTAGCGTTTTTCAAAATGGTATTAAACGGAAATGTACCGATGAAAAAACTATCCGTTTCGACAATGTTGACTGCAAGCAAGTCATTGATAAGCGACAGGCGTATTAGACACATAGCCATATTTTAAGATATAGTTTGCGTTCGCAAATGTGCTCGCCCTCTCATTGAATAGAGCGTTGGCACTCAAGCACTAAATCGTGCGCCCCCTGCTGGCACTCAAAGTGTTAGGAGAACAATAAGAAAAGCCACCGCCACATTCATCAAGCCATTCTTTAAGTCCAAATCTGTTCTTACCCAGGTTTTTTTAATGATGAATCTCACTCATTCTAAACGGGAATGCGCGTTCTCGCGCAAGTCATTTGCATACAGAGACACGCCTCACAGGCTCATTGTATTATGCGAACATGGGTCTGCATTGTATGAGCGGATCCCCCGGCCATATTCAAGCGCTGGAGCACTTTGCGATGGATCAAAATTAGATAGGAATCAAATGTATTGTCAATATTACATGTATGTGAGAGCCTTATTACATGTGTGTGAGAGCCCTATTACACACGTATGTGAGAGCCCTATTACATGTGTGAGAGCCCTATTACATGTATGAGAGCCCTATTACACGTGTGTGAGAGCCCTATTACACGTGTGTGAGAGCCCTATTACACGTGTGTGAGAGCCCTATTACATGTATGTGAGAGCCCTATTACACATGTGTGTGAGAGCCCTATTACACATGTGTGTGAGAGCCTTATTACACATGTGTGTGAGAGCCCTATTACACATGTGTGTGAGAGTCCTATTACACGTGTGTGAGAGCCCTATTACACGTGTGTGAGAGCCCTATTACACGTGTGTGAGAGCCCTATTACATGTGTGTGTTTGTGTTACAACGTTTCACATTGTGTTACATACGAGCACACACTGAACAATCTCTTGGACTCTGAGACAATGTTGATAATTTGGATTATTTCCACAGGGGATCCTAGTTCTCTCTCTCCTGCCAGTGAAGACTTTCATCAGACATCTATAGAGCCACGTCAGTAGCTGCTCCCCAGGCGTCTGTTCTCCTTACTGACAGGGTATTAATAAGGGCATCAGAGTGACTCAACAGAGAGACTGAGGACATGGGTCTTGACTGTGAGGACAGATACAGCTCTCCGGGGTCTGACCACCATGTGACTTCTCCGCCCTACTTTACAAAGCCGTCCGGGGCACAGAGAGAGAGAGCTACTCCACGAGAGGAGAGGCTAATTGTTAAGAGAGGGGCGGATTTAAAAAGCCAACTCTAATTAGACCACGATTAAAGTAAAATCTCACTGCTGTAAAAATCCATTAACCTTTAATCGTACAGTTCATCATATGCTGTGTGTGTGTGTGTGGGGGGGGGGGAGACGACAAGTAAGTGAATTAAAGATATTGAGAGAGAAAGCATGGGGAGGCAGTATGAAGGACAGCCATATATGGTCAAAAAGTTAACTACTAAACAACAATCAACTATCAAAGATTGATAGGTATATTCAGTTCATTAAAGTCTAATATTTTATATCCAGCTCCTCTCATGAGTGCATAGGTCTCTGGAATGTGGCCAGTAGTGGGTCGAGTGACCACGCCAAGCCCAGAAATACATTGACCTGATGATCTGTGTGACCTAATATGCATGCATGGCTATATCGGCCTCCGGCCACTGAGGAAAAGCATGGTTGTGTCATCATTCTGGAGCCTTGCAGCCCCCATGGAGGGCTGTGGTCTCCAGGACTGTTCCTCGTTCTCTGTGTTCCTGTCAATAAAGACCATCGATTGACTTCACCTTCGTCTCCTGAATATCTGTCCGGCTGGCTCATCATATCAATCCAAAGAACTCAGTTTTATACTATCAAGATCTCCAGTAGAATCAAATCAAATAGGTACAATCATAAATCCAGTAGAATCAAACAGCCATAGATACGATCATAAATCCAATAGAATCAAAACGCCATAGGTACGATCATAAATCCAGTAGAATCAAAGAGCCATACGATCATAAATCCAGTAGAATCAAAGAGCCATACGATCATAAATTCAGTAGAATCAAAGAACCATACGATCATAAATCCAGTAGAATTAAAGAGCCATTGGTACTAGGGGTGGAACAGTTCCCAAAAATCATGATTCGGTTCACATCACGGTTTTGGGGTTCAGCAGGGAGAAAAAATGCCATTGCTAATTCAAATAGTATTTGGTAAAAATTCCATTACTAATTCAAATAGTATTTGGTAAAATAAGTTTAGTCTTCAATGCATTTGCTGAAAACATACGGAACACATACTTTATAGGTGGCTCTCATAAGGGATGTACATCTCATTCTGGCGTCCACTTAACGTTACCAGTAGCCTAACTGAGACAAACTGACTGATACAGCTGCACTCAAAACCTCGTCTGGACAAACTAAAAGGTCCCACTCAGTTTTGGATTTAAATGCAGCGGGCATGAATTACTAATGTTAACTGAATGTTGTATTCCTTATTCTTAGTGTTGTCTGACAGTAAATGGAAATAGTAAAATGCCAGTTACAAAAGCACACCACACACCCCAAAAAGCCAAAGGTACAATCAGTGCCGTCCGGGAGAAATGCGAGGCCCTGTGCGAGATTTAAATAATACACATTTTTTATTTTGATTTTTTTCATACAGTCAACATATTCTTAAATAATAGCGCTGCCCGAGGCTGGGCATACAGTCAACATATTCTTAAATAGTAGCGCTGCCCGAGGCTGGGCATATGATACAGTCAACGTATTCTTAAATAATAGCGCTGCCCGAGGCTTAGTGACAATGCACCTGTACAGTCGTACACCTGGCAGTAACAGGGAAAATGCATAAAACACCCCTGGAACCTGATAAACAAGCTTAAAAGCCAGGTAAATTTTTCAAGCACGACATGCAGATTTGCAGTTTTGCCTTATTTGAATCGAATAAGCTTAGTACACACATCACAAACTGCATGATGCAACACACCGAGTGAGAGAGACAGAGAGAGACCGAGAGAGAGAGCGCGCGAGAGAGCGAGAGCAAGAGAGAGAGAGCGCACGAGAGAGAGAGATCCACGGCGGGAACAGAGTAGATTGCATTAAAAACTCACCCTAACGCAGAGTCAGGTCCAAGAGGAAGAAGACGACCGTGGAGAAAGTTCACCAGTCCCATCATGATATTGTCCCCCCCGTTGGGATGAACTTGGGAGTCTGTTCCTAGTTTATCTGCCACACGTTAGCACTCGATAACGTAGCCCTGCCTTTAGCTAAGCTAGCATAACAAAAAATATTGTTTGTTTCCTGTTGGTTGTCAGTTAAGGCCATGGGTAGGTAGGGAATTTATTTAATTTTTTATTTTATTCTTTCCCACGGCGACTATGGATAGGGAATTTCTTTATTTAATTAAAATGTTCACAACAACATGGATGCATGTACTCTGCCAGCATGTTTAATATCCATAATACTAAAGGTTTGACTAAGATTTCTTTTTGTTTTATTTTTTTATTATTTTTTAAACAAACATATAAACAAACATGACAACACACGATAAGATATACAAGCATTATTAACAGTGCACATCCAATGAAATCACCATATAGTTAAATGTCTTATACAGGATATACCCCCAATACCTGCTATCTAATACCCTACACACATATGCTCTAGCTCGTACCCCCCCCCTCCCGGACCCCCCATTGGATAATCCATCCATTATCCCACGCTCCTAACCAGACACTACCATTATATGCTAGCTTTTATTATCTCCACCACTTCTAACCACATTTTCATTTTTGATTAATTGAGACCCAAAATTCTTGCTGTAGATATTTCTTGATAAATCACATCGAGATATGTAATAATCCAGACCTTTCGGCACATTTTTTCCGGTTGGAACCATCGTGATGCTATCAGCTTTTTAGCCACTGTGATACCCGATAAAACCAATCTCTTTAGCTGTGGATGTACTGCATTCTCAAAAACATCATTCAGCAGTAATACAGAGGGGTGTACAGGTATATTCAGAGTTAAGAGATTTGATAATTGCTGGGTCACCTCTTTCCAGAATATTTTAACTGGTGGGCAGTCCCAGTACATGTGCATAAATGTCCCCTCGTCCCCATTTGTACATAGGGAGCATTTGGAGTCTTGTTTAAGACCCATTCTGTTCAGTCTTATAGGAGTCAAGTATGTCCTATGGATATAGTTAAGATTGATTTGTTGATGGTCCGGGTTCCTTGATGCACGTCGAACATTTGCCCAGGCTTCTTGCCACTCAAAATCTATTTCCAGGTCTGGTATATCCCTCCTCCAAATAGAGTCTAGGTGGAGGGTTTCATACGAGGCCGAGGTTTGACTAAGATTTCTATGAAACTTTATTAAAAAAAAATTAAAAAGGGAATATTTTAATTTTATTTTGTTATTTTTATAATTTTTTTTTCAAACTCATTAAATATATTGGGTGGCACCTATATCGGCAGGGTTGGTCGGCAACCGGAAACAAACCATAATTTTTTTAGGCCCTACTAGCCAACATAGCTATAGCCTGACTGAACGTTCTAACACGCAACAAATTTCATCTTCAGTCCATCTGCCAAACGTCCTCTTCGTCTTGGCATAACCTAATCACTATACTTGGTATTGATAAGCTTACGCAGCGTTATTTCTTCTGCTCCGATGCTGCACATTTGGTTTTCAAAAGTAGGATGCTCTGCCTCTTGGCCAAGACATCCACTCGCTCCCGTGGATAGCGCCGAATAGACCCCGTACCGGCTGTACCCCCTCCCCTCGTGGATAATACCGGTCTTCTTCACATCTCTCTACCGACTACCAGACCGACGCCAACCAGCTCCCCCTAGTGTTAGTCCTCCCACGATGCTTTGCACATAAGTAATTGAATGAAACCAATAGTATATCTGCAGAGCCCGGAACACTATTCTACAAACGTGTCTAATGTGAAATATATAAGCATGTAAGCAAAACTAGATTTTAGGTCTGTGATGTAAAGTGATTGTTAACACTTTGATCACCGGGGTTAAATTCATAATTTACCATCCCTCGCCAGCTCTATTTGTCTATGGAGAAGTTCCCCTTCTTTGCAGGGCTATAACTTTTTAAATTGTATTGCTAAATTGACATTATTATGGCCCATTCAACGTCCTATATATATTGTTCAGGGTGTAGCAACGTTATACTTTTTCATTCACATATTCATACTAAAATACGGTCTAAAGTATAAGTATGTTTTTATCGTTTTCTGCAGCTTTCTCCAGAACTTGATTTATAGCCCTAAATGCATTATATTGATGATCAAATACAGTTTGGTAGGAATCTGTGCGAGATACAAAATGTCAACTGGATGTGCTTCTAGGAGTTACTACGTATGATCTGATGTTGACCGGATGGGGGGGGGGGGGGGTCGTTTATAATTCCGTGGACAACGTTATATCATTCATCTAGTGTGGGTGATATGATCATTAGAGCAGTTAGTATCGAAGACATTAAAAAATAACGCTGAAACTCACCGTAGCTTCCTCATAGCGTTGGGCGATGAGCGTGGAGCAGAGATATTCCTATTATGGGATGTAGAAGTACCCGATCCATTTCCAGGTTGTATAATAGTATATACGTCCAAATCATGTTGTTTATCGAGTTATTTGCACCGATCGATGTTCACTGTGTCAAGATGGACGATAGCGAGTGCCCGGACGAAATATGGGTGAGCACCACTTCATCCACATCACTTCCTGTTGGGCGATCTGCCGATCGGCCACCAGATGGCGCTCTTGAACCATTAGAGAGTTGAGTGGGGCTCAGCAGTAGATCTCAGGTCTCCGGGGGAGAAATATGATTTCGATCACAGATTTTTGAAATATTGATATCAAAGACGTGTTACGGCGTCTTCCGCAGAATAAGCATGGCGGGGAATGACGAGTTTCGGCGTCTCCGGCGATCAAAGTGTTAACATTCTATTTTTTTATTAAAAAAAATATATATTTAAAATATATATATATATATATTGCGAGGCCCCCCTTCCCGAGAGGCCCTGTGCGACCGCACTGCTCGCACGCCCCTTGAGGCGGCCCTGGGTACAATCATAAATCCTAAATAGTGTCACTCTCACTGGGTATATATGCCGCGTCAGGTTAACTAAAGGGTTGCATTCAGTTAGTCATTCGTTTTCCATTTACAGGAGTTGGGAGGACAAATCCTACCTGTGTGGTTTGGTTACAGAGAAGCAACAAACAGATGCCAGTTAATTGGCTGGAGTTTATTGCTTTGTTGCATCTGGCATGGTATCCACACTGGACGAGAGAGAGAGAGAGAGAGAGAGAGAGAGAGAGAGAGAGAGAGAGAGAGAGAGAGAGAGAGAGTTGACCCTGCACACAGTAAGAAAGATGACAACAAGGACAGAGCTGTCAAAGCAGCCAGCAGTGTGGAAGGGTTAACCTTCTGTAGTGAAAGGTTAACCTTCTGTAGTGCGGTATTGAAAGGGTTTACCTTCTGTAGTGTGGTAGTGAAAGGGTTAACCTTCTGTAGTGCGGTAGTGAAAGGACTAACCTTCTGTAGTGTGGTAGTGAAAAGATAAAGTTAACCATCTGTAGTGTGGTATTGAAAGGGTTAATGACCTGAAGCAGGCAGGCAGATACAGAGTAACCGGTGGGGATGGCTGGCTGGCTGACTACACTGGCAGAACAGGCGACTTAACATGACGCAGCTAGTAAGGACAGCGACACAGAGGAACACAGGAGAACAAGCACTGGCTGACGAGGGAACGGGACATAAACACACAGGAGGGTGATGACTGCTTCACGACAGCTGGTGACAACAGTGACACCATTGGCAGAGAGGCACAGATTATTACTCTCAGACCATTGACATGAAAGGGGTGGATACACAAAGAAGGGGAGAATGGGAGAGAAGACAGAGCTGTTGTGTAGCCCTGGCACTGTGCGTGTGTGTGTGTGTGTGTGTGCAGTCAGTTTCTCACACTCTATAGGGGGGGTTGAGCACCATCTGTTGGTGAGACTGGGGTAGTGTGTTCACAATTGCCAAAAATGAAATCACACACACAGAAAAGAGAAAAGACAAGGCAGATGAGGAAGACGCTCCCTGTGGAGTATCACTGATCATCTTCACACACTTCATCTGCATCATCTTCACACACTTCATCTGCATCATCTTCACCACTTATTCACTGTATCTTCACATACATGACATCTTTGATAATGAAATAATGACCACGAGATAACTTGGGTACCGGTGTCTTGTGTGTGCAAAGAAAAATACTCAACACACTAAGGCTGAACATGCCCTGGTCTACAAATCATATTCCACAGACATAAGAAAAAAAAATTGTTTGGTCAGAAAATTATAATGATAATTGTAATACTTTTTTCAATGGGAATGGAAATAACAATTAAAATGCAATGCAATTGTAGCATCCTGAATATTCTACTATTATTCAGAAGTGCTAACGTAACCTTTTACTTCCCCTGTGTACACAAAGACATGATAACCAGTGATTCTCTTTGATATCTCGCCCGGACAAATAACGCGAGGTTCTCTTTCATCCCTCCGGCTTCAATATGGATTATTAACGTGCAACTAAATCATCCTTTTTCCTGCCTTGAGTGTCCCATTGTGGGACCAGTTTGCGGTCGCCAGCAGGGGGCGGTGGTGGCAGGCGGAGCAGAGGAGAAAGGAGATGAGCAAGACGCTGGTTACCTGGAGAGCGGAACAGGAGGAAATCCTCTTCGACAGTGAACGTGGACAGACGTGCGCTCTCGGAGAGCCCCGTTGAGAGCAAGCGGGAGAGATAGAGAGACTCTGCTACAAAACGGGTTATCATAGAAATACAAGCGATAGTGGAGTGTTGGACTAGTGAAATAGAGAAAGGAATAAACTTCAGTAATACCTCGGGTTATACTAGAAGTGTACGCGGTATATTAGCTTGTAGCTAACGGCTATAGACACTTTGAGTGCACCACTAGGCGAGCGTCGCCGAAGACAGGTGGTATACATAGCTACCGTGCGTTAGCTATATAGGCGACAGCAGGAGGGTCCACCAAGACCCACAGTTTAGCTGTGTTTAGGTTAGCCCACAGCTTAGCCGCGCGCCAGCTCAGCCCTTCAGCCCCGCAGTGGACGTCTCTTCGACGCAGCCGAGGACGCCTCTTCTTCCAGCAGAGGTCGCCACAACACAGCACGCTCCTCCAGCCCACGCCACTGCCCCAGCTGCCTACCCCGGCCCGCTGGCTGTTATCGCGGGATCGCCCGACGGCCATCTTACCACCCGGACGAGTGGTGGTGAGAGTGGGCCCGCCATCTCGGTTAAGTACAGCGCCACTTCGAGTGCTGAAACAATAGCATACAATTCACTGTGTGGCGCAGGCCCTAAGGGCGAAGATAAATGTTGTGTGAAACGAACGCTAGCAGCAGCGTCTAGGGGTACCCCAACCATTTTAAGCCGGCTTTAGCTAGGACTTTAATTTGGTAACATGGGCCCACATTTCATTTCTTTTGAGTGTAATAACTGTGTTCTTGTATTGAATTTCCCATTGAACTCCTTTAACATTTACCTGGTTCTTCCCCACCGCAAAGCGGGGCAGTAGTATTAATAGAACGAGCACAAGGTGCCTATTATTGGGAATAACGTTCCCCATGTATTGTTGAGTGAGAGCACCAGGCGCCTAGTGTGAACATAGTGTATATAACCCGTGTATTAAGATATAACCCTGTATCTGAGACTTGACTAGGTAGTATATAAAGGAGACGTAGATGGGAACATGGTGTGTGTGTCTGTTACTGAGTCCGTGTCTTAACCCTTGTTGTCCGGATAATATTATTATTATTTAACCCTTTCCCCACCATACCCGTATTTCATTGTTAAAGGTCTCAACAGGTCATTAAGGAAGGGTACTGCTTTGGGGAGCGAAAATCATTAGTCATCTAACAGTCACCAGGTGTGGGAGGGCTAATGGAGGTACTGGGGGAGTGTGTGGGGAGCTACTGCTGACCGCCTTGGAGGGCGAGGAGGACCAGAGTACCACCCCCAGGTTAGTAAATCCTGGGCCCCATCCGCTCCTGCTGCCCGACCTCCAGTTCGACGTTCCGGGCCCAAAGACGGGGGTTCAGTTAGATCAAACTCTACAGCATCCCACTACCAGGTGGCCGTGTACAACCACTCCCATAAAGCAGGGATAATCCATCCTGCTACACAATGATCATTCCCTCTAATGGTTGTCAATCATATCACATGGCAGTTTCATAAAGCTGCCATGACATCATGTGGGTCATGTGAGGAGTCCACAATGCACGAAGCGGCATGGTGGCACACTGTTGCCTCACAGCAAGAAGTTCCTGGGTTGCCGGGTTGCCAGGTACCCAGGTGGGGTATCTCCCGGGCCTTTCTGTGTGGAGTTTGCATTATGTTCTCCCTGTGCTTGCAAATCCAACGGATAAAAACATGCACAAAGACGCACAGGAGGATTGGTCCCCGCGCCGCAACCGATGTCTGCTCCCGGCTACCCTTGGGGGAAAGGACGACGGGATGGGTCAAGCACAGAGAGGAAATTTAATCTGCGACCCCAAAGAAATGCATCTGTGTGTGTGTGTGTGTCGCTGTAGGACAATGTAGCAATGTGTGCTACAAATAAAGACTTCTTCAAAGACCTGTTTCATTTTCATTCATTTTATTTCACAGAGCATTGCAGCCGGCTATAACGTGGATGCCTTCTAGCCATTACTGTCCTGTCTTTGACAACACTAACGTCAGTACCGCACCGGCAACCTAATAACATTAGTGCAGCTACATCCCGGCGACATGGCAGTCCTTACATCAGCATTTCCTTTCGCAATTTTTTAGTGCCCCCCCCCCCCAAATCTGCCTATTATACCTTTGTGTTATTATTTGGTTGTAGTGCACAGTATGTTAATAAAATCCTCTTAAGCTGCGACAGCCCATATCAGGGCAGTTTTTCTGACTTTTTGCAACCGGCAATTTGGCGACCCCTAGTGGCTCAGGTGTGCATATTTTGTAATACAATATATATATCGAATTGAAGGCTTACTTGTTGCCTGTCGATAACGACAAAATCCGTTCAGCGGTTCTCGAGGTACATGCTGGTATTTGAGGCTTGTGCAAAGTACACGGTATTGCGCAAAATACCACTCCCGACTCTGCTGCAGTAGTTCCGTCAATCTAGATCCGATCTCGAAAATTATTGTGGATCGTTGTAGCCAATGAGTGTGGCTTCCAATGATACCCCATCAGGGCTGTACGCTAAGCTTTTTCACTAGGGGCACACTTGCCCCCTAAATGAGAAATTATTTAGGGGCAAACATTTTTTTTTAGGGGCACATTTTTTAATAACAATTTTACCATTATAGTGCAAAAAAATATGTTCCTCCTGCCTCATTACTGTGGTCCTTTTATTTAACATTTAAGTGCTTTTGTTTTCAGGTTTGTATCTTTTATAATGAACCAACTGAACTTCGTATTACCACAGCTGCAAACATTTCTTCTTTCATTGATAACAGTGTATTGTTCATAGTCAGTATCTGCTGCACACTGCAACACAGCTCTAGAGACATACACTAAACCCACAGGCCTGCACACTGCAACACAGCTCTGAGACATACACTAAACCCACAGGCCTGCACACTGCAACACAGCTCTAGACTCGAGACATACACTAAACCCACAGGCCTGCACACTACAACACAGCCGCCTGCTCTAAGACATACACTAAATCATGCTCTCTGTTTCTCTCTCCCTCTCTCTTCCTATTTCTCTCTTTCTCTGTCTCTCCCCCTCTCTCTTCCTATTTCTCTGTCTCTCTCCCCCCTCTCTCTCTCTCGCTCATCTATCTCTGGTTGTCACATACAGATGAGGCCATAAATTAATCATCTGCATGCCATCCGCATACAGTGACACGTAGCATAACATGCACACAGACGCACACACACACATGTCTGCAGAGACACGTGTATTAGGGACATTTCGGCACCGAAAATCTTCGCCCGAAAATGGACAAAAATGGCCTTTCGGCTTTCCGCCGAAAGAGTTTTTTCACCGAAAATATATCACCGAAACAGAACAACGTGTTGTTGTGATGATGTCATCAAAACGCGGCGACAAGAATGGCGCGCAACAGGTCAAGGTAGAAAAAAAGTTCACGCGTCAAGGTAATACGATACGCTTGAGGCTGGCTCACAGACAACAACAACATGTCTGCTGCTTGGAGATATTTCAAAATATCAGAGAAAGATGCACGATTTGCGATTTGTACAACGTGTTCAGCTGACGTTTCTCGAGGGGGTGTAACTGCAAAGACTTTCTCCACTTCGGGATTACTCCACCACTTAAAATCAAAACACCCGGAGAAATATGCGGAGTATGACACCGGTTCCTGACAGGGAGCGACGCGAGCGAGCGTGATTGCGAAAATGATAAAAATGTATTCGTTTCAATCAGACTATCCTGACCTACCGCGAGCGACAGCGAACTGAGCGGCGATCCCCCCTCAAATATTCGCTCACTGTGTCTCTAGTTGAGCGATTACGCGGCCGAGGCCCGCCCCTAAACACTTTTTATTGGTCGAGAATCGCAGGCTGCTTTGCCCCTGTGCTTCCAGGTAAATACACAGACACACTCGGACAAGCGCAGCGTCATATCAGGACAGTGTCACACGCGATTTCGTCTCCAGCTCGCTCGCTGCCTGTCAGGAACCGGTCTGAGCAAGTCACTGCCGCACAGAAAAGAAAAATCCTCCCCAGCGCCCTGACTCCTTCTGTGGCGGACCTTTTTGAAAAAGTTAAAAAGTTTCCCAGTGATGGTCCCAAGGCAAAGGGCATTACGCGAAAGTTAATGGAATTCATCGCCATGGATGATCAACCGTTTTCTGTCGTACAGGACGTTGGATTTCGTAGGCTTATTGAGCACATTGAGCTACGGCAGTGGTCACCAACCTTTTTAAGCCCAAGATCACTTTTTTTTTTTTGGTGAAGGCAAGATCTACAGTACCTATTGAAGCGTTGAGAGAAAAAGACAGCCAAGATTGTACTTTAAACTAAATGACTTTTATTTGCCTGTATTCTAATTACATGCAATGCTTTGGTCCAACATTAAAACGACAAAGTAGAACTATTATGTACTTTCTCAGTCAGTGCTAAGTGCAGTCATCTTATACAGCATCACTTTTCACATCAATGAAGTAACTAGTAATGGTAATTAGTTACTATTTTTCAGTAACTAGCACACCACTGCTTTTAATACTGCAGACCTTAAAGCAGATTTGTGCGGCGATGGAGAGCCAGTGCAGCTCTCTATAAGAAGTGGGGTAACATGGGCTGACTTTGGTAGGTTGGAGATCAGGCGTGCGGCTGCGTTCTGAATGAGTTGAAGAGGCTTGGGGGCGGTGGTCGGTAGACCAGTGAGCAGTGCATTGCAGTAGTCGAGGCGAGACATGACTGTTGATTGCACGAGGAGTTGAGTGGGGTGGATCCTTCTGACGTTGCTCAGGAGGAATCTGCAGGTTCTGGTTGTGGCGATGTGAGCGGAGAAGTTCAGCCAGTCATCAAGGATGGGGACGAGGCTACGGCTACATTCTCCACTGTGATGGAAAGGTCGGTCAGCGGGGAGAATTTGGGATTTGGGCTCAAAAAGGCCCAGGGGAGGATGTTCTTCCTCCGGCAGTTGAACAAATACAAACTGGAGGACCATGATGGCCCAATTCTACACGGCCATCATTGAGTCCATCCTCACCCACTCCATCATCTCCTGGTTCCCCGCTGCAGCGGCAAAAGATCTGGCCAAGCTGCAGCGGGTGATTCGCTCCGCGGAGAGTGAAGAGGGCGAGGAAGATCATGGCCGACCCCTCCCACCCCGGTCACAGCCTCTTCACCTTGCTCCCCTCTGAGGAAGGCTGAGGATCCCAAAGGCTGTGAAAGCTCTTCACAGACTGAGCTTCTTCCCCTCAGCCGCCAGGCTGATCAATGCCTCAGGTCCCCCCCCCCCCCCCCCTCTGCCTTAGATCATGTATTTAAATGATTAATCCTCCACTGCACTGTTTTATGTCCTGTGTCTGTGTTGGTGTTTGTCGTTACTGTGAAAAAAGGAAAAATGCATACACTGTAATGCTGCAACAATTACCAATGTGTTTTTACACAAATGGCTTAATAAAGGAATCTGAATCTGAATTGGGAAATTGTGATTGATTAGTAATTTACATTTTGCAACAGAGGATAATCTCAATCTGTAAGGATTGTTGGAGTTCATAGTAGGGGCATCATAGTAAAATGCAGATGTACCCTTTTCCGAGCAAACTCGAGGGACCTTAACACATTGGGGACGAACCACGGGGGTTCGAATCCATGCTTAAAGGACCAACCAGGTTGTTTTGGATTTTATTCCATTTTAATAACCTATTCAAGGTCGCAGAGCGGCACTGCAGATGTACCCTACTCTTTGAATTCGACAAAGTGCATTACCGGCCAGATCCTCTTAGGGGCGCTATCTCGATAATGCAGTGTTCCCTGTGGCAGAAGTTGTCTTTTTTTTTCTTCTGGATTTCCAATGTAGTTTTCTACTGACCTGATGCGATCCCTATAGCCTGTTGCACGGAATACCTTTTGGATCGCGGATTTCAGTGTGCAGTAAGGGAATATATCATCAGCCAATGGACATATCGATCTACCAGATGGTGATCGATAACTGGGAAATGGTATGGGGGATCCAACCGGCTCATGGTAAGATCTTTTTCACGTAAATTACAATGCTGATCAGGGCTTGTTATGATACTCAACCAGCCGATCAGCGTATGTGGCTACTGAGACGAACACGGTTATTGGTAATCAATAATCAGAAACGACATTGCTTGGTAGCTATTGTGCTAACAACATATCCCGACATCCGGCTCGCTGGCCGGCATGAACGGCCGACCCAAAATGGTTCTCTCCTCTCTGTAAACCCCGTCCCCACGGGTACCCTGCCGGGGGGCCCATGGACGCGACAACGGCGGCAGCCGTAGGGTGCTCGAGCCCGTAAAGGCTAGTGGTACACGATAGCTATGAGCTAACTAACGCTACAGGCTCAAACACCTTACGGCCGCCGCTGTTGTCGCGTCCACAAGCTCCTCCGCAGGACACCCGCGAGGACGGGGGCACACAAAGAGGAGAGAACCACCCGCAGGGACGGCGGGCTATAGGCTAACGTCAGTGTAGTGGTCCCGACTGTAGCAGGGACGGCGGAGCTATAGGCTAACTGTGATGCACCGAGTGGGCCACCATTGATCTAGTACTATGACCCGGACAGACATAAGGCATACGTTTCCTGAAGTGACGTCACGGCCGTGCTAGAGTCTGATAAGCTTTTAGATTCGGCTCATTAATATGCACCTGTAGTGACGTCGGCGTTTGATACGCTTTTTTGATTCGCGCGTGCATGTTATTCGTGCGTGGACCTTTTTAACTCTTTCGGAGTGGCATTTCCGGTGTCAAATGGAAAAAAATAAATAATGAAATTATATACCAATGATGTAAACTACCCATAATTGATCAGTAGGGTTTAACCTGGATGTTGGGCTTTAAGAGGGAGAGGGAATCTTAAACAACCAATGGTACACACTACACTGAAAAGCATGTGCATATCGGTGTGTGGAGTGAAGTTGTGGAATAATTTACCTGAATACATCAAACTGAGTAAACATGTGGCACAATTTAAAAAGCAGCTAAAAAAAAATACACATTAGAGAAATACAGAAATGAGTAATGAGGATAAACAAAGTTATGTTATATTGTGTTATGTAGTGCTGTACTATATTCACTGATCAAGTGAATCAATTTTTTTTTTTTTAATTTTTTTTTAAATATATGTAAAAGTATATTCTATATTGTAATATACTATTTATGTTATATCTAGTCAAATTAATGGAAGAACAAACATAAATGTAAGGGGGTAGGGATCAATAAGCTTAGCTTCCCTCTACTCCTTTTTTGGACATGTCTGCTAACCAAACACATTACTCTTGACCTTTTGTTTATAATTCCTTTTTTTTTAAATGTTTTTTAATTTGTTGTTATGATTGTTTGGTTTGACGGAACAAGAAACAAGATACCGTGATTTGTTTGGAGAAATATGGAGAAGTACATGTTCAAAAATAAACTTTTCATTAATTCATTCATAAATCATCAAGGGGGGGGGGGGGGGGGGGGGGGGGGGGGGTCGGTTTAACTTGAAAACTGTGATCGCTACCAAAAGCATGTTTTAGATCCGGTAACATACGAGACTGTGATCGGTACAGAAGCATGTTCTAGGTAAAAAAAAAATACCAGCAGGTTACCTAAGATAGACCTTACCTCAGTCAGAAGGTACTCCAAAATGAATAAATCCCAGTCGATCCCATGGCGATCGCAATTACTCATGTACATTGGGCATGGCTACCATACGTGAAAGAATAGCTCTGAGGCACCAAATCTTCCACCAATTGCTATGTTGTGATCCACTCTAGGCGGAAGCCGCCAGAGGTAAGTCAGTACTGGAAGACAAGTGATACTGCCACCTGGCGGGATTCGATTGTCATTGCAATTCCAACGTAGGCAGCTGTGCCAGGGAGACCCAGGGAGCTCCGAGTGAGTGTTTAGAACAGGGATCAAAGGAAAAAAAATCAAAGGAACTAAAAACGAGATATCTAGTTTTTGGCGCTCAAGCGTTGGCGACGAAACACGAGATATTTAGTTTTTGGCACAGAAAGAGTTAAATGCAAGACAAATATTTTTCTCCGCCAAATTTTCTATTTTTCTCCCCATCCCAATTTAGTCATGCCAATTCCCCCCCTCCCCTACCTGGTTGTTGTGCGCATGTTCCTCCTACTGGTCGGTACAAGGGAACCCTGAAGTCTACCACAAACCACATGCTTCCTCCGACACATGTGGAGACAGCCAGTGGCTCTCTTTTCACCTGGCAGGGAGGACTCTCATTGGTGAAGCGTAACGCGTGGGAGGTCACGCTGCCTTCACCATTTCCTGCCTTTCGCTGAGCAGGCGCCCAGACCTGACCTGTAGGCGTCGCTGTCCACAACGCCAGATTACCACCTTCGACTTCCCTCCCGCTAACTCAGCCAAACGAGTTAGTATGACGATCGGCCCAAGCCGCAAGGCAATGCTGACTCCGGGAATCAAGACCGCAGCCTCTTACATTGGTGATGAGCGCAATCTCCGCTACGCCATCCGACCGCCCCAATGCAAGACAAATTTAACCATTTCTGGCTAGAAATGACACAATCGTCAACACTAATATGAGCAATGACCAATGTTAATCTGTAAAGCAGCAAGGCTAGTAAAGTTACTTCCAGGGGGAGCATGATGCATATCTTGCGTACAACATACAAACACCCTACAGATTTAATATAACATTGTGTTTGTATGTGTCTGCCTGTGTGTTCTGAGAGAGAGAGAGAGAGAGAGAGAGAGAGAGAGAGAGAGAGAGAGAGAGAGAGAGAGAGAGAGGAAACCCCTCATGAAATAATTAGCTCTTCCCATTCCCAGGTGCTGAGGCTGTCAATCAAGCTGGCTGTGGGTGGCACAGGACGGTAACTCAGCCCAGCTCAGAACTCGCCTAACGTCATGGAGAGAATCCACAAGGCGCCTACAGAGTGCACGTCTCTAAGCCTCTCTCTCTCTCCATCCCTCGCTTCCTCCCTCTCGGACATCCTTAAGAATGATTCACGACCCTCTGTCCATGATTGATGACTCCCTGCAGGTCCCCCTAGTGTTTTACAGCCTTTGCCATTTCATTGATTCATGGACAGGACCCCTGAGGAGTTAGGTAAATCACCCAATTATATCCAGGCTCCTCATTGATCTAGCTTCCCCCCCCCCCCCCCCCCCCCCCCCTCATACACACACACACCACCAACCTTTTCCCTGACTTCACAGTGTTCCAGTCTAATAGGCACATAAGGAAAATGAGACACAGGCTTCATTGCGATGTCACGCTGCAGTACAGGGTTCAGCATTAACACTTTGAGTGCCAGCAGGGGGCGCATGATTTAGCGCTTGAGTGCCAGCGCTCTATTCAATGAGAGGGCAAGCACATTTGCGAACGCATAAACTATATCTTAAATAATGGCTATGTGTCTAATACGCCCGTCGCTTATCAATGACTTGCTTGCAGTCAACATTGTCGAAACGGATTGTTTTTTCATCGGTACATTTCCGTTTTATAGCATTTTGAAAAGCCCTCGTTTTCAAGGAAAATAAAGATTCCGTGATAAAAAACATTTACTGGAATATTCTAGAATACACAAAAACGTTTTTTTCTGCCTATTTATGAATAGTTTTCAAATAAACGCTAGATTATCGATAGTATATGTGTACGTATGCACGCTATAGAGGCGATCTGAAAATCGATTCTCTTATTTCCTTTTTATCACGGAATCTTTATTTCAGGGTTCCCACGCTTGCCTTGACATTTTTTTCCATACTACCTCCTGATTTTCCAGGTACCATATTAAGTGATGATCTATAGGCCCCTGAAGTTTTCCGCCCCCATCCGCGCCCCCCTCCCCTCACACACACACACAACCCCCTAGGACACCTGACTACTTACTTGATTTAAAAGATGTGCCAGTCAAGTCTACATTGTAAATGCTTAGAGATTATGTCTTATTGATAATATCAATGCATGAAATAATGCAACAAGCTGTAGATGAACAACAATTTATTGAACTGGAACACATGAGCACTGGGATTGATATATGTTCTCTCTTCCACTCCTCTCATCCTGTCCTCTTCTCTCCACACCTCCCCTTGTGTCCGCTCCCGTCTTCTCTTCCTACTCTTCTCAACTCCTCTCCACTGTTCTCCCTTTTCCTCTGTCATCCTCCTCTTCCATCTTCACTGTCTGGGAACATCTGAGCAAAAGTGTTTGAAATGTCAGAGTTGGAGTTGAATGAGAAGTGTGATCTGACCATCTTCATGACCCAGCGAATCTCTGCTTCAAATACAGCTTGGCTTGAAAAAAAGTTTTCCCCTGAGCTCTAGAGCCTTTTTCCGTAGGCTGTTCACTGCTGGTACTGGGCACCTGACTGTCACTTTCGATATCCTGGCTTGTTTGGCCGCTTCTTCCCTCTCCTGTTTTTGTAGCCAAGAAATCTGTCATTCTTCTTTCACTATTTAGCTGTCCAGCTAACTTGGTGTGGGTTTGTCCTTTTGAATGGCTCTTGAGGGAAGAGATCCCCATATTGCTGATGTCAAATGACTTGCGGCAAAACTTGCAATAAGCCTTGTGGACATCTCCTGGTACCTCTCTAATTCAGTCCTTGTATTGGGAGTCATATTTCCAATATGACTTGAAACTGCCGCGTGTCATTGTCACTCACTCCTGTAATGCATCACACATTTGAGATTATGAGTCTTATGTAGAAGGGGTAGTATGCCTACTCTTTAGGGGTGTAACGATGCATCGATTAATCAAAATGCATCGATTCTAATTGTGACAATTCAACAGGTGATAAACAGGTACTAAATACTACAATCAACAATATAGATTATACTCAATAGGCTAGATCAGGGGTGCCTAACCTTTTTTGAACCAAGATCTACTTTTTAATTTACCACTTAGCCGAGAGCTACCAGCCAAAATTGTATATTGTAAGCAGTCATTTGAGGCTTTATAAAAGCAGCATAATGAACACAAATCTGTCAGTGCAGAGTCCAACCTCATCTTAAATAACAAACAGCATTGCTTGTTGTAGTTGACAAGGAGAGGCAAAGTTGATTTAAAAAAAAAAAAAAAATTATAATCAAATTTTATTAATCGAGATCTACTTGAAATCAGCCCGCGATCTACCTGTCGATCGCGATCGACTGGTTGGGCACCACTGGGCTAGATTATCACTATAAGCGTACTGGTAAATTGCTTCCTAAGCAGCTGGTAGAATTATGACCTTACTATAAGCCTTAACTATATAAATCTATATAGTATATAGATTAACTATATACATATATAACTAAGCGTCCTCATTATACACATATTTAACACTTACTTGTGATCAGGGACGCGCACACAGACTGAGGGGATCAACTAAGCCCTCTCTAATATATAAATGCTGACTATCAATCAACTGACATGTCTGGGCATGTCTGAGGGGCATCAAGCTGCAGAACAGCACCCCACTGTCTTAAGCATCCAGCTGCAAAACAGGGGAGCATGTCTGCATCAAATTCCAACATCCAATATACCATATAGGATGCCAAGAGCATGCTCTACAACATGGGATCATCCATTTCTATCTACAGTAAAAGCTGCTCACATGTAAAGGGTTTTTATAAACTCATGTTAATTCTGTGCTCAATAGTTAAATTTTATTACAAATCATCCAATAAGATTTTCCAGGACAACTGTTTCTATTTCCATGTAATTGGTCACTTTTGCTCAGTTTCCATGCCTTTCCATACCTGGAAAATGAATCCCATGAATCCCATGTTTTCCATGTTTTCCAGGTCCGTGGGAACCCTGTATTTTCCTTGAAAACGAGGGCTTTTCAAAATGCTATAAAACGAAAATGAACCGATTAAAAAACTATCCGTTTCGACAATGTTGACTGCAAACAAGTCATTGATAAACGACGGGCAGATTAGACACATAGCCATAATTTAAAACATAGATTTTTTTAACGCTAACATTGAAGTGGATGATGGCATTCAAGGGGGTAAAAAGGTAAACAAGGCCGGCACTGATAGTGTTATGAACTTTTAAATTGAGTTCTCCCCTCAGATTATAACCCCCCTCCCTATCAAAGAACAGTTCTTGAATGTTTCCTGGAAGTACATGACCTTTTGCTTTATACATTAATTGTGCCCTTTTAATTTCATTTAACTTGAATGTTTTTGACTTAAAAAAGTATATGTTTGTGTGATCACGATAACCTGCAAAAAAAAAATTGGGTGCATGATAGTATCCACTTTCCTACTCAACTAATTGGTAAAAATATGATTATTTTGTATTGACGGCACAGATTTGCATAGGCTACTTACATAGAAACATGTGATCACTCTAGGGATAGTGTTATTGTGATCTTTGACCCTCGAAACATGGGTCTAGACTAGGGGTGTAACGGTACACAAAATCCACGGTTCGATACGTACCTCGGTTTTGAAGTCACGGTTCGGTATGATATTCGGTACAGTGGGGGGGGCGTGTCTACTTTCCGTAGCTCCATTTCTGCAGACCCCTCTCTGATTGGTTGAGCCCATTTCTGCAGACCCCTCTCTGATTGGCCGAGCACGCGCATGCGCATGAGCCGCGACAAGCGCCTCTAGCCAGGAATCGAAACTCCGTTAAGCTCCAGAGAGAGAGGCTGAAAACCCACAGTTTTTGCCCGACGGATGGGAGCCGAATCCCGGATCCGAGTTTTCTCATGAATACCCCCAAAACATGGAGGTCGCGAACGCAATTTATACGCATGGAAGTATTGATTACGCCATAACGAATCATTAAAAAAATATACCGTTAACTGGAATATGTTGTGTGTGCCTTTACACATATGTTGGATTATGTAATTGGTTTGTCATTAAAAACCAATAATAATCGCTCGCATCGCCGGCTTCGCTGACCAGAGCTCTCTCAGATTCAAAGTTTTAATTGCAGCCTGGAACATACATGTTTCGGAACCAATGTGTAACTAGACAGTTACAATATAACATTTATATTAATTAACCCAGTTAATGCCTTAAGAGAAAGAGTCTGGTGGTCAATGTCGGATTGCTACGGAAATGTCAATGTCGGATTGCTACGGAAATGTTGTGTCTTGGTCAATAGAACAAGTCTCTGTGAACATCAAATGGGCAGGGTTATAATAGAAAAAAGACAGTGTAAACAATATAATTAACTCTGAATATAATAATGAGGAAAAAGAAACAGGATACACAACAAGGTGCATGAGATGAGGTTATATGTAGAACATGGTACAGTTACAGTAAGTGGGGAGTGCGTCATGGTACAGTTACAGTAAGTGGGGAGTGTAAACACTAAACAGTGATTCAACCCCCCTCAATGTACAGTTTCTGACAGCTGGGCTGGGTTGAACTTGTCACGTGAAATAACGTTATGTGAATAAACCGCAAAATAACATAACGTTATTATATAACGTTACAATGTACAGTTTCTGACAGCTGGCTGTGTTGTGAAATGTGCATAACGTTATGAATAAACCGCGAAGTCACGCAAAATAACGTTATACGCGAATCTGGTAGTACATTTCTTTTTATCTTCTTGATATGATAACATTACATCCGCCTTTTGCCGTGTGACGAGCTAAACCAATCGCTCAACCAATCAGAGAGGGGCTTCGCTCAACCAATCAGAGAGGGGTCTGCAGAAATGGGCTCAACCAATCAGAGAGGGGTCTGCAGAAATGGAGCTACGGAAAGTAGACACGCGGGGGGGGGGGGGGGGGGGGATACAAAACAAAAAATTGCTTTTCATTTATCTATTTATTTATTTAACTGTATTAAACAATATAAAACGAATTGGCCATAATTTACTGAGCAAACTAAGGCTTATTGCTTTAACCTACTAATAACACTTAAAGTAAATCTGAAGATTATTATATAGCAGATGCCTTGGATAAGTCGTGGACAACTGTACCGTGTGCTTGTTTATACAGAGCTGGTATGACTTGCTGCTGGCTGAAATATGGACGAGAGGGAACTAGGTAGAGGGGCTCTATTACTTTTAACATGTGCTTAAACCCTGTGTTCTCGACAACAGAGTATGGTTGCAGATCTGCTGCTATAAAAACACCTATGGCGTTTGTTATTGCTTTGGCCCGGTCTGAATTAATAGCGAGATGCTGCTTGAATGCCACGGGGAGCTGGGTTTGCACTAGGGTCTGTTTCTTCAGTGTACCAGTGATATTCACATTCGGGTGATGCCGTTTCAAATGCGTGATAAAGTTTGCAATAAAGTTGAACAATGCCGGCACGTAGCCCCTTTCGTGACTGTGATGCAAGGCTTGCATCAGTCACGAAAGGGGCTAGCCGGCACGTAGCTTTTGTGCGATTCACCGGTCTTTGTCCATTACTGTCGTTAACTGGGAATCCGAAATTATCCCAAACGGGAGACTTAAATGTTGTGGGAGCATCTTCTAGCTCTGGCTTGTCAGTTAGTATTGCACCCGCCATACTAAGGCTAATATGCTATGCTGAATTACAGCTATCGTTCAGTGTAGCTGCGTGGCTGCGTGGGATGAACAAACAACATCCGGTTAGTTGTGCATATTTGGGACGGGGGGATTTAAGTTCCGCAAAAAAAGGTTCCGTACCGTTGCAATTGTTCGGTGAACAGCGCGTACTGTACCGGAGGACCACATTGAGGCGGTACAGTACGTATTCGCGTACCGTTACACCCCTAGTCTAGACACCTCATTTGTTCAGGTGTACCTACTCGGCTCGGTAGTACCCCCCATAGATTAGATAGATATAAAGACGGTACCCCCCCCCCCCGTCAGTGTAGCTGGGGCACCGTGACGTCATCTTCAACGCGACACACAGAGGATTTCGACGCTAGCTATCAAGCTACTGTATGAATCCAGTGCCTTATTAGCTCAATTACGCTAGCTGCAATGCTAACCGTTAGAACACGAGGCTACTACCAGTTCATCCAGCGCCTCCATATTACATTGACGTTTCTGAATAAAACATGTAGGGCTAACGTTTAAACTCACGAAGCTCTCTCCACTTCTCTCACTCTCGTATCCCCGGCTGTCTCCTCAAAACAAACCTGTGGTGCCGCCTAACCTGTGGTGCCGCCTCTCCGTCTCTGGGTGTGTGTGCACGTGTGCATGTATGTGCGTGTAAAGGGCTCCGCACACGGCAGGCGATTATAGCCAGGCGACCGACTTTTTTTGCGAGCCGACCGACAGAATCCATAAATGTGCGAATTGGCTATAATAAGGTAATTTATAAGCCTGCTATTCTATATTCTATAATAATATTTCAAATTGCATTGGTCCGGATAATAGACACAATATTTCTGACACTGGCAATACATTCACTGAGGTCCATAGATGTCCCTAGAAGAATATGCAAATGAACTTAGGGGGGTAGAAGTAGAGCAATATTCCATTTACTTAGGTATGTATTTTAGGCAGATTTTCAGAAAATAGGGCTCTGGGATTAAGAGGTTAAACAGATTTTTTTATAATCGCGTCCTTAATTTGCATATAAAATATAAATGGGACACTCTGACAACCTTTTAACATAGCCTATCATTTTGTTCACCTTTTTTCCAATCTAGAAAGTCTGGTTAGAAGTATATTTCAGGGAGGTGCATGATACCTCCCCTCTTCCTACTAGACTAGTATGATCCCCCTATTTTCCACTTAATCGTGGAACCAGACAGGGGTGCCCATTGTCCCCTCTCCTGTTCGCGATTTCTATAGAATAGTTGCGAACGGAGGACAGGATCAGGGGAATTCATAGGGCTGGCCTAGAACACAAATTATCCCTCTATGCTGACAACCTGTTACTTTATGTGTCTGACCCCTTGGAATCGCTTCCCCATGCTCTTACCATTTTCAGAGATTTCGGCTGTATCTCTGGATATAAATTGAATATGCACAAAAGCAAGTTGTTAGCCGTTAACCCATTCTCCGCCAATCACGTGTTAAGGCGGGTTTCTCCGCCATGCGTTGTCTGCCAATCACGCCGTAACGCGTGTTTGAGATCAATATTTCATATTTTCGTCATGGTATTCATATTTCACCCACGGAGTCTTGGGTGATGCTGTCTGAGCCATCACAACTCTGCAACGCTTCAATACCGCCACCTCGTGGCCGATCGACGAGTTGCCAAACCGGAAGTGCCCATTGTAGCTCGGTCCGTCCCCTATTTTCGTCCGGCCACTCGTTTATCGTCCCGGGGCTCAATACAGACACTGTCGATATGGATCTTTGCCATAACTCAATAATCAACATGATTTGGACGTGTATTAGTAATATACAAACCGGAAATGGATTGCATCGATCAACAAACTGCTCTGATCAATATATCACCCATACTACATAAATCATTTAACGTCGGTCATTGAATTATAAACGACCCCCCCCCCCCCCCCCCCCTCCGTTCACCCGCAGATGATCAGTCATGACGTTTAGGACCATGTACAGTTGACATTTTTTTATATAACGTTGATCGGTATCAAACTGCATTTGATAATCTAATATATGTATTTATGCCTATATCTCATGTTCTATGAAATACTGCAGAAAACGATAAAAACATATTTATACTCTAGACGGTATTTTAGTATGAATGTGTGAATGAAAAAGTAAAACGTTCGCCATAGTAATGTCAATTTAGCAATACAATTAAAAAAGTTATAGCCCTGCAAAGAAGGTGAACATCTCCATAGACAAATAGCGCTGGCAGAGGATGATTTAGGATGATCAAAGTGGTGGCAGAGGGGGGCAGGTGGCGCACAGAGATTACGTTCGTCACCAACACCGGGAGACACTAGGATTCGCCTGTTCGAATCCAGCTCCCGGCGTTGCTATCAGCTTGGCTGGCCTCTCACACTGATACAATTGGCTGTATCAGGGGGTGGGAAAGCTGAAGGGTGGGTCCTGGGCGTTGTGGACAGCGACCCCTACAGTTCGGTCGGGGCGCCTGCTCAGCGAGGGTTGGAACTGAGGAGAGATAGTGTGGCCTCCCACACGCTACACTCTCCCCGGTGAGAACCTGCGCGGCCAGGTTGGCCTGCCCCAGGCTGCACATGCGTCGGAGGAAAGCATGTGACAGTCTCCGGTCTCCCGGACCAACAGTAGGGGAAAGTACGCAACAACCAGGAAGGGTGGGATGGGAGAAAAATCGGGAAAAAGGAGGGGAAGAAAGATAATAAAAAAATAAAAAAAAAGTGGTGGCAGAGAATGGGTTAACGGTAAAGCTAAGGAGATCTCATTTGAGGCATTTCAATTTAAGCTAGTAGCGGATCATCTGACTTATCTGGGCATCAAGGTTACTCGCTTATCTATACGAGAATAATTTCACACCACTCCTGGAGTGTAGTAAATCAGACCTTCAAAGATGGGACAGGCTTCCTTTATCAGTAATTGGTCGTGTTAACGTTGTTAAAATGAATGTCCTGCCCAAATATCTTTCAGTATGTCCCAGTTTATTTACAGAGAAAATTCTTTGATACATTAGATAAACAGATCTCTGCATTAATTTGGGATGGCAAACTTCCAAGGATTAGGAAGCAATTTCTACAAGAGACAAAATGGTCAGGGGGGCTGGCTTTGCCAAATTTTAAATGTTATTATTGGGCAGCAAACACACATAATATGCTTATGGATCTGTCGACTGAGACTCCAGCATGGTTGCATATTGAGTCCTCCCATTGCGGAAAAACCTCATTGCAAGCTTTGATTAGTTCAGCCCTTCCATTGAAATTAGACGCTTACCCATATAACCCGATGCATCACTCTCTTAGAATCTGGATACAAGTATATTGGAATCTTTGCTCAGAACAGGCCAGAGTGAACCATTTCAGAGCTGGCCTCTTACACATACTCCCTCATTGCGGTTCCACTGTATGACACACTAGGCAAAGAGGCCATCGACTACATTATTGACAAAGCTGGCAGGTGATCTGCGACGTAGCAGACAAAGCCACGTTGATCCTGGACTGTCTCAGCGGTAAAGAGAGCACAGTGAAGACCATCGTCCTCATGGAGGCCTTTGACACCGAGCTGGTGGACAGGGGGCAGAAGAGCGGCATCGAGATCCTGAGCTTGGATGAACTGGAGGCTATTGGTAAAGTCAATCATCAGACACCGATGCCCCCTACACCAGAGGACCTTGCTCTCATCTGTTTTACCAGTGGAACCACAGGAATCCCGAAAGGTGCAGTGCTTACTCATGGAAATGTGATCGCCAACACTTCATTAGACCTTAGGCCAACCTTCATTAGAATGACAGAGGTCCACTGCATGCTGAACCTCCATGACATTCACATGTCCTATCTCCCCCTAGCACACATGTTTGAGAGGATCATGCAGATCGTCATCCTGATTCAGGGCGCTCAAATCGGCTACTTCCAGGGTGACATGCCTCTGTTGATGGATGACCTGAAGACTCTGCAGCCCACAGTCTTCCCTGTTGTCCCACGGCTTCTCAATCGCATGTTCGATAAGATCTTTGGTCAGGCCATGCCGCTGAAGAGGTGGCTCTTAGACTTTGCTTCTCGAAAGAAGCTGGCGGAGCTTGAGAGCGGTGTGGTCAGAAAGGACAGCTTGTGGGACAAACTCGTCTTCAAAAAAGTACAGTCTAGTCTGGGTGGCTGTGTGAGGCTCATGGCCACAGGAGCTGCACCAGTTTCACCGACCGTCCTGACGTTCCTGCGGGCTGTCATCTCGGGCACCAATCCCCTGTAATCATATGTTCCCACCGTCCCTATTGGACTCTGCCTTTAAGATCTGGAGCGATAAGGGTATATCTAGTTTTAACCGTTTCGGGGCCAACCACGGATAAATCCGTGTTTCAAATCCAACGGTTGAGGACCAACAACGGCAAGGTTGTTTTGGCTTTTATTCCATTGTAATAACCTACTCAATGTCACCGAGCTGCACTGCAGATCTACAGTACCCTCCTCTTCGAATTCTGAAAAGTGCATTACCGGCCAGATCCTCTTAGGGGCGCTGTCTCGATAATGCAGTGTGCCCTGTGGCAGAACGGTGCACTATTTATTTTTTTACTTTCAATGTAGTTTCCAGTCAGCTGGATGTGCAGCCTAGTAGCTTGGAATACATTTTGCGACGCCGAATTCACTATGCAGTAAAGGAATATATCATCAGCCAATGGACATTATGGATCTACCAGATGGCGATCGATAACTGGGAAATGCTTTGGGGGATCCAACCGGCCCACGGTAAGATCTTGTTCACGTAAATTACATGCTGATCAGGGCTTGTTATGATAGCCATCCACCCGATCAGTGAATGAGGCTAACACGGTTATTGGTAATCGATAATCAGAAACGACGTCCTCCGCCCCTTTCATGCATTCATGGTGGACCATCATACCGATCATATGCAGTTTGAGTTTTAACTGTAGCTTCTGTATATCCAAAATGCCATTGGATTTAACGTTAGTAGCTATTAGCCCTGTATCTCGCGTTCCAGGAAATATCCCAGCCGAAATCCCTTATAACGCTTATATTTAAGACGCTATAAAATGAGAACGTATTGATGAAAAAATTATTTCTTTAAGCCATTTTGAAGGGACGGTTTATGGCCGAATGGACAGATAGCAATACTATAAAGTATAGATTTAGCTCTACAAACAGCCCCACGGACTATACAAGTCTGTTTAGAAATGCTGGCCGTCTACAGTGATTTTAGACGGATCCAAATGGCCATGAATGTGTTAATGATCTGTATATTGACAAGGTTTTTGCCTCTTTTACTCAGCTGACTCAAAAACATGACATCCCTCGGACTCATTCATTCCGCTATATGCAAATTAGTGACTTTGTACGCAACAGATGTCCTCAATTTCCAAATATGCCTGAAAAAAACTACTTTAGATGAATTTCTAGATGTTAATGTATACAGAAGGGGAGCGATTGGACTATTGTATGATATGTTGTCGACCCTGCATTCCCCGTCTCTCACTATTATTAGATCTCATTGGGAGGATGATCTGTCTGTGGAATTTTCGGATGAACAATGGCAATCTATTCTCCGGAATGTTCACTCTTCTTCGATATGTGCCAGACATGGGCTCCTACAGTTTAACCTCTTCCGCCCATGCGATCCTGGGGCGGACCGCAAATGACATCACGTCATAAATCAAGCTCTACAGACTGTCTGACAAAATGATCGTTTAATTTTTCAAACGTATTCAAGTATAAACATCATAACCATGTCACAACAGCAGTTATAATGTATATTATCATCAATACGTTAGTTTACCAATAGGTTAAAGTGTTATTAGATAGATTTGAGTTTTTCTGTTGTTGTGATCGCGAAAGTCCGGCATTTTGAAAAATGTACGTCGGTAATTGTAGTTTTTTTGACGCCATTTTTTTTCTCTACTTTTTCTCCTCTTTTTTCTGTATTTTTCTACCATCCCAATTTAGTCGTTATGCCAATTCTCCCCTCCCTTTCCTGGTCGTTGCACACATTTGCCCCCCACTTGCCGGTCTAGGGAGGGTTGAAGACTATCACATGTCTCCTCCGATACATGCGGAGCCAGCCAGCCGCTTCTTTTCACCTGACAGCGAGGAACTCATTGGGGGAGCGTAACGTGTGGGAGTAGGGCTGGGAGACAGGGGTGCCCAACCTTTTTTTAACCAAGATCTACTTTTTTATTTGCCACCTAGCCGAGAGCTACCAGCCCAAATTTGTCCTACTCGCGGCTAGTATTAGTATATATATATATATATATATATATATATATATATATATATATATATATATATATATAGTAGTATATATGATGAATTGAAAATGGGGGACCCTGATGTAAACAAGACAAAAGTCTTTCTCTGGTCTGCATCCCCTTAACACTTTGATTGCCTAAGGCTAAATTCATGATATACCATCCGTTGCCAGCTCTATTTAACATGGAGAAGTTCCCCTTCTTTGCAGGGCTATAACTTTTTAAATTCTATTGCTAGATTGCCATTATTAGGGCCCATTCAAGGTCCTATATGTATTGTTCATGGTGTAGCAACGTTAAACTTTTTCATTCACATATTCATACTAAAATATGGTATAAGTATGTTTTCATCTCTTTCTGCAGCTTTCTCCAGAACGTGATTTATAGCCCCAAATGCATTATATTGATGATGAAATAGTTTGATAGCAATCGGCGCGATATAAAAAATTCTAACTGGACGGACTTCTGGAAGTTACTACACGTCATCTGATGTTGACCGGATGGGCGAGGGGGCGTTTATAATTCCGTGGGCAGCGTTATACCATTCATCTAATGTGGGTCATATGTTCATCAGATCAGTTAGTATCGAACACGGTAATATTACACGCTAAAACTCACCCCAGTCTCCTCGGGCCGTTGGCCGATCAGCGTGGGGTAGACAGTTTTCCATTATGGGATGTCGAAATACCCGGTCCATTTCCAGGTTGTATAATAGTATATACGTCCAAATCATGTTGTTTATCGAGTTATTGGCAACGGATCGCTATGTATTGTGTCGAGATCGAGTCCCGGGACCTATAGCGAGTGCCCGGAAGTAATATGGGTGATCACCACTTCATCCACATGACTTCCTGTTTGGCGCTTCTGCCGATCGGCCACCAGATGGCGCTCTTGAACCGCTAGAGGATTGAGAGGAGCTCAGAACTGTGTGTGAAGGCTGCAGAGGGGAAATATGATTCCAATCACAGATTTTTGAAATATTGATATTAAAGACGAGTTAGGGCGTCCTCGGCAACTTTAGCATGGCTAGGAAAGACGCCTAAACACGTTTTCGGCACTTAAAAGTGTTAACAATTGTATGTATTGAGCTGTACTGTACCCATTCTGCAATCTGTTAATAAAGTTTTCAATCAATCAATCAGTAGTAATAGTATTACCCATTCAATATGCACATGACAGAAAATATTATATGGCATATAATATTTTCTGTCATGTGCATATTGAATGGGTATATAATATAATATGCTATTTTATATATCATTGTAACAGTGTAGTGTAGGAATTACAAGAATGACAAGACTGTAACTGTAACTTCTCACGTTTATTTCACACTCTGCATACACACTGACAACACACACACTCAGTTCAATGGGCATGAGAAAACATATGTTTACATTGCCAAAGCAAAAGTGGAACAATACTATCAAAACAAAAATATATGTACAATTAAAAGGGAATAGGAATGATGTGTAAACAGAGCTGTCACATTGCAAAATGGAATACAATCAAAAAACAATTCCACAAAAAGGTCTGTCAACAGTCACTGATAGTTCTCCTTTATCTGTTTTTTTTTTATTAAATGTCTCTACCTTAGTGAGAACGCTGGCACTGGGAAGAGGAAGCTAGTTTTTCAAAGTCTGGGTTGTAGGAGCTTGTTGCAAGCCTCAGACAGTCCACAAGATGGTCATCTGTCAATGTGGTTCTGTACTTGGACTTGATCTTCATGTGAGAGAAAGCGGCAGCCACAGTCAATGCCTCTTTTACACAGTCACCGTCTTTGAAGGATTTTTTTCTTTTTAGCGAGAATGTGACTGACACGATAAGATGCAATTGTTGCAGCTTTTGCCTTGGTGTTGGGCTTCGTAAAAGTGGACTGTTGTCCCACTAGTGAAGACTTCATCTGCTGGAGTTCTGTTCTTCGTAAGACTGTTTTTGGAGGGAAATCCGTGCAGTGTTTCTTGTGCATCGTTGTATAATGCCGCTCCAAATTACCCTTTTTCGGCACAGCCGATTTGTTTGCAAATGAGACGGACTGATTTTGCGTTGAAATAAACAAAAAAGTAAGCTTCCTCCCACTTCATGGAAATTATATGTTTTTGGTCTTTTGGCTGCTACGGTTCTGCTTGTGGCACTGACGCTGGTGCTATCCGGTATCTCGTCGGAGGCGGCGTTGGAGCTGCTCCCTGGTGGCGGCGGCTCGTCGGAGGCGGCGTTGGAGCTGCTCCCTGGCGGCGGCGGCAGCTCGTCGGAGGGTCCTGGCTGGCGGCAGTGAGGTCTTGCTGGCGTTGTTGAAAAGTAGCGTCCTCTGAATGAACCTCTTTTTTGCTGGTGGTGTTCCATTCATCTTGCAGTTTCGAGTGACTCAAGGCTGGTCTCAGAGCCACGTTTATACTGTACCTGTCAGGTGATGGGCCCGACCCCCACTCATGCCAATCAATGAAAACAAAGGCACCAATTTGCATCCCTATGGATGAAGCTCGCTGTCCGGAATGTACGGAATGTAGACGGTATCGATTGGCTCAGGCTGCCTGACTGCCTGTTATACACAGGACTGCTCAAACGTTTTTTGTCCTCCCCTCCAAATCAAATCAAATTAAATGATTTTCCAAAATAATCTCGCGGTCTACTTGAAACCAGCGTGCGATCTACCGGTCACTGGCTTAGACTTATGATTTTTATTATCAGCAATGTTATAACATCCTACCGGTAAACGAAACACTGTAAAGGTGTGTGTGCATCATCATCATAATGTATATATATTTACTTTTTAATTGCATGAAACATTATGAAGTATTCCCTTATGCCGCTTTTCCACGGTCTGCACGGTCATGGACGCCTAGTTAGAGTTGAAAGTGGGGGTGCAAGTTTTTTTTATTCTTTTTTTTTTTACCTTTTTTTATTTTTTATTTTGCAAGGGGTGGTTTGGAGGGCACGACCCCCTCCACGGCAGATTTTTTTTTACATTTAATGAACACCTGTATGTGCAATTTCCTGCAATATAGAGCCTTCAATCTTGACCAAAATAAAGCTGCTCTTTTCACTATAAAACTCAGTTTATATTGCAGTATGATAGCTATAATAATAATAACTTCACTGCAAGGGCTCTTTTAGCTAACGCTAGCTAGGCACGTATGATAGCCAATTATAATAATAATAATAACTTTCCCATCCTCCCAAAGCCCCTCCGGCCCCGTTCACATCCGCAGCGGCAGTACCAACAACAACAATTAATTGACGCTATCAATAGCCCCAGTGAGCGCGGCGGCAGTACGGCTCAATACACACAATTGTTAAGGGGATGCAGACCAGAGAAAGACGTTTGTCTTGTTTACATCAGGGTCCATACTAGCCCCTTTCGTGACTGTGCTGCACCGAGTGAATCCACAGTCACTTGCTCCTCAATGGGAAACCAACCTAGATTTACCCTGAAGGACTGGTTCTGGCCGAACCGTTCGTTATACAAGTATCACAGAGACATTACAAAGGTGCTCACAGTTGCACGAGGGGTTCGGACAGAGATACGGGATGGTTTGAAAGCTCGGCGTTGCTAATAAATATTTTTAATATTTTTTTATAAACTGCTCAAAGCGGCATTATTTCCGCCGTTGGGTGATCACAGCGCCTGCGCACCATCCCGTATCTCTGTCCGAGAAATATTCAGTTTCAATCTGTTTGCGCATTTAGTATACAGTCAGAGTGTTCGACTTACGTGATGATTTGCTCCATTTTGATGTAAACGCCGAAGAATAATCCTCACAATGTTATCCAATATCCAGCCTGAATTTTTCAATGGCATTCGAAAAAGCCGCCTCCCCCAACATGTCGTATACGTCATGCCGACGAACCGTGGGCACTGGATCAAACCATTAAAGTGGGGGGTCACACAATCTTTGGAAACTTAAAAACTTGCTATTAAGTGTCATTGCGTATTATTAATTTGATAAATTACGTAGTTATGGTTAGATTTATATATGGGGGGGGGGGGGTATATCATATTTTTCATATGATCAAAAAGTGGGGGAGCAAAACCAGACGTTTGCCCCCCCCCATGTTCAATAGTCGTAGAGCAGATGCTTCGAGTGCTCTATTGCGCAGGCGTCTATGTGCACGGTACCTACTCTGCTCGGTAGTACCCCCCATAGATTAGATAGATATAAAGACGGTACAGCTAGTAAAGCTAGTAGCGGATCATCTGACTTATCTGGGCATCAAGGTTACTTGCTTATCTATACGAGAATAATTTCACACCACTCCTGGAGCGTAGTAAATCAGACCTTCAAAGATGGGACAGGCTTCCTTTATCTGTAATTGGTCGTGTTAACGTTGTTAAAATGAATGTCCTGCCCAAATATCTTTCAGTGTGTCCCAGTTTATTTACCGAGAAAATTCTTTGACACATTAGATAAACAGATCTCTGCATTAATTTGGGATGGCAAACTTCCAAGGATTAGGAAACAATTTCTACAAGAGACAAAATGGTCAGGGGGGCTGGCTTTGCCAAATTTTCAATTGTATTATTGGGCAGCAAACACACATAATATGCTTTACTGGATGGGGGATCTGTCGACTGAGACATGGTTGCATATCGAGTCCTCCCATTGCGGAAAAACCTCATTGCAAGCTTTGATTAGTTCAGTTGAAATTAGACGCTTACCCATATAACCCGATGCATCACTCTCTTAGAATCTGGATACAAGTATATTGGAATATTTGCTCAGAACAGGCCAGAGTGGACCATTTCAGAGCTGGCTTCTTACACATACTCCCTCGTTGCGGTTCCACTGTATGATACACTAGGCAAAGAGGCCATCGACTACATTATTGACAAAGCTGGCAGGTGATCTGCGACGTAGCAGACAAAGCCACGTTGATCCTGGACTGTCTCAGCGGTAAAGAGAGCACAGTGAAGACCATCGTCCTCATGGAGGCCTTTGACACCGAGCTGGTGGACAGGGGGCAGAAGAGCGGCATCGAGATCCTGAGCTTGGATGAACTGGAGGCTATTGGTAAAGTCAATCATCAGACACCGATGCCCCCTACACCAGAGGACCTTGCTCTCATCTGTTTTACCAGTGGAACCACAGGAACCCTGAAAGGTGCAGTGCTTACTCATGGAAATCGCCAACTCATCGCCAACACTGCCGCCTTCATTAGAATGACAGAGGTCCACTGCATGCTGAACCTCCATGACATTCACATGTCCTATCTCCCCCTAGCACACATGTTTGAGAGGATCATGCAGATCGCCATCCTGATTCAGGGCGCTCGAATCGGCTACTTCCAGGGTGACATGCCTCTTGTTGATGGATGACCTGAAGACTCTGCAGCCCACAGTCTTCCCTGTTGTCCCACGGCTTCTCAATCGCATGTTCGATAAGATCTTTGGTCAGGCCACGCCGCTGAAGAGGTGGCTCTTAGACTTTGCTTCTCGAAGGAAGCTGGCGGAGCTTGAGAGCGGTGTGGTCAGAAAGGACAGCTTGTGGGACAAACTCGTCTTCAAAAAAGTACAGTCTAGTCTGGGTGGCCGCGTGAGGCTCATGGCCACAGGAGCTGCACCAGTTTCACCGACCGTCCTGATGTTCCTGCGGGCTGCGCTGGGCTGCCAGTTTTACGAGGGCTATGGTCAAACTGAATGCACAGCCGGGTGCTCCATGTCAATGCCTGGAGACTGGACAGCAGGTCACGTTGGGGCCCCGTTGCCCTGCAATCACGTCAAGCTGGTGGACGTGGCTGAGATGAACTACCTGGCAGCCGACGGGGAGGGAGAGGTGTGTTAAAGGACCAAACGTATTCCAGGTAGGGCTGGGCGATAAAACGATAACTATCGCGATAAATTATTTCCTCGAAATAAACATGAAACGTGGTCGCAAAGTTTCGATATATAAATCGATTTTCCAAGCTTGGATATGAACACACGCACTAACAACCAATCAGTGAAGGAGATGGCGACAGTGAAGGAGACCCGCGGTGCACCTCTGGGTAGTAAACAAGGCTGGCTAGGATCATTAGCTTGCACGCCGCTATTTTATAGTTTACTTGCCGAGTGGGTGTGTGGCGTGAATTCTGAGGCCACGGTTAGAGTAGTGTGGGGTGGACGTTGTTGCAATGTATTGGGGCAGAACGGAGTATTTTAGGGTGATAGTTAGTACATTGTCATGGGATACACCGCTTGCTCTGGCTAACTGTTAGTTACATTCTTATAATGATCCAGTGGCGGTAGGTTGCCCCCTGGTGGAATATAATAATCTATGCACTGGTGCGTAGAAAAACGTGCGCGGACTGATGACGACATCAACTCGAGACATTCGCAGCAGCAAAACAAGTCTATTAATAGCCCGTCCATCGGGCATAAGAAGTTAATTAAACTTGACGATTGAAATTATATCTACGATACATTTTTTTTTTTATCCACTTTTTCTCCCATTTTCTATATTTTCTCCCATCCCAATTTCGTATCATCCAATTCAACCCTCCCCTGTCACGAACGCTGTTTCTTGCCTCCCACAAGCCGGCTGCAATGTGGACTAAGTCATACATAGCACAAGTCCCCTCCGGTACTTGAGGTAACAGCAGTCGCATCTTTTCACCTGCGCAGCTCGATCTCTCAGTGGCGAGGAGTAACGCGTGGGAGGCTCACGCTGCCCCCGACACCTCCTGATTCTACTGCGCAGGCGCACCAACCGACCTGTACGAGTCGCTGTCCACAACGCCCGATCCCCACCCATCAGTTTCCCACCCCCTAATACGGCCAATGTGTATTAGTATGAACGACCAGCTAAACTGAAAGCAATGTGGAGCGCTGGGCTCAAACAGGCGAGCCCAGCGTCTCCGCATTCGTGGCGAGCGCCTTGCCCACTACGCCACGTAGCTGCCGATCGACGATAATTATCGATATAGTTATATGATTTTTTTTTGAATTTTATCGCGATAACGTTTTTGGCCATATCGCCCAGCCCCAGTTCCAGGGATACCTGAAAGACGCACAGAAAACGTCTACAATCAATGTCATCTCGGGCACCAATCCCCTGTAATCATATGTTCCCACCGTCCCTATTGGACTCTGCCTTTAAGATCTGGAGCGATAAGGGTATATCTAGTTTTAATGATCTGTATATTGACAAGGTTTTTGCCTCTTTTACTCAGCTGACTCAAAAACATGACATCCCTCTGACTCATTTATTCCGCTATATGCAAATTAGTGACTTTGTACGCAATTTCCAAATATGCCTGAAAAAAACTACTTTAGATGAATTTCTAGATGTTAATGTATACAGAAGGGGAGCGATTGGACTATTATTGTATGATATGTTGTCGACCCTGCATTCCCTGTCTCTCTATTATTAGATCTCATTGGGAGGATGATCTGTCTGTGGAATTTTCTGATGAACAATGGCAATCTATTCTCCGAAATGTTCACTCTTCCTCGATATGTGCCAGACATGGGCTCCTACAGTTTAACCTCTTCCGCCCATGCGATCCTGGGGTGGACCGCAAATGACATCACGTCATAAATCAAGCTCTACAGACTGTCTGACAAAATTATCGTTTAATTTTTCAAATGTATTCAAGTATAAACATCATAACCATGTCACAACAGCAGTTATAATGTATATTATCATCAATACGTTAGTTTACCAATAGGTTAAAGTGTTATTAGATAGATTTTAGTTTTAGTTTTTCTGTTGTGATCGCAAAAGTCCGGCATTTTGACAAATTGACGGTCGGTAATTGTAGTTTTTTTTTGACACCATTTATTTATTTTTGTCTACTTTTTCTCCTATTTTTCTGTATTTTTCTCCCATCCCAATTTAGTCATTATGCCAATTCCCCCCTCCCTTCCTGATCGTTGCACACATTTGCCCCCCACTTGCCGATTTAGGGAGGGTTGAAGACTATCACATGTCTCCTCCGATACATGCGGAGTCAGCCAGCCACTTCTTTTCACCTGACAGCGAGGAACTCATTGGGGGAGCGTAACATGTGGGAGTAGGGCTGGGTGATATGGCCTCTAAAATGATATCACAATATGTTTTGGCTATGTCACGATACACGATGTACATCACGATATTTTGACATTTCCTCTAAAGCCCTTAAAAATGCTTGATGTTAGGGACCAATTTTAAACATTGCTTCTGCTGGTACAATTGATATGCAATGTTATAGAACAGACTCTAAGAAGCACAACACACTTTGTTTCGTGAAGATAGGCCCTACCATTGCAGAGATACAACACTGTTTGTGAACCAAGACGGGGTCAAAAAGGTCGCGCACCTCACTGCATATGTTAATGAGACACCTGTGTTCAGGAATGGCACCAAATGCACCTTTTTTACCACTACTTTCCTTAATAGCTTAATATAGGTTGGTCACATTGTAATGACATTTTCAGGGATGATAGAGACTATAATGCTTGACATAATTTTTTTTTATCTGAAAAGATTATGCTAATCCAATGAATAATATGCAAATGTATGTGTAATTTATCATGATTAAAAACTCTTTTAACCGCTCCATTTACACCAATCACTTAACATTGTTATAAGTAACATTGCTCCCTTTGTGCTGAACATGATTTGTAGTAATATGTGATGAATTCATAAATAATTGTGATTTTAATCCATACATATTATGAAAATGATTTATATAATAGGCGAAACATAGTATTGTGAACTATGTGAACTGAGTTATGATAAGCCCATTTATTTTCATGTAACTATTTTATATAAATCTATATATATAATATACATATATAAATATACATATATATTGGGGATGTCCGATATTATCGGCCGATAATAATAAAAAATTATAAAAAATAAAATTTTTAAAAAATAAATCTTTACATTTATTTAACCTTTATTTACCCAGGTAAGCAAGTAAGAACAAATTCTTATTTTATTTATTGTGAAAAGTATGCATAATGTTGTGTTTTGGGGGGGGGGGACCCTGCATGTATCGGTTGATATCGGTATCGGAAATTAAGAGTTGGACAATATCGGTATATCGGTAAAAAAGCCAATATCGAACATCCCTAATATATATATAAATAATATACATATTACGTTACCATTGACAATTAGCAGGCTCGATGTCGGGTCAATGTAACATAATAAGGAGACGGTAGCCAAAGTAATCAACAAAGAATATTTAATTAATAATTACCATGGTTTTGAACAGCCCTTTGTTTGAAATGTTATGACTAAACCAGTCAAATGACAAATTTGATTCCAGACAGTCAAAATAAAATAGTCAAAGCAGTTTACTGTTGAGTAAATAATAATATGATTACAAATTCATAACACATAGAATGCATTTCATATTAATAATAAAACCAAGTTACTTAGAAATAATGAATGAGCTCCAAACTTAATTCATCATCTCATCTCTCATTTTTTTTTTTTTTTTAACCTTTATTTTTTAGCGTTTATCGCTTTCCTGGTCAAGCATGACCGACAGTTGCAGGGTGAAACGGGAGAGAGAGCAGGGGGAGACATTCGGCAAATGACGGCGGGTCCGGGAATCGAACTCGGAGTCAACCAGATCCGTGACGCAGCACGGAGTCCCGCGCGAGCGCGGTAACATGGTGTGCTACTGGAGCACCCATCTCTCATTTTTCAATTGTAAGGTCTCCAATTTGCAAGTCTTGTAGCAGTGGGAATTCCCATTCATCACCAACATCGTATTTTATTTTGTATAGTGTGTTCAGGGGGTTTGCTCTTTTTTTTGGTAATCTGGAGCACAGTCCCAGCGTACCACACTGGGGCTGAATCCTTTTCTTCGCAGCAGTTGTGTTGCACCCTCTGTCCCACCAACTTCTCAGGTTGCTTTAGGTAGTCAGTGATATTATCTTTCTGTGTTTCCTTCTGTCTTTTCTTCCTTGCTGCACTCAGTTTCTCTGCCAACTTCCTTTTCTCTTCAACAAGTCTTGCCATGGCTTCTTCGTGTGTTCTCTAAATTAGAGCCGGCTGCAGATCATTTTCTTCCTCTGCTTCCTCAGTTTCCAACTGGTTGATATGCAAAACGTCAGCCAGATTTGATGTCAACTCCTCCACAGAGAAGACGTGAACTTTCCCATGCCTGGTCACTGTCTGTTGGAAGAGTTCCCTTCTCCCATCTGCTTTAAGGACCGTCTTGTGAAACTGTAACTGAGTGACTAAGGCTTGTGTTTTCTCCTTATCACCTCCAAGACCTGCAAGATTGACATCCATGTCTGTGGCGGATCGCCAGACACCCCCCAATTTGGCTATCTTATTGGTGATCTCAACCTTCTTTGTCTTGTCCCGCCTCTCCCTCTCTCTTTTTTGTTCCTGTTTTTTTAGGAGATTTTCTTGATGTTGTCTTTTTATATCTTCCTTTCTTGCATTGTATCTCTTCAACACTTCGGCAGAGGATTTTCGGGCCATGTCCATCTTCTCTTCCTTCTCCTTTGGAGTCAGGTTGTCTAGCCATTGCATAGTCCCGTTATGCAGCCACATAACCATCGCCTCATGTGAGATGGTCCTGGCAGATGGCTTTTGTCTTACCAGAAGGTCAAGAACAGCGAAGTCCCTCTCAGACAGCATGTTGGTGGTTGGGACATTTGAGGCATGTGCCTGAATCTGAGCTGAGGGGTCCCAGTACTTCCCCCCAGGTAACTGATCAGCAGCTTGCCTCTCTAGGAGGATCTGCATTGCAGACATGACCAACTCCAGAGCTTGCTGTGTCAACACCTGGAACTCCTCATCTGCGCTCTCCCTAAAGAGTTCCTCAAACAGGATGTCCTGGTTCTGCTCAGCGATGTCTGGGCTGAACAGTGGTTCCCCTTCCAGAAGAGAGCTGGCATCTTTACTCCATCGCTCTCTAGCTGAATCCTCATGGTGAGAAGGTGTTGGTTGAGGCTGAGGATGTTGGTCTCAGGAGTATTCAGCAGTCTCCAAAAGGGGCCAGTCACTGTTTTGTCGATGATGCCCAGAGCTCTAACACCAGCCAGAAGGACTTTTTCTTGGGCATCAACAGTGACTGATCTCAGGAGCTGATTCGGGTTTGGAAGGGACTGTATCAGATCCACAATATGGTGCCGATGGTAGAAGACAGCTGCAGCATTGTGGCATAGGATGTTAACCCTGTTGCCAATAAAAGTAACCATATGGTTTTTCAGACTACGTGTGTCAAGGTAGGATTCCAGGAGGTTAGGAATGCCTGCCTCATCAGAGCCACGGGTGGTAAAGGCTTTGCAAGCGGTTCTAACCAGGCGGGCTGCCCCAGCTTCGTTGGTGGAGAAGCTATGCTTATTTTTACCCTCTTGAATGACGACAACTTCAAAAGTCCTCAATGCCTTCTTTGCTTCCTCTTCTAGGTTGGCAATGAGGTGCATCTTACAATAAAAATTTGACATTGAACTCAGCTCTGACTTGGTAGCATCATTCAGACTCTCCCAGTTCTCTATTGCCACTGGTAGGAGATCCTCTCTTACAGCTTGCAACTCCCTGTTGAACGAGGGGTTAACTGGGCCCTGGTCTGACATGGTTGTCTTAAGTGAGACGATCAGTCGTGCCATGTTCTCCTCTGTGGTCCCCTCTTTAATAACACCAGCCAGCTCCTTAATCCTGTGCATGAAGGATTCCATTATGCTCTCTGTGTCCTGTCCTCCCTGCTCCAGCAAACCCATAGTCATTGTCTTCCCACAGCCTAAAGTTGTGGAATTTAGATGTTCCATCCCCATGCAAGCAGTTCCCACTGTTGGTGAGAAGGGCTTCTCCAAGCTGGATGTCGGCAAGACCTCTGGCTTCAAGCAGAAGCTGTGATTTCAGCCAGTTGCTTGGAATCTTTTGGATATCCTGTCCAGCCAATTTGTTGAGCACCGTCTTGATCACAGCATCAACCTTTCTCATTGAGACGTTCATTGATAAGAGAGCCATTACAACCTCCCGGATTTAATTTGTGTATCTCCCGTCTTCAAAGGTGGTTATCGTGTCTGTGCATTTAAGTTGCTCCAGCTCTCTCTTTTCTTTTTCAATTTGTTTTTGCCTTTGTTCCAGCTCCAATAAGGCACTATTCAGGTCTTCTTGTTCCTCCCTTTCCTTGACCTGTTTGTCTGTCATTTTTTTTAATTTTCTTTCGGCAATTGTCAACAGTAGATTTCGTTTTGCGTTTGAGTTCAACAAGCTTTCTGTCGGTTTCTCTTTGTCTTTCCTCAAATGTTGTTTGTTCCTTCTCTGCTCCTTCTTTTTCTTTCTCTGCTATTTCCTTTTCTTTCTGTGCAGATTTTATCTTTTGATGTAATCCTTTAATGGTTTCTTTTTGTGTTTTTAACTGCTCTTCTCTTGTCTTTAATTTTTTGTTGAGGTTGCGCACCTTGCTTGTTGCAACCTTTCTACTCTCTCTAGCTACTTTATCCGTCATGTCCAATGTTGCTGTTAGTGTGCTGCACACTGCCTGGGTTTTCTCTACTTCTGATTTGCTTTTTTCCTCTGTGACTTCCAGCAAAACCTTCAGATGTTCTTTCTCCTCTTTTAGTTTAGAGTTCTCCCTTTCCATTCCTGTGATTCTTTTCTTCATTAGTTCCACTTCTTTGTTTAACTGTGAGCTTGTTTCATCTTCATCTTGGCATTTCTTTTCATCTTGCCTAGTCACTGGGAATTTAAATAGGCTTGTTCGAGATGGGATAGGCGGACGCAGATCTGCGCAGGTTTTACTACGGCCTCGCCAAACGCGTTGTATGACGGTTAGAATGTTGTCCGACTTGCTCTGAAAATCTGACGAGACGAGGCACAGAACTCTCGTGGGAGTGAGCCAAGCACAGCCTTCAGAGCGAGGCTCCACAGTACCTCTCACTCGGCTGCTCCCGGCTGGGAAGCGACTTGCTACGGTCGCGCAAAGCGCCTATTGGCTCAGAAAAGTTGTCAGTCACCAGCCATGTGACAGCCAGGGAGTTATGAGACGTTTGATTGATTGATTGATTGAAAACTTATGTTATGCGTTATCATATCATCATGATAAACTTCAAGCTGTCAGACACACACATACACACATGCGTCGTCTGTTTTGCCTCAATACTGTATATATAATTCTGTTTTGCCTCAATATACACAGTATACATATATATTGATGCAAAACAGAATTATTCAGCAGTGTGTTGTGTGTGCGTGCGGCCAGGAGCGCGCAACAAGATGGTATACATTATGGTGTAGTATATTCCACTATAGCAGTATATGGTGTGCTGTACATTTGAATCTGATCTAATTTTGCACACGGCCATCGCATTATAATGAGCTGGACAGGTGTGTAATGTGTGTGTGGTGACGTGAAAGCGTATCTGCCATGCGAGACTAGGCGAGAGGCTCTTGTGAAATCGGCAGTGTCCGCCTTTTTAACTCCTCCCCCGGCTTCACTCGGCTACTCTCGTCTACTAGTCGAGGCAAACCGAAATCCATCTCGAACAAGCCTAATGGCTGATTGAGATATTTTGTCACCTCCTCTTTATTCTTCCCTTTTTTTAGCTGAGTGACAGTTTTGTGCATCCTGCTCACACACATATATATGGCAGGATCATTAACCTCAGTCTGTGGAGTCAGCTGTCTCAGTTCGTTATAAAATTCTTTTGTTATCCCACCATGTTTAATTCGCAGACTGAGCACTGTACCATTGGTAAGGCTGCCTGGCTCCTCAGTGGCACTGGATGCACAATCCATTGTAATACAGGACCACCAAATCTGGAAAAAGGACATATGAAAATTCCATTAACTTTCATGATCTCATGCTGTTTTTTTTTTTTTTTTTAGTAATAATATTTTTTTAAGGTCAATATTGTGAGGTTTTGTCCGCTGCTCACCTACTCTCTCTGTTTCCTTTAAGCCTACTGTTGGGGAATTTCCTTCTCACTCACTCTCTCTAGCCCCCACCCTCTTGTTCGTTACTCTCGTTTGCTCTCAGCGGCCACACCCTTGTACTACCTGTCATTATGTGTTTGATTGGTCTGGTGCCGAACTCACACTTTTAGTTCGATTATCAATTACCTCTCGCACCTGTGGTGCGATTTAATTAGTTCCCCTGTGGCCTTTAAGTACCTGGCTCTTCCACTCTGTTCCTCGTGGGGTCGTGTTGTAACATGCCGTAACATTCGGTATCATATTCTCTTTCATCAAGACTCCCTCGGGAGGTCCTCTGTTCTGTCTATGCTGTTTTTATCTCCGGCGTAAAGATGTGCTCCAGCCTTCGCCTCCTGTCGCCGTTGCCTGAGGGAGAGACTGGACTGCGCTCCCTAGACTTCCACGGGAGGCATCCCAGTGATCCACTTCAGACCTCCGCGCAGCAGTCGTCCTGACGCACATCCAGACCTCCGCGCTGCAGACGCCCAGACATCATCCAGACCTCCGAGCTTGGCACGCTCCTCCGTACCAGCGCGCACTCCCAGCAGACGCGCATCATCCAGACCTCCGAGCTTGGCACGCTCCTCCGTACCAGCGCGCACTCCCAGCAGACGCGCATCATCCAGACCTCCGAGCTTGGCACGCTCCTCCGTACCAGCGCGCACTCCCAGCAGACGCGCATCATCCAGACCTCCGAGCTTGGCACGCTCCTCCACGCAGACGCACTCCAGATGCGTCTCTCTGTACCGGCGCGCACTCCAAGCAGTGGCGCACCACTCTGACCTCCGCTCGGACAGCCGGCTCCCCGGTGGCGACGCTCTCGCCCCGCTGCTGTTCCAGCGCTCTTTGCGCACAAACGTCTGGGTGAGTTTTTACTGACTGTCTTGATCAAATTCCGTTTTCGTGTGTTTCTTTAACACTGAAGATTACCACCTTTTTAATCAGACAGTCACTCACCCAGCGTGTGCCTTTGTTTGTTTTCACTGGGATAATATTTTTGGACTTTACATCTCCCACTGTGTGTTTGTTTCACACCGAAGATATTATTCACATTGGATTGTTTTTTGGACTTCACTCTCACTGTGTATTTACACGAAGATATTTTTCACTTGGGATTGTGTTTTGGAACATTTGCTCACTGTGTATTTACTCTTTTCCAGTATGCAGCTCCTGCCCTCGTCCTGTTCCAAGGCCTTACCCTGTTTGTCCCCAGCCCGCCTCCGCGGGCCTCTGTCCCTTCTCCCCTTTCTAGTCCTCCCTGTCCAGTTCCCCCTAGTTCCTCCCTGTTCCTGACTTCCCTTGCCTTCCCCTTAGCCAGCTCGCCTCTTAAAGGCACTGTACCTTTCCCTTCTTGTTATTCCAGTATTTTGTGTTTCTCCCTTAAAGGGACAGTGCCGTTTTTTCCTTCTGTTTCAATAAATGCCCGTTTCTTGGCTTACCCTCATACCTGTCTTGTGTTGTGCGATTGGGGTCGGTTACAAACCATAACAAATATTATAATCAAACATCATTGGTATGCATTGCATAGTCAGGGATAAATAGTAGTAGATCATGATGTTAACAAAACATGACACACCACACACACACACACACTAGGGATGTAACTGTACACCGGTTTTGAGGTATACCACGATAGAAAGTGTCATGGAAATATATTATCATACCATTGTGGAGTTGTATTGAGAGGGCGCTTTCATCATATATCAGCGTAATGTGTGCGTCTCTCTTTAAGAGAAGCACATATTAGCCAGTCAAAACAATATTGTTATGAACTATGGTTGCCGTCCCAGTATCCTTGTAAGTGCATTAAACCCTGAATGCTATAAGGCCATAAGTCACATTGTTATGGGAACCGCTTTGTTTTCCTTGTAAGGCAGCCATAATAGTCATTTTAGCCAGCCATCATGGTAATTTTCCAGCCTCTCCTACGTCATGTGTTTATATCAATTGTGTATCAAATGTGGTTTCAACCGGGACGTCTGTCTCACTTTGTGATCAGACATTTGTTTACATGGTCTGATTTCCAACTGTGCATTTCCTTATCAATTGATCAATGTGAGGAATTAAATCTATCTTCTATTTCTTATTTCAACTTTGGACTCAGAACAGTTATTGCTCATATTATATTATAAATCTCCCATAACAGATGGGGACGAGGTGTTACAGTTACATTAGGGTGTCAAGATAGACCAGACAGCGGGAGTTCAGAGCGGTGCATTGCCGACGAGCAATCCAGGGGAATACTAATTATCCCCTGCCCTAAGCCTCCGGGAAAAGGATCAAGGAGAAGGGGGGACACCTGGAAACCGACTGTTTTGTCATCTCTGGCAGGTAAACCCATATGGATGCGTGCGGGAGTTGGAAGTTATTTTGAGGCTCTGAGTCCAGATGTTGTCTAGGACTGGAACATAGTATTGTTTTTTTTTGGGTACCCTTTTTTTATGGTTTTCCTCTGGACACTTGAAATTAAGAGGTATGTTCCGATAATTAGGCGGGAATTACATTTGTATCCGAAATAACAGGCGTGTGCAAAGGGGTACTGTGGGTATAGTGGAGAGGGGAGTTCATGCAAATAGTTTTAGGCACTGATTCTGGTTTTTGGTTGTTGTTTTCCCACAGAGAGGCGGGAAGTTGGACCGTGCGTGGGATGCCAAGAGATAGGGGACAGGGGCCTATGTCGTGTGATTAGTTTTCCACTACCTTATCTGGTCATACTGCAGTTTTTCTTAATAGAAATAAGATAGGGGCATTGTTAGTACGCTACTTCAGAGCTTTTTTCTCGAAAGTGTTCAGAGGAAACAATTTGTCTGCCACATATTTTATTGTGTTTTTTTTTTTTTTTTTTTTAGTTTGTTTTTGTTATATTTGTTATCTTTATTTTATTTGCGCTATGGGAAGAGGCAGGAGCAAGTTGGCGGGGCCACAGGGTGAGGAAAGTGGAAGAGTGAAGTATATGAGAAGCACTTATGGTTTAGATTCGGTGGCCTACGTCGACAAGTGGGTAAAAGAAAACAATTTTGCGATAGGGGGTTCTTTCTCATTGACTAAATTGAAAGAGCTAGAGGAAGCATTGAGGGAAGTGAGAAGTCAGTTGAGGAAAAAGAGCGATGAAGCTTTTGCCTGCAGACGATGTAGAGGATAACATTTTGCTGTCTGTCTCTTCCCCCACGGCGGTGGTGTAGCTGCTTTGTCTGGACCCTGACCTCGATGCCCTTCCGTGTGTGAGGCCTCCCCTGCGTCAACCACCTGGACTACCGGCGGCGGCGACTGGGTCTCCCCTGCGTCAACCACCTGGACTACCGGCGGCGGCGACTGGGTCTCCCCTGCGTCAATCACCTGGACGACCAGCGACTGAGCCTCCCCTGTGGCAACCACCTGGACTACCGGCGCCTCTCCTGCCACACTTTGATCCCTCCTGCCCTGGAGAGCTACCTCCCCCTCCGCCAGAGCCGTGGCAGCCTCCGACGCCACCTAAGCCGTTCACACCAAAGGCTGGATTGACAACAACGGATGACCTTTTCCTCATTTCCAAGCAGCTGAGGGAGCTCCAGCTGACCGTGGAACGAAATACACGGTGTAACTGAGGGGTACAATTCCCTGACTGTATTGAGAGTATGGTATCATTAAACCACTACTGAGTTATGTACTTTAATTACTGGCCATACAGTACACAGGTATATATGATGAACACCCACACAATAACACGGCTTAACAAAGAAAGTCCTGTTTGGAATATTTATTAGAAGAGCAGCAATATTAGATTACAGTATTGAGAATTAGGGTCGCGCTTGTATGGCGAAGAATGTGCATGAATAGGTCAAGAGCGTAAGTCCATGAGCATATTACGATGGAGATAATTAATACCACCTGTAGCATAAGAATTATATAAGGTACACTCGTAGGTCAGCTGGAGATACTAGGGGGGTTCCCTCCGGTTGTAAGCCAGCAGGAGAGAGGAATTGTCGGGAGCAAAAGTCTGGATCAACGAGGAATAAAGAGACTCCAGGTACAGGAGATGGTGCAATAATCCCTTGGTCCTTAGACAAAGCAACAGCTATACTCCGGTATGCACTGCAGCATGGATGAAAGCTAGCCAGCCTCTGAGTCCTAGAGGCGGGCTCGACGGGGCTCCTCACAGGGTAGATCCCACACGGTAGTGGGGGTAGACGGTTCTCTGCTCCAGCAGCCACAGGACCAAAGCAATATAATCCAGCCGAAAAGGGCTCTGCATTCGTCAGTGTAGGTTATCCAGTGTACATATCCACACGGTTCTCGTCTAGGGCTCCTCGGATGGCGGCACAAGGTTAGGCCGCCCAGCCTGGCTAAGCACACTAACTCGGTACGATGAAACGGTGGTAATGCTGGTCACTGTAGAACGGTAGCCGCACGATACACTATACATAATAGACTATTACTTTATAATAGAATAAGTCGAACTCGACGATACAGCGTTAAACTCTGACACTTTGGCTATCAATTCGCACGCGGTCTCAAGGCTCTATTTAGGGGCAAAACGGGCCCACTTCACGGCACGTTGTATCGTGGTGAAGGCTTCAACTTGTTGGGGTAACTCGTTTTAGGATAAGTGCTGCTGTATCCACCTGCGCCGTATTTATACGTAAGGTGAATAATCTAGTGCCAACCTTATTTCTGTCTCGTATTACTGCGCAAACCTGGGCATGTTGAGACATGTCTTAGCTGTGACTTTGAACTAGACATTGGGGGTATGGCCGTTGGCGCCTAGGGGGTCGCTGTCCAATAGGAGAACGAATATTATGGTCTGGCCTGTACCTAGGTAAAGGGATATTCCGTGTATATGTACAAAGAATATACAAGGGATATCAGACGATATACAAATATTATACAATATATCTCAAGTAATAAATATATATATTCGGTTTAATCTGACCCTTTTTTTTTTTTTTTTTTTGTCTTTTTCCCCCTCCATTTTCCTCCGATTTTCTCCCATCCCAATGTTAGTCGTATGCCAATTCCCAGTCCCTTCCTGGTCGCTGCGCACTTACCCCCCACAGTCAGATCATCTGGGAGAGTGGAGGCTACCACGTGCTTCCTCCGACACACGTCCAGCCAATCACCGCTTCTTTTCACCTGGCAGCGCGGATTCTCATTGAGAGGGCGTAGCGTGTGGGAGGACCACACTATCCCCCTCACGTCCAATCCGCGCTTAGCAGGCGCCCCGACCGAACTGTAGGAGTCGCTGTTTACAACGACCCGGACCCACCCCGCCAGCTTCTCCCACCCTCTGATACAGCCAATTGTATCAGTGCAGACGGCCAGCCAAGCTGGTGACAACCCCGTAATCTGACCCTTTGTAACACTTATCCTATTAGATCTCAGTGCAGCTTTTGATACTATTGATCACAACATCCTAATAAATCGACTTGAAAAGTTTATTGGTTTCTCTGGCTCCGTGTTGAACTGGATCAAAACATATATCAGAGGAAGGATGTTTTATATTAGTCTAGGAGACCATACATCAGAGAAACATGAAAGCCGCTACGGGGTTGCACAAGGGAGTTGTTTAGGTCCATTACTATTTTCTCTCTATATGCTACCACTCTGCGACATCATCAGAGAGAGTATGGTATAGATTTCCACAGCTATGCAGATGATACACAATTGTACATATCCGCTGAACCAAACGATGCGACAGCCAGAAACTCCATTACCAACAGCCTGTCAGCAATAAACAAATGGATGAATGATAACTTTCTCAAATTGTATGAGGACAAAACTGAAGTCATACTAGTTGGCCCCAAATCAAAAAGAGAGATGCTAACAAATAATCTAGGAAGCTTAACCATTTGGATTAAACTGGAGGTGACAGTCTCTGTGTCATCCTGGACTCAGATTTGAACTTCAACGCCCATTTAAACAAAGTGACCAAAATTGCTTTCTTTCATCTCAGAAACATAGCGAAGGTACGACCATTCATAAATCAAAATGATGCAGAGAAGCAAATTCATGCATTTATATCTAGCCGACTAGACTACTGCAATGCACTATTCACTGGTCTCCCCAAGAAAACTACTGAAAGACTCCAGCTCATTAAAAACTCTGCAGCTAGACTACTAACTAATACAAAAAGGAGGGAACACATTAGTCCTGTTTTAGCTACTCTACACTGGCTTCCTGTAACTTTTAGAGTAGATTTTAAGGTGCTTCTCCTCACATACAAAGCTCTAAATGGACAAGGTCCCAGCTACATTGCTGACTCTCTAATAAACACACACCCGCCAGAACACTGCGATCATCAGATGCAGGTCTATTAGAGGTCACCAGAAAGAGTCATAAGAAGATCGGTGATGCAGCCTTTGTAAACTACGCCCCAAAACTGTGGAACACGTTACCCAACAATATTAGGGAAGCCAATCCGTTAGACATTTTTAAAAGGCAGCTTAAAACCTATCTCTTTACCAAATAATTTTACTGACTTTACACTATTATACTGCACTATTTCTCTGTGTTTTATGTTTTTATTCTCTTTTATTTTATATATCCGAGGCTGGACATCCGTACTAGTCAATTACTGTTTTCCCACAGATAGGGAAGTTTTGGGACCATGAGCAGAAATGTGAAAGGCTTTACAGACCAAGTCTTGGTGTCTTTATTATTTATTATTATTTGTATTGCACTGCACAATTATCTATTGCTTTTTATTACAGGTTCGAAACTGTCAATTCAACTGTCAAGCGAGAAAGACTGTCTTTAAAACTATGTAAGACCCAGGCCTAGAACCGCACCCTGAGAGAGGAACTGCGCCCTGAGAGGGAGGTTTGCCCCGAGTCGGAGGTTCAAAGGGTCAAAGTGGGTATCAAACAGGAGGGAAGACTGTCAGGTTTTAAACTGTGGATACCAAACAGAAGATAAAGATGACTTTGAACTGTACAGTAATCCAGAACTATTTTATTGCACTGTAAAAAACTGTGATTTTATAGTGTGTCTGCACTTTATGTGCTCATTTCATCATTCATGTCTTTTCTATTCTACTAAAAATGAATCAAACCATAAAGAAGGTGGCCTGTTGGGATGTTAGATCCTAATGTGAAAAACTGTGATTTTATGTCTGCTCATTTTACCCTTGCTATTATTTGACTTATTTTTACTTTTATCTTTACGCCCCACTATTCGCTGGGTGCATACTCTGACCTTTATCATGTTTTGTAACAGATTACAGAAGGCTAAGCCTATTGGAACGTGAGGTTCTGATATGATTTGATTAATATATCTACATTATTTTATCCCACTTTATGCTTTGCTCTTGCTGCTTGTTTTACACTGATTTTATGTTTTATTTCTTACTGATGTAAAGCACGTTGAACTGCAATCCCCTGTTTGAAAAGTGCTGTAAATAAAGTTATTATTATTATTACTGTCCCTTTAAAAAGAAAAACACTCACTCCTCTATCCGCGCACGCGCACAGTACACGGTGAAGGACAAGCAACTGCGTCATTATTGTTTGTAGTTGTCATCGCATCATTTCACGCTCAAGTTTGTTAGGATATGGTACAGTAAGTAGCTATTATTGGGGTTTACTTTTAACCCATTTTGCAATTAGACTTTCACGAATATAGCAGTCATAATATTGTGTAAAGTAAGTATGTATAAATAGAAAGGAATCATAAAGGAAGCAAATACCAATTGATAACTTGAACGTTTTTTTTTATCTAGCAAACCATAACTGCGTGGTGTGTGTAGATAACAAGACGTGCAACATGTTAGTGATGATGAATTGTGGACGTTCGCTGCATGTGGGAATTAAACTGACGCTTGAATCCCAATGCAAACTAATTTTCAATCAATCCCACATCGCCACACATGTACAGTAACTAAGTACTGTAGCACGGCGTCTTATCCTGGACAGTGGGCATGGTTACTTTAGCATGGGAAACAGGACATCCGTTTATTGTCTGTCCTTGCTCTCCTGTGTGTCACCAAGCTGCTACCATTGTTTGAAACATGAACATAGCGAACACAACGCCACCAGCCTAGATAAACACAAAATAATAAAGTGTACAGTAAATTATTGCTTTTAAAATGTTAAATTGTGATCATCTCTAATAAGATAATTGAAAGCTGACAACACTTGTGAGAGATTCGCTGGCAGGACAGAACACACACACGCGCGCACCTACACACACGCACACACAAAAAGAAAGAAAAAACCTTCCTAATAGCCTAAATCTTTTCTAACTCTCTGAAATGACTCTAAAAGGACATTTTTATGTTTGCTTACATTATTTGCCTGGTGCACTGTTGGATTGAACTGAGCTGGGAGAGCTACAGCCAACTCCAGCACATAGGGAAAACACAACATGCCTACCGTATTATTGGTGGTCCAATTGATGAGATGATCAGAATCTTATCAGAATCATGTCAGATGAGTATTAATAAAAAAAATAGTAGCAGCAATTAGCCTTAAGAGCTTTTTCTCAGCTACACAGCCTGGCTGCTTATTACAGTAGAACAGACACACACAAGCACATTTATCAAGAACTCAGAAGTGATTTGCATACTATAGTATGAGCCATGGTGTTTTTTCCCCCTGCGTCTTGTGTCCAGAGTAGAGATGAGCGAGGACGTGTTTGAAGTTCCTGAGGGGACAGAGTACCGCTACTTGGTCCAGGAGGAGGGGGAGGAGGACGTGCAGTATGTCCGCCACAGACACTACATCAGCCCCTTCCTCGTCCTCTCCAGACGCTGCATCTTTCTCATCTCCCTGGGCGTGCTGTCCCTGCTCGGCCTAGCGGGCTACCTGGCCGTCGTGGCTCAGTCCCTGCCCCCCGGTGCGGCCCAGGTGTCCACCGACTGCGGTGACTATAGAGGACGACATGTGAGTTTACTTCACACTCTTTGACTGTGGCAGCAGGCATTCACGATAACTGCCAGGTTGATACCAGGCTGATACAGGGTTGCGATAACAGAGAATATCCAATACTAAAATGTGATGCCGAGAGCCATATGATATAACATGTCAGAAATCTGATCAAAGCAACCACTAACCTTTGTACTGTCTCTTACTATTATGCACTACTAAGGAATGTACCTTGCCTATAGTATAACCTACTATGCTAATATGCACTCAAGTCTGTAGCACTCAAGTTCCACACTGTTTGACGAACAATGTTACTTACCCTTAGCAGCCAGAGTTGTACCCTTCCTGCTGACCTGTATTACAGAACTTGTAAGTCGCTTTAGATAAAAGCGTCTTTAAGATGTGTTAGATATCTAACATGTATATGGTCTCTATGGAGAAAAACATTTATTCAGTAACTTTTCTCCAGTTACCCCAAACCAAGCGTCAAAATATATGCTGTTCTATAAAGCTAATGCATCAGAATGCTGCCTGGTATCGGCCTCTGCTTAAAAACAAGGACTCAGAATCAATATTGTCAGTGAAACAGTGATATTCATGCATCTCCTAGGTGGAAGAGGGCATTTACTTTGGTAAGACACCTTGGGCTCTATTTTGGTGCTGGCACAAGGCCGGCTGAGTCGCAGATGATATGATATGATACCGCTCTCATAGAGCACCTACGGGCAGTGGTGCGTTATTGAAATCATCTGGGGTGACACGCACCACGTGCACGCGCACTCCCTGCGCGTGCGCGCGCTCCCGCGAATGCGCATTTAATGTCCCCTCGCTTGGGCACAGACTAAAGACAGTGCCTAATTGCCTCTACGAATGGAATGTAACACGTCTTCACAACAAGGTTAGGTGTGAATGTGTCTGAGAACGTATTTAACACACCTGACGACCGGAGCTATTGATATGCAAATAGCGAGTGAGGTCCCACACCGTGGTACCCCGTGCCATGAACAACGCATGCCTGCCTACGGGTGGCTGCAATTAGAAACTGGCCCCTGTAAATGTCAAAATCCTCCCCCACCCAACCCAACCCTCTCTAATGTACAGTTTCTTCCCCTTCGGATTTCTATTTTATTATGATGTTCTCTCTTTCTTACACAGTACCGTATATTTGTATGTCTTGTATGTCATAAATGTCTTGATGAATTGAAAATGCAGGACCCTTGTGTAAACAAGACGAAAGTATTTTTCTGGTCTTCATCCTCTTAGCAGTTGTTTGTATTGAGCCGTACTGTATTGTACCCATTCTTCAATGTGTTAATAAAGTTTTCAATTAACACTATGATCGCCGATGACGAGTTAAGACGTCATTCCTAGCCATGCTCATTCTGCCGAAGACGCCGTAACTCGTCTTTGATGTCAATATTTCAAAAATCTGTGATCAAAATCATATTTCCCCTCCGGAGCCCTGAGACACACTGCAAAGCTCCACTCAACTCTCTAGCGGTTCAAGAGCGCCATCTGGTGGCCGATCGGCAGATCGCCAACCGGAAATGACCCTTTGAACCGGAAGTGCTCATCCATATGTGGTCCGGGCACTCGCTATCGTTAGAGAGACTCCGTCTTGACACAGTGAACATCGATCGGTGCAAATAACTCGAAAAAACAACATGATTTGGACGTATATACTATTATACAACCTGGAAATGGATCGGGCATTTCTCCATCCCATAATAGAAAAAATTCTGTTCCACGCTCATCTGCCAGCGGCGCGAGGAAGCCACGGTACGATTCAGCGTTATATTCTAACGTGTTCCATATAAACTGCTATGATGAACATATGACCCACTCTGGATGAATCATCTAACGCTGCCCACGGAATTATAAACGGCCCCCCGCCCATCCGGTCATCATCAGATGATATGTAGTAACTTCTAGAACCACATCCAGTTGAAATTTTTTATCTCGCGCCGATTGCTATCAAACTGTATTTGATCATCAATATAATGCATTTAGGGCTATAAATCACGTTCTGAAGAAAGCTGCAGAAAACGATAAAAACATACTTATACTTTAGACCATATTTTAGTATGAATATGTGAATGAAAAAGTTTAACGTTGCTACACCCTGAACAATACATATAGGACATTGAATGGGCCATAATAATGGCAATTTAGCAATAGAATTTAAAAAGTTATAGCCCTGCAAAGAAGGGGAACTTCTCCATAGACAAATAGAGCTGGCTAGGGATGGTAAATTATGAATTTAACCCATGGCGATCAAAGTGTTAATATTGCGCCCCTCAACCAATAGTTACATCGGCCCGGGGCGCAGCCCGGGGAAAAAAAGAAAAACGGAAAGACAGGAACAATACGAAAACAGGAAAAAAGACATGCAGGCCAACCAAGCAGACAGAGAACGGACGGACATAATACACCATTCATACTACAACACAAAACTAGCTCATGGATTTTTTTATGGCGAAAAGATGCAGGCTGATTGGCAATTTCATCAGATACAAGGTGAATTATTTCTGTCTGCGCCTGTTTGCTAATTTTGGGTCTGGAAAGGAACCCACTTGTGCCGAGATTGGTGGAGTGGCACGGTTGGGTGGGGTTGTGTCAATACAGATCCACTGGTTCAGTGCAATTCTGGTATCCATTTTGGCATGAAATCGTGCCTGCGTCTCTGCCCACTCAGACACTGGCGCTCCGAGCTATTTTCAGGACCGTAGTCTAGGCGAGGGTGCACAGGAACATCTGTCCAACTTCCAACAAGTCATTTTTAGGGATGTATTTTCATCCCATTTTGAAGTAAACCCTTTAACCCTTTCACTGCCACACGACAGAAGGTTAACCCTTTACTATCACCGTCGGTCGTGTGGCAGTGAAAGGGTTAACCGGCTGTTCTGTGGCAGTGAAAGGGTTAACCTTCTGAATTGTCGCAGTGAAAGGGTTAACCGTTTTGGTAGTGCGGCAGTTTTATTCCATATTAACACTTTGAGCGCCACACCGTGTTTTCCTTTTTACCCCCTTGAATGCCACGGCCCACTCCCAATGTTAACGTTAATATCGCCTAATCTATGTTTTAAATTATGGCTATGTGTCTAATCTGCCCGTCGCTTATCAAAGAATAATTTTCCAGTCAGTGTTGTCAAGGCAGATTGGTTTTTTATCGCTTCATTTCCGTTTGAGAGCATTTTGAAAAGCACCCGTTTTCAGGTGAAAAACAACATATTCTATGATAATCGCCTTTTACTGGAATATTCCAGAACGTTGATATTTGTCGTCCTATTTATGAATCGTTTTCAAATAAACGCTAGATGATCAATAGTATACGTGCACGCACGTTCGAGCCGCGCGCTGATAATAGCTGCTTTCATTTCCTCATGGATTTGACAGTGAAACAGCTTGAGCACATATCACAAAAAAGCTTATCTCCTCGAAAACTAGTCTGATTATCCTAACACTGATAATAACATAGATTCCTTACCTGACATCAGATGGTATCCAAATGGTATATTCCAATTCCTGATCACCATTCGAAAAAATTGATAAGTATATTGATCCAACGTGTGTACAGTATAACCCATGCTCGCCGCGGCTCAGAGGATCCAGAATGAACTCTGGTAACTCCGGCTGCATCAGTGGACTGGAAAATGTGGACTGGAATATTTTTTTCCCCCATCCATTTTCATTGAGTCCATTCCAAAAGGGTGATTTACCATCTGGGAGACGATAGGGGGCGCTTTTTTCACATCTGATCGCCGGCGGCCCCTGGGTAGGCTAGGGTAGGCTCGCGTGATGCAATATGATTTCAGATCGCTAAAAATAAAAAATCAGAGAAAAGCCGTGACGTGGCTTTCAACGTAACTATCGTAAACACGAGATTAGCCGTGAGTGGCGCGCAAAGTGTTAATAACCGGATCAAGATCCCCGATCGACTCTGCAGATCTACCCGCCTCTGTGGAATCGGCAACATGCAATACCGGCCAGATCCTCTTAGGGGCGCCATCGCTCCACTGCAGTATCATTGTGGGCGAATGGAATTTTAATTTTTTTTACCCTCCAACGGAGTATCATATTACTCTGATCACAAACCAACAGCATGCACCGTGTATCACGTTTCGAAGCCGAGATTTATCATCAACCAATGGACATATCGATCTACCAGATGCCGATCGATAACGGGGAAATGCTGCCGGGTATCACACAGGCTGACGGTAAGACATTTATCACCTAATTTATAGCCGGATCGGAGCTTGCTGTGCAACGCTAGCAATCGATCTGTGAATGTGGCTACTTACACGGACACTGTATTGGTAATCAATAATATTAATCGACGTCCCCCGCCGCCCCCCTTTCATCCATAGATGCTCTGGGATAGTCCGGATCATAAGCAGTTTATGTTATTTCATTAGCATATATACAACGGAAATGCCGTTGAATATAACGTTAGTAGCCTTTAGCTCTATAACTAGCTTTCCAGAAAATAGATGATACGAAATCTGCGATAAAGCTTATATTCACGGCGCTATAAAATGACAACCTACCGATGGATTTCTTTTTCTTTAAGCCATTCTGAAGGGACGGTTTATGCACTCAATTGACAATGAGAATGGACAGATAGCAACACTATAAAGTATAGATATAGCTGTTAGAAAACCCACATGTTTGTTTACATTCCCCCGTCCTCTAGCCACTAATTAGACTAAGCCCATCGGTCGTCAAAGTGTTAAGCTTTTCACTTGTGGTTATTGAATTCATGTGTCAATCCCAAGGGGATCAATAAAGAAATATCTTATCTTGTGCATTATTGTTATGCACATAAAACACCATGGTGAGACCCATCTCAAACTGCACCCACTTTTCTTGACCCCCCCCCCAATTACAATTGTTGCTTCCCTCGGATAGGAACAGTTGTGATTGGAGGATCAAGAAAATAGGGCTGGGTTTGAGATGGGTCTATTACAGTTACTCAACCTAACTAATAGGATAACTGAATGCAACTGTCGGCACAACACACTTGAGGAGAGTGACGGAAGACTGAATAGTAAAAATGTAAGAGTAGTATAGGGTTGTCTTCTATCCATATGCAGTGGAACAAAACGCTCTCCACAGAGGCACGTGCACAGATTAAATTTGTTTGAATTCTATTTATTTTTGGGCTTTTTCTGTATTTTTCACCCATCCCAATTTGGTCGTTATGCCAATTCCCTTCCTGGTCGTTGCGCGCATTGCCCCACTGTCGGCCTGGGGAGGGTGTAGAACTACCACATGCCTCCTATGATACATGTGGAGTCGCCAGCTGCTTCTTTTCACCTGACAGTGAGGAGTTTCGCTGGGGGAACGTAACGCGTGCAGAGGTTCACACTAGGGCTGGACGGTATGGTCTAAAATTTATATCACGGTATCATTTGAAGCATAAACGGTAACGGTATATATCACGGTATATTAACTTAAAATGTCTATATAACTGCTTCTGAAGGGGTAAAACACTGGTATGGCAGCTATTACTGTACTCTTGTATTACTAGGACATATTTCACATAGTACAGAGGTATTTTAAGAAAATGTATTGTGCAAAACTGCAATAGAAGAATGAAAAACCTTTTCTCAAGTGTCTGCAGGCAGGTAACGCGTATCTTGGATCCAGTGCTTTGACCATGTCTTTAAAGCCCTTTCGATCGACAGTTTGGAAAGGAACCATGTCCTTACACAAGTAAACAGTGACAGCATTTGTTATGTCATTTAACTTAAAGGGGACCTGCATTGCTATTCCTAGCACTATTTGGGCAACTTTACACAATTCCTGTGAGTCTATTGAAGACATCTGTAAGGTTTTTTTCAAAAAATGCATTGTTTTATATTTCTAATAAAGTACTCAAAACCATCATTTTTCAGCCTCAGGATTTCAGGCTGTTATGGCCTGGCTCCGCCCATACGCACTTTGAGTGACAGTCAGCCCACACAGTCTGCGACTGGTAGAGAGAGAGAGAGAGGATTCACTTCCTTGTGTGCGTCCAGCAGACCAGGGGCTGTTGCAGTGGAAAAAGCTGTGTAGTCTAGGTAGATTGTGGGCGGGCATTAGCTCCAACCACAAAGCCAATCGCATCACTGTCCGCTTACCCAGGGCCCCGGTGACGTCACGATATGCCTCAAATCAGGATGACCTAATTAAATCTAGCAGGAAATGGTCTGAGCTGAATGAGAGCAATCCGCCAATATGGTATTGAGACACAAAAACACATTGATACTAACTCCTATTACTATAATACAATGCTAGAGACTCAAAAATGACATTTATAATGCATGTCACCTTTCTTAAAACGTAAATAATCAAAAATAATCAAATGATTCTGTTACAGGCAGTGGTGCGTTATTGAAATCATCTGTGGTTGCACGCACCACGTGCACGCGCGCTCCTGGCGCGTGCGCGCGCTCCCGCGAATGCGCATTTAATGTCCCCTCGCTTGAGCACAGACTAAAGACAGTGCCTAATTGCCTCTACGAATGGAATGTAACACATGTCTTCACAACAAGTTAGGTGTGAATGTATCTGAGAACGTATTTAACACACCTGACGACCGGCGCTATTGATATGCAAATAGCGAGTACTTATCTGGGGTTGCACAGAGTGCAACCCCGTCCCATGAAGAACGCATGCCTGGTTACAGGCACTGCTGAGCTGTACTATAGCTAATGTCCATCAATATCTTCCTTTTTTTGGGGGGGGCGGCTAAGTGGCGCAGTGGGCTAGGCGCTCGCCACTAACGCAGGAGATGCTGGGTTCGAGCCCAGCTCTCGGCGTTGCTTCCGGCTTGGCTGGTCATTCATACTAATACAATTGGCAGTATTAGGGGGTGGGAAAGCCGGTGGGTGGGGATCGGACGTTGTGGACAGCGACTCCTACAGGTCGGTTGGTGCGCCTGTACAGCAGAATGAGGAAGTATCGGGGGCAGCGTGAGCCTCCCATGCGCTACTCCTCGCCACTGAGAGATCGCGCTGTGCAGGTGAAAAGATGCGACGGCTGCCTCCTCGTGTACCGAAGGGGACACGTGATGCAAGGTTTCGTCCACATTGCAGCCGACCAGTGGGAGGCATGGTCTAACAACGTTCGAGACAGAGGAGGGTAGAATTGGATAATACGAAATTGGGATGGGAGAAAAATAGAAAATGGGGAGAAAAAGTAGATAAAAAAAAATATCTTCCTTTTTAATGAAATAGGTTCAAGAATCGAATCAGGATTCTGAGAGCGAGAGAAAACATCAATAGGCTGCTAGGAGTGGAGCTAATATTAGCTTTCTGAGGCTACATCAACAGTTAACATTACATAAGGTTTTAGCGCGACATGGTCATTCCAGAATGGCGAGGATGCAAAGCATGTTAGACGATTGGACCCGTTGCAGAGTTTACATTACACATAGAAACTGCGCAACTCGCGAGAGAAGTTGTCACACAGCTGTCCGCTCTGTTCCGTGTCTATTATGAAATGACAATTGCGCGTTGACATGCCCACTACGCAAAGCCTCTGTGCTCCTAAATAATTTTTCCAGTTCGCACATATCTATGTTTAGGGGCAAATGCGAGTGAAATAGTCACACTGTAGAGCCCTGCCTCAGCAAGCTAACGTTAGCGCCACTCCTAGCAGCCCCCTCCCTCCACACTGTGGTTACGTCATTTCTACTTTAGAGTTGCTCTACCGGTCACCAGGTATAGTCAAAATCCATACCGTAGCGCAAATTCATACCGTTTATACCGTCCACCCCTAGTTCACGCTATTTCCCCCAGATCCCCTCCCTGCTGAACAGGCATCCCGGCCGACCAGTTGCCGGCTGAAAAATGCACATCCTATCGGACACCGCTTTAGTGTTCAGAATTGTTGTAATGATGGCAATTGTCACTCTCTCCTGCAGGAAAAGGGAGCCTACTCCTTCAAGGGCATACCATACGCCGCTCCCCCCCTCGGTACCCTCCGCTGGGCCCCTCCGGCCAAACCGCTGTGTGGGAAGCGGGTGGCGAGGAGCGCCGGCAGCTTCCGTAGCATGTGTCCACAAGTGCACCCTTTGTCCAAGATGGGGAAGACGATGGGCCAAGAAAACTGCCTCTACGTCAACGTTTGGACGCCCAGCCTGCAGACCAACGCAGGGCTGCCTGTCATGGTGTGGATCCACGGGGGCTACCTGCACATGCTGAGCGGAGGCGAGAAGGCCTATTCGCCCACAGAGGAGCTGGCCGCCAGCACGGGAATGGTCTACGTCAGCTTTAACTACAGGCTCAACGCCTTTGGCTTCATGGCTCTGGAAGTCCTAAGAGAAGGCTCTCCCACCAACACCTCAGGTTTGGCCCCCTGGTAGTATAGTAGAACCCAGGGGTGTAAAAAGTACCCAGAAATTATACTTACGTGAAAGTATGGGTACTGTGACATCCTCCGGGCATGACGCAATTAACACAAGTAGATTTCTTGAACTGATTTTAATGAAGCTTGTTCATTCTCCATCCAAACCGTAAAATCTGTATGACATACAAATGCATACAAAAGATACCATAACATTGAAGTCCATTAAAACCATGGTCGGAACATCACTGTAACATATACCACAATCATCATCTAAAACAATCAATACCTTATTGGCTGCGTGCCAGTATAAGAGAACATCGATGCGTTATGGTAGTATGTCTTCGATCCGTATCTTGGAAGATGTCTTGTTAAGCTTTTGGCGCGACCCGAGTCAGTCGCCATGGGTTTTGCTCAGCAACGAATGTGCACATTTTTAGTTATTATGTTTGTTTTTACTACTTTTTTTATCGAAGCATCACTGGCGGGGACGTCATACGACCGCCAGTCACTTATTGACCTAAACTCCGGACTCAAAGAGGAGTTTAGAGACACTTTATCATGCCAAGAATGGCCAACGGAGATCAGAAGAGACAATGGAGACAATGGTCAAGCGGGAGACGGGACGCAAGACAAAGAAGAAACACAGGGGGAAGAGGAGCGGGATCAGATTAAGACTAAGAAGATCTACTTACCGTCCGGCTATTCCATCTATCTTCCTGGCGAATGCACATTCGCTAGAGAGTAAGATGGATGATTTACGAGCGCGGGTCCGATTCCAGCGAGAGATGAAGGAATGCAATATCCTGTGTTTCACGGAGACCTGGCTGAAATCAGTGACTCCCGATCACAGCATCTCTCCCTCCAACTCCTTCACCATCTTCAGAGCGGACCGCACAGAAGCCTCCGGGAAGAGCATCGGCGGGGGTCTATGCCTTATGACCAACAACGGCTGGACTAGCCCCGGGGAGGTGAAGATACTCTCCCGTTCATGCTCTCCCGACATGGAACACCTCACGATCCAATGTCGCCCGTTCCATCATCCGCGCGAATTCACTGCAGTGATCATGACTGCAGTGTACATTCCCCCCCAGGCGAACGTCGGCAGGGCGTTAGGGGAACTACACGAACATCTGAACACACACCAGATCAAGCATCCAGACGCAGCCATGATAGTAGCCGGGGATTTCAATCAGGCGAATCTGAAGAAAGTCATGCCGTCTTTCTTCCAGCACATCGTCTGCTCCACAAGGGGAGGAAATACACTCGACCACTGTTACACCCTGTTCAGAGCCGGATACAAGGCTGTACCGGCTCCACCATTAGCGGGAGCAACAAACACGTCGGATCATGCCGCCATCTTGCTGGTCCCTGCATATAAACGGAGATCACGTGACGCCGTCGTGTCATGTGAGGTAAAAAAAATGGGACGACCAATCGGAGGCCACGCTTCAGGACGCACTAGACGCCGCCGACTGGGGAATGTTCAAGAGGAGTAACAGTGACGTCAGCGATTTCACAGACGCTGTGGTGTCATTCATAACAACACTGGCTGATAGTATCGTCCCCACAAAGAAGGCGAGGGTGTTCCCAAACCAGAAACCATGGGTGGACAGTACTATCGGAGCAGCCCTGAACTCTCGCACCACTGCTTATAACCGGGGCAGAGAGTCAGGAAACATGGAAGAGTACAAGACAACAGTCTACACTCTGCGCAAGGCTGTCAAACTTGCTAAGAGGACGTATGCCGACAAGATGGAGGCACAAATGGCACAGAATGACACAAGAGGCTTATGGCAGGGACTGAGGGCTATAACTGACTACAAAGTCAGCGCCCCCTCAATGGGGAGCGACGACGCCTCCCTTGCGGACCAGCTCAACACCTTCTACGCGCGGTTTGGTGCAAACGGTGGCACTGCTAGCCCAACGGCTAGTGACGTCACTGGTGCACCGGCTGTTGTGGAGGGGGGGGGGGGGCATCCGCGGGGGGGCGGGGACGCTTTCTCATTAACGGTACACAGTGTGAGAAGAGCATTTATGCAGGTGAACACCAGGAAGGCTGCTGGCCCAGATGGTATAACAGGACGCATACTTAAGTCCTGTGCCAACCAGCTTGCCCCGGTGTTCACCGCCATATTTAATCAATCCCTGGCGGAGTCAGTGGTCCCTGCCTGCTTCAAGATGTCTACCATCATCCCTGTACCGAAGAAACCCTCCCCAACATGTCCAAATGACTACAGACCGGTGGCACTCACCTCTGTGGTCATGAAATGTTTTGAGAGGCTGGTCAAGGACCACATTTGTGCCTCCCTCCCCAGTGATATGGACCCTATGCAATTTGCATACAGGACAAACGGGTCCACTGACGACGCGGTCTCCCAGGTACTGCACAGCACCCTCTCCCACCTTGACCGTCAGAAGGGGGGCTATGTGAGACTGTTGTTCATTGACTACAGCTCAGCGTTCAACACCATAGTCCCCACCAGACTGGTGGACAAGCTGATCGAGCTGGGTCTGAGCTCCGCCCTGAGCGCCTGGGTACTGGACTTTCTGAGTGAAAGACCCCAGGCGGTCAGGGTGGGGGGTCAGACCTCCAACACCATCACCCTGAGCATCGGGTCCCCCCAGGGCTGTGTTCTAAGCCCCCTGCTGTACTCACTCTACACACACGATTGTGTGGCCAAGTTCAGCTCCAACTCCATAGTGAAGTTCGCAGACGACACGGTGGTGGTGGGGCTGATCTCGGACAACGACGAGAAGGTCTACCGGGAGGAGGTTGAGGTACTGGAACGCTGGTGCCAGGACAACAGCCTGCTCCTGAACATTGGTAAAACCAAGGAGCTGATCGTGGATTATAGGAGAGGACAGCAGGAGACACACACACCACTGATGATTAACGGGGCTACCGTGGACAGGGTGAGCAGCTTTAAGTACCTGGGGGTCCACATCTCAGAGGATCTGACATGGTCAACACACATAGACACAGTAGTAAAGAAGGCGAAACAGCGCCTCTACCACCTGAGACAGTTAAGGAAGTTCAGAGTATCGGGGAAGATACTCCAGTCCTTCTACTCAGGAGCTGTAGAGAGCATCTTGACCGGAAACATCACTGCCTGGTATGGAAACAGCACGGCACAGGACAAGAAGGCCCTACAGAGAGTGGTGCGCTCAGCCGAGCGTACCACGGGTATTGCACTACCTCCCCTGCAGGTTCTATACAACAAGAGGTGCAAATCCAGAGCCTGCAGGATAATGAAAGACCCTCACCACCCCAATAACAGCCTGTTCCAGCTGCTGAGGTCAGGCAGACGCCTGCGAACCCCAGCTACTAGGACAGAGCGGCTTAGGCTCAGCTTCTTCCCCCAGGCCATCAGAGCCCTGAACAATGAACATTGAGTGCCACAGAACACTGAACTATCCACACACAAGCACACATGAACACACACACGACACGCACGCTGTGCACGCTCACACACTAGCAGCCACTTAACACTTTAACATGAGCGGGCACACACTCATGCTGCACACACGCACACTTATGGCCAAAAGGAAAGGCCACTTTAAATTAGAATAACAGGAACAGTGTATTGCACTACCAAAGCTACCTAGCATGTCCCATATGCTCTGTAAATAACTATGTACAGATACCGAGATTTCACACCATGTTACCTGTTACCTGTTTATTGCACAATGTTGTTTTTTATTGGATTCTATTATATGTTGTACCACTGTATTGCACATCGTTGCGGGCAAGACCACCCGCATTTCATTGTATACTTGTATGCCGTGACAATTAAAACTCTTGACTTGACTTGACTTGTCTTGATGGATTGTCCTTTGCTTATTAAGATCGACAGGTAAGTCAATAATCCATCCAAGTTCATTGTCGCAACTCAATCAGGAGGGGGCGGAAACACGTCACCGGATACCAGGTGTGCCAAGTCTCGTGAGATGAAGTAATTGCGCAAACAAATAGAAAAATAGTGCGCCACTAATATATATTTTATATAAACCAATAAGAAATACAGTGAAATGCAATTGAGTGTATTATTACTAATATACAAAAATAAGCATATAAATTGTAAACGTAAATAACTATGTTAACCATAGCTGCAGAGGGGGGGCAGGTGGCGCACGGAGATTACGTTCGTCACCAACACCGGGAGACACTAGGATTCGCCTGTTCGAATCCAGCTCCCGGCGTTGCTATCAGCTTGGCTGGCCTCTCACACTGATACAATTGGCTGTATCAGGGGGTGGGAAAGCTGAAGGGTGGGTCCTGGGCGTTGTGGACAGCGACCCCTACAGTTCGGTCGGGGCGCCTGCTCAGCGAGGGTTGGAACTGAGGAGAGATAGTGTGGCCTCCCACACGCTACACTCTCCCCGGTGAGAACCTGCGCGGCCAGGTTGGCCTGCCCCAGGCTGCACATGCGTCGGAGGAAAGCATGTGACAGTCTCCGGTCTCCCGGACCAACAGTAGGGGAAAGTACGCAACAACCAGGAAGGGTGGGATGGGAGAAAAATTGGGAAAAAGGAGGGGAAGAAAGATAAAGAAAAAAAAAAACCATAGCTGCAGTTACAGGTACCATCTCAAAATCTTACTCAAGTAAAAGTCAGAGTATCTGGCTAAAAACACACTTGAGTAAACGTCAAATAGTTTCTACTTTTAAATGTACTTAAGTACTAAAAAGTAAAAGTAAAAACTTGTTTTAATTCCGGGGCAATGAAATGTTCCGTTTCGTCTTCTTCATCACTCGTACTATCGTTTGTGGCCATCTTCTGTAGCTTGTCACTCTGACTATCTATTCTTCTGATAGCAGGTGTTTAATCAAAGATCCCCGCTTTATAGTCTTGCACAAGGACCAATCAGCATGGGTATGGGTGGGTTAATTTTCCATTGATGGGGATTTGATTGGCTGTTTTTAAATAAAGTGCGGCCGCAGGATTAATAACGTTAACATTAGTTCGGCCAGAGAAACAAATATACTAATTAAAATTGTTGGACCTGCAAGATTTGTACTTTGTAGGTCTGCATTTTAAATGTAAGGAGTAAAAAGTGTGTTTTTTTCTCTCTGAAATGTAATTGAGTAAAAGTACAACCTAATAATACTCGAGTAAAGTACAAATCCCAAAAAACAGTACTTAAGTATTGTAACGAAGTACAACTACTCAAGTACTTTACACCCCTGAGTAGAACCCAGGGACTATAAGGAAAATCAAAAGACATGCATGCTAGCTTTCCTGCCATTGCCCTTGGTACTGGCATTACAACTGGAGTTGGTCCCCACTGTGTGGCTGCCCGCTGCTCCTAAAGAGTTAGGATGGGTCAAATGCAGAGGATGAATTTCCCCAGAGAGGATTAATAAAGGTTCAACTCCTCTTAGCTTAACAAAAAAGAGATGTGGTCAGTACTTCTTGATAGCTTACCACAGCTCATCAGAATGGACCAGGCTATGTTTCACAAAGTTATAATGGCTATGCACATTACACAGGCTATTCACCACTGCAACAGACCTTGAAATATTTATAGTGTTTAAATTGGACTTCCAGCTCAATTGAATGTTTAAAAAGTGTGTACATTTCCATTAAGATATGTAAGGGATAATGTTTAAAATACGGAGTTTAAAATACCAAGCCGCCTCGGCAAGGTGTTTTAAACGTCAGTGAAGGTCAATTATTTTGCGACAATGATCGAGTATAGCTATACATTATGCCGCTTATTACATGGCTAACTTACTAACAATATACCTAATTCATTTTACATCGACTCGCAACACTGGTTCTGGCTCCGCTCGTTGCTCCGCCCTGTCATCGCCGGCAGCTTCCCCGGCAGCAGAACACCGGCAGTGTCTGGTTGCACTGATGTCAGTGGGCTTGATTGCGAACAGCTGCGCACAGCGGTCATTATTGTCCCACAGCGGTCATTATTGTCTGATAACTGACCTCTGACGCGCGCTATTGACCAATCACAATCAAGCATTTCGGCGAATGTGAAAACGCCATGTAATAAGAATATTTAATGGATCCTAATGTTATTTGGAGGGAATGTTTTCCTTTCCTGTCACTGAGGGTAGGGGTTAGGATTTATTTTCCTCGTACACTTCCCCATTTTGTTTACCACTGGGACACACACAGACACATACTAGGCTTGGGCGATAGGACGATATGATCTTTTACATATCGTGCACGTTGCCACAATAATGGCCCTCATCGTGTCCCAGATAACAGAATGATATTCAATTATGCACCTGTTATGAATCTTGTGCTTATAGTCAGTCTCTCTTTCTCTTTCTCTCTTGCTTCACTGCATTGTTGTCTATCAAAAAACATGTGAGCCTACGTTCTGACCCTGTATATAACATTACCACATGTAGCCTAACTTAGTGGAGAACGTGACAGTCAACGATGGCGAGACTGTAAGAGGGCAGTTACCAACGTTGAGTACATACTACATACAGTTGAAAAAGCCAGTTTCAAGGAAAGGGTAAATGGTCCTCATTCTCGATCGGAAATACGTAAAATTTACCAAGGAATTCCTTCGTAACTTGATTTACGTACTTATTCTGCATTCTCGAACGGCTATATAATGTATGTCTGCCTACTTTATCAATTCTGATTGGAAGGTGAATCCCGAAGATTGTAAGATTGTAGCAAAGGTCTGTGTCAAGCGAGTGACAACAAATATAAAAGCTGCCACATGTGTTCATCTTTTTTTCTGACGATAATATCATTTATAGTTTTTCTTAAAGCAATATCGTCATTCATTCTCACTTCCTCAGTCTAATTTTGAAACGTTCTAGTTCCGTGCCCTACTTCCTGGCCCTCTCATTTTGAAAAAAGTTAAACTTGGCTCAAGCTTTCAGGTACAACACAGTAAGTGGTTTGTCTTTGATAGAGAAAAGAAAGAAGCCAACACAGACCCTCTTTGCTAATCGGTGTGCCGTCATTTGCCGTCCCACCCCAGGGAACTATGGCTTCATGGACCAGATTGCTGCCCTGCAGTGGGTCCAGAGGAACATCCAAGTGTTTGGAGGGGACCCCGGGAAGGTCACCATATTTGGACAAAGCTCAGGTAAATCTTTTTATAAAATAATAATAATAAATAGTGTTGTTTTGTGACTGAAACTGCCCTGAACTGATCGTTTCATCGTTCCCCAACGGTGTTGGTAGGGATCATTTCTCTTGAGTAATCACCCAGTTGCTTTGATCCCCTTCCTGTATAGGTGGGACATCCGTATGGACTCTGATGATGTCGCCACTTGCAAAGGGACTGTTCCATGCCGCGGTGGACATGAGTGGCTCCTATGTGTACAATGCATCACTGAAGAAGGCGGAGGCAGACAATCTGGTCTTCTTGAACAACACTGGCTGCACAGACTTGGCCTGCCTCAGGAACCTCTCCACCAAGCAGATTCTACAGGCAGGACACACACACACACACACACGCACACACGCACACACACACACGCACACACACGTAGCCGGGATCGTATTGCCATCTCTGCGTTGTGTTAAAGTTCGACCCCTGTTAAAGGTTTGAGTGAGTCTCGAACCCGGGTCTCCCGCACCACGGGCGACATCGCAGACCACTATACCAAGAGGTGAATTCAGGTGAATTGGTAACATGTCTGCATGCCTTTTATGGGTGGATGAGTTTACTTGCAGTACCGCTACGTGCCACAGTCACTTCACAACACTTGAAGTCCATCGTGACTGTGGATATACTCACGGACCTCCGTCACACACACACACACACACACACACCTCCATCACCTGTTACTGGATGAATTGAATCTCACACAGTATGCCTACATCTTTACAGCCAGTCTATGCCAGTGTGACTTGCGCATAAACCAGCTCTGTCTAGTGGTGTACAAAAGGGGTTGCTGGCATCCACAGGTTGCAGACACTCTCTCTATGTAGGCTCTCTATGTAGGCTATGTGCACCTCTTAAAAATGTCAGCTGCATCTCGGTCTTGTCGGTCTTGGACAAGACATCTTGGACACATTAGGAGTGGTTGCATGTGGTTGTCAATCAAGGAGGCAAACTGACTTGTATACATGTAGTCAGTCATACAATCATTCTTCACAACGGACTGCAGCCCTGCTGTTTACGGTGCAAAGTGGATCACACACACAGGTTTAAACAAACCCTTAGTGTAAACCGTACCCCCTTACCCTAAGGTTTAAACAAACCCTTAGTGTAAACCGTACCCCTTACCCTAAGAATTAAACAAACCCTTAGTGTAAACCGTACCCCTTACCCTAAGGTTTAAACAAACCCTCAGTGTAAACCCTACCCCTTGATTAAACAAACCCTTAGTGTAAACCCTACCCCCTTACCCTAAGGTTTAAACAAACCCTTTGTGTAAACCCTACCCCCTTACCCTAAGGTTTAAACAAACCCTCAGTGTAAACCCTACCCCTTGATTAAACAAACCCTTAGTGTAAACCCTACCCCCTTACCCTAAGGTTTAAACAAACCCTTAGTGTAAACCCTACCCCCTTACCCTAAGGTTTAAACAAACCCTTTGTGTAAACCCTACCCCCTTACCCTAAGGTTTAAAAAAACTTTTAGTGTAAACCCTACCCCCTTACCCTAAGCTTTAAACAAACCCTTAGTGTAAACCCTACCCCCTTACCCTAAGGTTTAAACAAACCCTTAGTGTAAACCCTACCGCCTTACCCTAAGGTTTAAACAAACTTTTAGTGTAAACCCTACCCCCTTACCCTAAGCTTTAAACAAACCCTTAGTGTAAACCCTACCCCCTTACCCTAAGGTTTAAACAAACCCTTAGTGTAAACCCTACACCCTTACCATAAGGTTTAAACAAACCCTTAGTGTAAACCCTACCCCCTTACCCTAAGGTTTAAACAAACCCTCAGTGTAAACCCTACCACCTTACCCTGAGGTTTAAACAAACTGTAAACTCTACCCCCTTTCCATGGAACTGTCTCTGTAATTATCCCAGGCCGTCCCCTGGCAGGAGTACCCGTCATGGGCAGCAGATGATCTGGTGGACCTGCCCACCAAAGGGAGGTTCATTGGCCCAGTGGCAGTGGTAGATGGATATGTTCTCCGTGAGCCACCCTTTGAGACGTGGGAGAAAGGAGGAGACTACAACGATGTCCCCTTCCTCATAGGGACAACGGAGCAGGAGGTGGACTTTAGGTGACTACTCTCTATCTGGTTCTGATCAACATCAAGTCAGCTGTTAATTGAATCCACTTCTAATCAATCATCCGTTTCCTCTCCAGTCCTCCATATGAAAACATCTCTATGTGGACATGGGACGACTACCGGTGGTTTGTGACGGGTACAGTTCAGGCTTACTACTACTTGTTGTTGATAGCATTAGCCACCAGGGGGCAATAATTTGCATGGAAATGTCAGAGTTGCTGATAAGTGAACACTGAGAACAACAAACCATCTCTGTCACAAGTTTGATTTGAAAATAGTTTTGCAGGTGAAGTACGGAATAAGTGACTAAGACGCCATGCTGCCCTCTGTCCCGTTTCTCTCTCTCTCTCTATCTCTCTCTCTCTCTCTCTCTCTCTCTCTCTCTCTCTCTCTCTCTCTCTGTGTCCCACTCAGAGAAACTACGTCCCTTCGGCGAGGATCTCCCCAAACAGGCGTTGGAACTGTATCCCAGCTCTGCCGTTTGTCACACAGCACCCCGCTGTCCGGAGAGATCCTTCACCACCATGGTGTCTGACCTGAGGGTCAGCTGTCCTAACAATGACCTGGCCTTGAGGGCCGCCGGTATGATCACACAAATTACTGCCAATGATGATGATAATAATAATAATAATAATAATAAAAGTTATTTATATAGCACCTTTCATTAATTTAAAGAATTGCAGATTAACAAGAAGTGATTCACAGCAGTAAAAAAAAGAAATAATAAAAAGACTTAGCACAAAATTGGCAGATCAAGAGAAAAGGCATAAAATAGACAACAGCTAAATAGACAAGGTAAGGCATAGAACATTAAATCACATAATCTTTCATATTAGGATCTAACATCTTAATAGGCCTCTTTGTTATCTGTTTGATTATCATCATCAACCTTTATTTATACTCATAAAGACAATTGAGGTCACCCTCATTTTCAATGTCGTAGAGACTTTACAGACATTTCAATGCACACATTTCTACAATATAACAATAAATATTAATAACTTATCTATATAGTATAAAATGAACATAGGCATAAAATCAGCACACAGATTGACAGAATAGAAAAACAATGCATAAATTGCAGACATAAGAATAGGTATAAAAGGCAATAAAAGTAGTGCAATGTAAACATGCAGACTTAATAATGGCATAAAATAAGTACAATGTCGGTCGCTTGAAAGCATGTAACCCCCCCCCCCCCCCCCCCGAACAGTCAGTCCCCCCAAAACACCCCACACAACAATCCCTACCACATCCCCATCCAAGACGCACCCCCCGATAAAGCATGCCATGACCAAAGGAAAAACACAAAACAGCCCGCGCGCCACTCACATCGCCATGCGCAGCGGGGGGAATGCCACCCCTGCGGGCCGCCCCATCTCCCCCGGTCCCGGTGCCCCCGCCACCACGAGGAAAACCAGTGAATCCCACATCCCCATTATCACTGATACACATAATGTATTATTCTTTTTTGTTTTATTCAGCACTTCCCTTGTACTGTAACTTTGACATGAATCTAATCTAATGAAATCCGTCAGGTTAAAAAGTAGCATGGTGTCTTTAACACAATGACACACAGCATAGTGTGTTCCACAACTTGTCACCGTGGCTTGTGTTCAGTAAACCCTTCCCTGTCCCCAGCGGCCCTGCACAGTCCAGTGTACCGTTACATGGTGACATACACTCCGTCGGCAGCTGTCAACACCTCGTGGGACCTGTTGGCCTTCCCCAGCCGCTTCTCCTTCCACTGCCTGGACATCGTGGCGTTCTTCGGTGGGCTAGAGTTTGTTCTGGGGAAGCCTCTCTCGCGCGAGGACAGGGCCTTCCAGGATCTCCTCACGCATCACCTTGTCTACTTTGCCAAACATGGTGAGACAGAGAGACACTGCTTTTAGGAGTGCGTTTTGTCAGTTGTGTACATTATAATATAATGTAATTTAAATAATATAATGTATAGAATTATATTACCTCAATGCTTCAGCATGCCTTAATTTGTTCCAGTTTATCAGAGTGGAGCATATAAACTTGAATTATGAAAGGAATTGCCCGAGCAAATCAAATCAAATCAAATGTATTTGTAAGGCCCGACAACACACGTTTGTGTCCCCATGGGCCGGACACGTCTTCTTTAAACAAATTATTTTGCAAGAATAGCAGTGTGCTCGGGTGATTCTATTTAACAGTGATGATGTTTTGTTAAGAGGAGGTTTGGGGGTCGTCCCTTCTCCTCTCACTAGTCACTGTCCTGCTTGTCCTCATGTCTCCCAGGTAAGATGGCAGGACAGTGGCCAGAGTACCCCGTCGCCACTGCTCTCCTCTCCGACACCCTGTCAGCGGTCCACAACTATTCTGCCGCACAGTGCCAATTGTGGAAGGACAACGATTTCTACCAATACGCGTGGACTAACTGATCGCACAAACGTAACTCTTCACCCCTGAGAGCTGAACCTGGCATCAATGCCATCTGGCCCTTTGATCCCTGGGTCCACTGATCATCGACTGCCCACTAGCGTTTGTTCAACTCACTGCTTAATGATTGACCACAGACCCTCGAGGACTGTTCAAAGTGAAGTATTACAACATTATATAGTTAAAAGGGAATGCATCGTATGAGAACAATTGAGACCAAAATACAGGATGTTGTTGATTGCATGGTGTGCGTGTGGTTGCGTGAAGAGGATTCGATATATGTGACCGTGGATTTTAAGGAAGTGAATTTATATTGTTGTTAGGTTAAAGCTGAATGCTTGGTCAAAGTAAAGGAGTACCCGACTAATAAGCTAAATAAGCAATTTTACATTTTATACACACTTTTTAGGCTAGTGCAATTCAGAAATCAAGCTGCTCTTGTGGTTTCTATATGCATTGTCAGTGTTTTAAAGGACAATACACTTATCGTTTTCGTTTTTAAGGACCACATTTAGGTCCTTAAAGGAATTAAGGAATATCATTTTGGATCTCCGCCATTCCAAAGCTGGGGAAAGTTGTTTTTGAGTGAAAAGGGAATGTGATGAAAAACATGTTGGAAAGTGAATGTGATATTTAGAACCTTTAGTAACCATTTAGCGTTTTATTTTGAATATGACAGGGAAATTGTTTATAAGAGAAGGTTTGATGTTTATATGCAAATAACTGCTGTTTGCACTAGTTTATTAGGTAAAACTGACCACTCACTAACACTGAACCATGAGGTTTGCTGTGAAAGGCTTTTATATACTATATTGTTTGTATGCGTGTGTGTGTGTGTGTGTGTGTGTGTGTGTGAGTGAGTCAGTCAGACAGTCTGAATACAAAAAGAAGACTTGACTTCTAATTATGATTCCAGATCAATCACCTTTGCAGTGTTTTGTTTTCCATCAAAATACTCAATCATTTTGATCATTTTCAACTTCTTGCCACTTCTTTCTATGCTCTTTTTATCACTAATTTTTATACTGTTTGATTTATACGGCTTTATTTGTATTCAGGTAATATTCTGTATCATGTACCCTAATGATCTATTGACACTGATTGATACAATGAATAAAAGAACACAACATTGACATTAATGTATTGTACTTGACGTTGTTGGGAAATAAATGGCTCACTCTACTGTGAAAGAGACTTCAGGCCAGCAGATGGCACCAAAGCAAATTATTTGAAACGCCACTATTAGAACATGGAACCCCTGTGCATCTACATGACTGTACCTTTAAGGCAACATCATAAAGCTTACATATCTGTCACCATGCCACGATGCCGCGCCTGCTCAGTAGACCGCCCTGTACTGATGTACCAGAATCCTACGGCGCCCGTCTCCAGCCCGTATGTGCGTCTGTGTGTGCTTGCTGATGGTAGCCTATGGAGCGACGAGGGACGGCTATTGTTGTCAACTCGACAATCTGGTGACAGCGCCGTTAGATCTGAAATTCTATGAGCGACAAAATAATGCCCAGTGGAATTGACTCTTTGTTACTGCACGGATAGCGCAGAACAATATCCGAAAGAAACGGTAAATAGATAAAAAATTTCTGTCTCAAATGACTACTGTCTGTAGCCTGTCCTGTCACTATTTCTTTATTATCATGAGAATAAAGGAATGCGCGTCATTGCAAGCTGTAGTGTAATATATGATGCCAATATGTAGCATGTGGTTTTGCATACAGAGAACATATTATTTACATTGAGGGATTAATTGCTTTTGACAACAATTTGCAGACACCCTTGAAATGTTTATTTTAACTCATTATGCTGTGTCAGCATTACATTAGCCATCATCTGTGGGGTGTCATTCAAGCTGTGCCTGTTGGAAACTCTGATACCAAGTGTTACTGTATCCACTACGTCTATTAAGCAATATATATATTATATTGTTGCATAATATTAGTATATTATAATAATAATCATCATCAACAAAATCCAGACAGACTGGTCTGATGTGCATGCATGTGTGTCTGTGTACAGGTACGTGCAGGTGTATTAGCTGTGTGGTTGTTCATCTGTCTGTCCAGTCATAGAATAGCTGCTGGACACTCTGACCTCAGCCTCTCGGTGCTGGTCACCGCCTAGCAAACTGGGAGTAAGGCCAGAACTCCCCAGCCTGTGGTTTTAGACTACTGACCACATGCTGCCTCTGCCACATGGTTCAGATGATGGGTCACGTTTGACACTTCATAACAACTCTGGTATCTTCTACTAGTGTCTCCTTCTAGCCCATTCTTCCTTGACTACAGGGTCAGAATGTGAGCCAGTCTTCAGTAATGATGGATGTGACCACAGCAATTCCACGATTCTTGTAACCAGGGCTGTATCCTATTGAACACATTGCAGTCTTAAGATAACCAAGCCGGCCATAGCAGTACTGGCACATCAGAGTAACATTATTTCTTCTCCTGGAAGTCAAACTTCTGCTGTTATTGTATCTGAGCATCATAGATAATTATGGATGTTGTGGAGCCTAATTCCAGGGAGAGAACCCTGCAGAAACCGCCATCTCTCCATACTGTGTTTAATCGGTGTCACTGAGCGCCTGGTATAGACACAGGCTCCATCCTCTACACATCACTGAATTATTCAACCGGGTTAACCCACATTCAGACACACGGTCCCAGAGAAAATGTTGTGCCGTGCCAAGGTCGCTGTGCCACACTGTGGTAGATGGAGCAGACCAGTTACCTGCCTTGCTTGCTATTACCAAGGCACGTTGTGCCCTCCAAATTGAAATCATTCCTCCTCAGGTGTTTACTAAGCTCTATCCAGCACTGTGCATGCTGCTGCAGCGTGGTTTCATACAGTATTATTGTTTCCAAGCTCACTGTACGGCATCAGTAATGTGATCACAGCACTAGCCCTTCTTTGTTCTGAAGCCCGCTTGCTTCCACAATGGGGAAAAGCAGACATTATGCTACATAATCCTGCTTTAGGGGATATTCCCAATCCAGATGGTTAATGTGTCCTGTGTGGTGCCTCCAGATTATGACTCTGGGATATTTGTCACTCGTAACGATGCCCATAGAGAATGTAGATAATCTAGGATTAATACCCCATTTGCTTTTGTTTTGGGAGTTATTTTAACAACGGACCAGTGGCTCCAGTTGGCATTTCATCCATTGTTATGACACGACAGAATGTAGCTTTAATGACTGCTACCACCACACCATAACTCTGTCTTTTCTTATCAGATGTGGTATAATAATAAGGACAGTAACAACACCCTCCTCTCCACAACCATCTCTCCAAACCCTTAAAAAAATAAAAATAGACTACTGTCTTGGTAGCAAATCTAGTCCTCTTTTAATACTGCTGGCTATTGTACCGGCTGTAGTCAGATGATGTGATATGTAACGCGCCACTGTTGATAGAAATGACAGTTATGCCCTCATGGAGGATTGAGAGGGCCCCTGAGCGCTAATAATGCTTTTTAACATCATGAGAGGGAATAAAAGAGGCCATTCATGTTCTTACTACTTCAATCACATTCCTGTGTCCTCTAATATCACGTGTGGTGGTTAATATGGCAGGGTTGTGTGTGTGTGTGTGTGTGTGTGTGTGTGTGTGTGTGTGTGTGTGTGTGTAGCAGATGTCCATGGGGGAGGTCCTAGAGAGAGGGGGTAATGTAGGGGTAACCGGGTAGAGAGTCTTCCTTCTGAACATTGGCAGGGTTGATTGTTCCCAGGGGGCTTATATTACTGATGCACACAACAGATAAATGTACCGCTTCCTCCTGTTACCCAGTGCTCCCTGCTTCACAAACCTTCTCTCTGTCTACTGCCCACTCGCGTAGCCCTCTGTGTTCTCGGTAGCTCTACTCATTAGCAACACTTGTCTAAAATTAAACATATTTTTCAAATGTGCACTTCTGGACCCAAACCCTTTTTTTTTTTTGTCGTTGCCTCCACCAATCATAACCAAAAGGTATGTTATGTTAAAGATCCGGTACAATGATTGACTAATTCAGTCACGAGTATCAATTTCTCTGCTTCAGATCTATCATTTGATTTGTTTTAGTGCACCCTCTCTGAGCTGAGCTCAACGCTCAGTAGGCTTCTGTTCACTAGATACTATAGATGCTTGACTGTTGAGGACAGAGTGTTGTCCTTACACCGCTCAGCTAGATATGACTGATGGGCCAATCAGAGTAACCAAAGTACATCTTCAAGGAAGCAGATTGGTATATCTGAAATTTGATGATATCCAGGGGGATATACATCAAAGTGCTTTAGTCATAATTTTCACAACAGCAATTCTAACATTTTAGGTAATGTTACATCAACATACCTTCTGTTTAAAAAAATTAAACGAAGCAATGATATTGAAAAACATGATTTTCCATTATATTTAATCTAAGGGTACTTTGTTTACAGTTTGTTTTGGTCAAATGTGTTTGAGAGATGATTTGGGCAGAGCCTGTTTTATGGCTCACAGACAGATGACACTCAAGGGGCTTAGTGGCTCAATAGCAGCTATTATGACGAAGAGAGGTGAACACACAGTAGACACTAGAGCTGTACACACAGGAAGTGTTGGGCTTATGAATAACAATGGAAGCAGAGGAAAACCGACTGACGGGCAAAGTAAACCATTCTATATCTATGGCCGGACAATACATCAATATTAATAATTATTATGATGAGGTTTGCAATGGTGACTGTGATAAATGTTTTGTTTACAGTATATGCAGTCAAACATTCTTAACGTTCCTATCCCCTTGTCAATTGATATGAATGAGTATATTGTGATATATGCCATAATGTAGGGGTGACAGTGGCTCAGGAGGTAGAGCGGTCGTCTGGTAATCGGAAGATTCTCGGTTCGATTCCCGTTCCTTCCGGGCAGTGTGTTGAAGTGTCCTTGAGCAAGACACTTAACCCCTAATTGCTCCCAATGAGCAGGTGAGCAGGTTGGCACCTTGCATGGTTTCCTCCACCGTCGGTGTGTGAGGACAAATTGTAAAGCGATTTGGATAAAAGTTGCTTTATAAATGCACCATTTATCATTTACCATATGACCTCAAACCTACCCCTATTTATGCCTGGAAATTGACCACATTCACACAGCAGCCATTTTGCTCTCATGTCATGTGCAGGTTGGGATTCCTTTCTACCCTGTTCCCACCCTGGAACAAGGTGGAAAGGAATCCCAACCTGAGCATGACATACAGTAAGAGGAAAATGTCAGTTGTGTGAATATTGTCAATACTGAACATTGAACAAACTGGGAATCTGATCAAACTTAACGGGTCTGTCCTGATGAGCCAAAATGAAATCATCAGCAGCAGTACAATACATTTACAGTAACAATATCAGACCAAACATGTCCATACTACAAAAACGCAGCATTAGCTGTCGGTTTGCCCAGCTGTGCTTCACGTATCCTATGGTGTTGTTTGAGTGTGAACGGCTTTATATAATAACAACAAAACTGTGGTCAGATTTGAAGCCAACTCAGTATGTTGTTCTGGAGGCCAACAGTCGCCCACATTCATCTGTTTTTACAGCAAATACAAGTCGGTCTCTGTTGTTGTTCATCCGATATTTGTTTTCTCCTCTCGTCAGATATTGACATGAAGAAAGACATTGAGACATTGATAGCAGAGGAACGTGCGGACATCATCCTGAAATATGATACGGTGAGTGACATTTAATCACAAAGTGGCAGCATTCGTTTAGTTTGAACACATATACGCCTGTATCTAGAAGCACTATTACGTGTGTGCCTATACATAGTACATTTATGAGCAAATGCCGTAGATATTCAACGCATCTTGAAATTGAACAACTATGAACTATTTATTAAATTCTGTTGATTCCAGGCCCTTGAAATGCTTTTCTTTTAGGTTAGACTTTTGTCAACACACAGTAGCCTAGTGGTGATCATGTTCGAGACAAGATACTGTGACAGCACACGGAATGTAGAGGCAGAATTCACGTCAAAGTAAGAGGCCAAGGAGACAGATTTCCCATTGAATAAAAACAGGATATTTTATTAAAGGGATAACTGACAGGTATTGGGGGGTGTAACTATAACTGTAACAGCATCCTCTACGGCTCACCAAACACTATCCTCAATAAATTCCAATATGTCCAAAACTCTGCTGCCCGCATTCTCACCTCCACCCGTCGCTCTGATCACATCACCCCTGTCCTCCACGACCTCCATTGGCTTCCAATCAAATACAGGATACAATTTAAAATACTTCTCATCACATTTAAAGTCCTCAACAACCTTGCCCCTCCCTACCTGTCCGACCTCCTCCACCGTCACACGCCCACCCGTCGCCTTAGGTCTGCTGATGCCAACCTCCTAACACCTCCCACGACCAGGCTCCGGACCTGGGGCGACAGGGCCTTTGCTGCTGCTGCCCCCTCCCTCTGGAATGCCCTCCCCAGCCATATCCGTGATGCAAACACCCTGACATCTTTTCAATCAGCCCTCAAAACCCACCTTTTCAATCTTGCTTTTGACCTCTAATTCTGTCGGTTTTATTTTATTTTGTCATGTATTATTTTTGTTCTGTTTTTGTTTTGCCTTAGTTTTGTCTCTTCTACCCATGTAAAGCATCTTTGAGCATCTGGAAAAACGCTATATAAAATAGATGTATTATTATTATTATTATTATTATTATTATTATTATTATTATTATAACAACTGATGGTTCATCCCAGTCAGTGTTGGGCTGTAATATATATGACTAGTTACTTTAATTTGATACGCTACATAAGTTACGTTACAATACTGCCTGTGTAGAGTAACGCATTACGTTACTTATTACACTACTTTTGCGTTACTTTCTAGTTAAATAAATGGATGTATATCCGTTTCAGTCTTTGTTTTTATCTAAGTGAATGTTCTTAAGAGAGAGATGAGCCTGCCTCTCGCTGTCCAGTTCAGTCACAGACAGCACCATGGTGTGTGACTTGGTGTGGGACTTGGTGTGGGACCACGGACAGCACCATGGTGTGGGACTTGGTGTGGGACCACGGACAGCTCCATGGTGTGTGACTTGATGTGGGACCACGGGCAGCACCATGGTGTGTGACTTGATGTGGGACCACGGGCAGCACCATGGTGTGTGACTTGGTGTGGGACCACGGGCAGCACCATGGTGTGTGACTTGGTGTGGGACCACGGGCAGCACCATGGTGTGTGACTTGGTGTGGGACCACGGGCAGCACCATGGTGTGTGACTTGGTGTGGGACCACGGGCAGCACCATGGTGTGTGACTTGATGTGGGACCACGGGCAGCGCCATGGTGTGTGACTTGGTGTGGGACCACGGGCAGCGCCATGGTGTGTGACTTGGTGTGGGACCACGGACAGCGCCATGGTGTGTGACTTGGTGTGGGACCACGGGCAGCACCATGGTGTGTGACTTGGTGTGGGACCACGGGCAGCACCATGGTGTGTGACTTGGTGTGGGACCACGGGCAGCACCATGGTGTGGTGTGGGACCACGGACAGCGCCATGGTGTGTGACTTGGTGTGGGACCACGGGCAGCACCATGGTGTGTGACTTGGTGTGTGACTTGGTGTGGGACCACGGGCAGCACCATGGTGTGTGACTTGGTGTGGGACTTGGTGTGGGACCACGGGCAGCACCATGGTGTGTGACTTGGTGTGGGACCACGGGCAGCACCATGGTGTGTGACTTGGTGTGGGACCACGGGCAGCACCATGGTGTGTGACTTGGTGTGGGACTTGGTGTGGGACCACGGGCAGCACCATGGTGTGTGACTTGGTGTGGGACTTGGTGTGGGACCACGGGCAGCACCATGGTGTGTGACTTGGTGTGGGACCACGGGCAGCACCATGGTGTGTGACTTGGTCTGGGACCACGGACAGCGCCATGGTGTGTGACTTGGTGTGGGACCACGGACAGCGCCATGGTGTGTGACTTGGCATCATCAGATTAGGCCTCATCCTTGCGTAATAAGGATTGTTTCAGTTACGCATGGATACTTCATAAAGAATTTACGAAGCCATCTCAGCCATTGAATTTCAGCAATGGGAAATTATTATAAACCGGGGATATTTTCAGGGGAACGGTACATGGTGTGGATGATCCTTTTCTAAATGTTTTGGAGAGCCCATGTATTTGCAGTTATGAAAGTTAATCTAAATCACTTGGGAGTGTGAATGTGATATATCACAAGAAACTACTCAACCTCGACTGTCTTTAACTATGAGTGAACACAACACTCTAACTTACCATCTTTAGATAATACAGTTTGAAAACATTGTTCCTCTGAAAACTTAAAACAGACTTATATGAGGGCGGTTAGGTGGTCGAGCGGAGATTGCGTTCGTCACCAGCCCCGGAGCTGTGAGCTTGGTTCGCCTGTTCGAATCCAGCTCACAGCTCCGGGGTTGTCACCAGCTTGGCTGGCCGTCTGCACTGATACAATTGGCTGTATCAGAGGGTGGGAGAAGCTGGCGGGGTGGGTCCGGGTCGTTGTAAACAGCGACTCCTACAGTTCGGTCGGGGCGCCTGCTAAGCGCGGATTGGACGTGAGGGGGATAGTGTGGTCCTCCCACACGCTACGCCCTCTCAATGAGAATCCGCGCTGCCAGGTGAAAAGAAGCGGTGATTGGCTGGACGTGTGTCGGAGGAAGCACGTGGTAGCCTCCACTCTCCCAGATGATCTGACTGTGGGGGGTAAAGCGCAGCGACCAGGAAGGGACTGGGAATTGGCATACGACTAAACATTGGGATGGGAGAAAATCGGAGGAAAATGGAGAAAAAAAAAAAAAAAAAAAAAAAAAAAAAACAGACTTATATGGCTTTTCGTCTGAGGTACTATTATCAGTGGGACCCACATAAGGAAGGGGGCCAACAGCCCAGCCCACTTTGCCCTAGACCACCACACTCTCTCTGCTGTCCTAGAGTAGACCACCACACTATCTCTCTGCTGTCCTAGACCACCACGCCACACTCTCTCTCTGCTGTCCTAGACCACCACGCTCTCTCTCTGCTGTCCTAGACCACCACACACTCTCTCTGCTGTCCTAGACCACCACACTCTCTCTCTGCTGTCCTAGACCACCACGCTCTCTCTCTCTGCTGTCCTAGACCACCACGCTCTCTCTCTCTGCTGTCCTAGAGTAGACCACCACATTCTCTCTGCTGTCCTAGACCACCACGCTCTCTCTCTGCTGTCCTAGACCACCACACTCTCTCTCTGCTGTCCTAGACCACCACGCTCTCTCTCTCTGCTGTCCTAGACCACCACTCTCTCTCAGAGAGAGAGAGAGAGAGGACATGTCAGGTAATTAGCTGTAGAACTACACATGGCCTCCTTTTGCAAGGTGCCTTTGCCTCCTCCTCCAGAAATATTGTGCACACAGACACTCTTAATAAACACATGTTGTCCCGAACTAAACACAATCGGTGATCGATTGGTCCAAATGTAATTTTGCCATCCGGACACATGTCATTTGAAATATGAATATAGAATATCAGGCCTATAAATTACCTTATTATGGCCACATCATACATCTGTGGATCGGCCCAAAATCTCCTCTTTCCAATGGCAGAGTTAAATCTGGATTTAGTACCATCAGGGCAGCAAAGACTGTGAATTAAATCTACTGTAAGTAGGGCTGCAACGATTAGTCGACATAATCGACAACGTCGATTATAAAAAATCGTCGATGAGAAATTGTTGCGTCGATTAGTCATTAATCACTACCTATCTTTGTGAGAGTGGCTTCTCAGGGTTCCAGACAACATCATAACATGATGATCCCATAGCAAATTTTGGACATTGAAAACATTGTTCCCCTGCAGGAGATGATGATCAGACTAGACACACAATACATTACACACGCACTCCTCTCACTCACACACAGCGATCAGAGTAAGACACACACATACACACTCCTCTCACTCACACACAGCGATCAGAGTAAGACACACACACATACACACTCCTCTCACTCACACACAGCGATCAGAGTAAGACACACACACATTCACACTCCTCTCTCTCACACACAGCGATCAGAGTAAGACACACACACATTCACACTCCTCTCACTCACACACAGCGATCAGAGTAAGACACAGACACATTCACACTCCTCGCACTCACACACAGCGATCAGAGTAAGACACACACACATTCACACTCCTCGCACTCACACACAGCGATCAGAGTAAGACACACACACATACACAAATTACACAGTACACACCTCTCACTCACACAGCGATCAGAGTAAGACACACACAAATTACACAGTACACACACTCCTCTCACTCACACAGCGATCAGAGTAAGACACACACACATACACACACACACGGACTCCTCTCACACACAGCAAACAAAAGTTATTTAAAGTACACTTCCACTTTAATTTGTATTATTTAATTTATTTATCTTGTTATGAGTGATTGCTGTATTGTTCTTCAAATAAATTTTCATTTAAAGTGGCTTAAAGATCCAAATTCAAATGTTTCATGAGTCATTATTTTAATTTGCTATGGGATCATGTTATGATGTTGTTGTTTGGTCCTGACAAGAGTCTCAAAGTCTGGGGTGATGGTAGACAAGCAACTCTGAGGTCATGCTCAATGTCCAATCTGTTCCTCTGCTCTGTCTTCAGCTGGACCAGAGCTGAGAAGCCACTTTCACAAAGATAGGTAATAAAAAAAAAAAAAAAAAAAAAATGTTGTTGTTGTTTACATTGGTTTTCGATTAGTCGACTAATCGAAATAATAATCGGCAGATTAGTCGACTACCAAATTAGTCATTAGTTGCAGCCCTAACTGTAAGTACAGTTACTTTTGTATAATGTCCATAGCTCTGCATTTTTTTGGTCCTCATTTGGTCCTTATTCTCGAACGTGTTCGTAAGTGTCTTGGTAAATATCTTGGTAAAAATGTTGTACCAACAGATTTACGTAAATCCTCCTCCAGATTCCTGAATGTGTGAAACGGTCTCCGTAACTTGTCAAAATCTTTGCAACTGGGTTCACATGAATGACTGGGCATCACTCATTCTTAAACTTAAATGTGTGTTCTCGTTCATTGCATTTGCATACAGACACACCCGCCAGCTCCTTATATGAGAGAGAGAGAGAGAGAGAGAGAGAGATACTTACTTACTTACGTACTTACTTACTTACTTACTTACTTACTTACTTACTTACTTACTTACTTACTTACTTACTTACTTACTTACTTACTTACTTACTTACTTACTTACTTACTTACTTACTTACTTACTTACTTACTTACTTACTTACTTGCTTACATCTTCTCCCAGTAAATTCTCAATATTTCCTGGATGTCTTACTGCTGTGGTTTCCCATTTGGAGTTTCTCAGACAAAGAGAGGTTGCTCCTCTGGGGTGGGTGATTAGGGCTGCAGCTGTGTCCAGGTCCAGGTCCCCATTGGCTGTAGTGCATGTATTGGGTAATACACCTGTTACCTGGTCTAGGGAGAAGCATCCATCTGCAGAGCGGCGCTCTCAGGTCCTGCGGTCTGGGGACCGCTCAGCAGCGCCACCCACCCAATGGCTGAATTGGAGTATTGCACTGTGCGGGCACAGCTGTGAGATCCGCGCGAGGCCAGATATCTTGAATGAATGCGTTTATTTAAACTTTAATTAACAGATTGCAGAATGGGTACAGTACAAATTGCAATGGCTGAATTGGAGTATTGCACTGTGCGGGCACAGCTGTGAGATCCGTGCGAGGCCAGATATCTTGAATGAATGCGTTTATTTAAACTTTAATTAACAGATTGTAGAATGGGTACAATACAGTACGGCTCAATACACACAATTGTTAAGGGGATGCAGACCAGAGAAAGACTTTCGTCTTGTTTACATCAGGGTCCCCCATTTTCAATTCATAATGACATTTATGACATACTCAATATACAGATATAAAAATCTAATCTAATCATCTAATCTAAACTAATCATGACATTTATGACATACATATATGCAGTACTGTTACATTTGTGACATACAAGATATGCAAATATACAGTACTGTTAAACAGAGATCCTAACAGTAAATATATACAAGGGGGAGGGAACTGTACATTTATGATGAATTGAAAATGGGGGACCCTGATGTAAACAAGACGTAAGTCTTTCTCTGGTCTGCATCCCCACTTTAAGGACCAGCCACGAGTTTATACGTGTTACGGTGCCATGCGTTGTGGACCAGAGCCACGAGTTAACTCGTGGCGTGTTGTTATTGATTTATTCCATATTAATAACGCTATTAACGTCCCCGATCGACTTGCAGGACCTACCCGCATATTTGATTTTCGAAACATGCAATACCGGGCAGATCCGCTTAGGGGCGCCATCGCTCCACTGCAGTATCATTGAGGGCGATTGAAAAAAAATAAAAGAATACTGTCTGTGGGCGTTTCATATGAGCCTCGATCCCAGCCGAACATACTCCATCTTTGATCACGTTACCGAATGCAGATTTCAGCCTGGAATAATGGGATTTATGATCAGCCAATGGACATATCGATCTACCAGATTCCGATGACTAATGACGAAATGCTGCCGGCGATCACATGGGCTGACGGTAGGATACTATTCCCCCAAATTACAGCTGGATTGGACATTGTTTTAAAACGCAACGTGATCGATCAGTGAAAATGGCTACTTGAACGCACACTGTATTGCTAATCAATAATAGTAATCGGCGTCCCACGCCGCCCCCATTTCATCCATTGATGCTCTGTAATAGTCCGGATGCTATGCAGTTTGTTTTATTTCATTCGTATATATACAGCAGAAATGGCGTTTGATATAACGTGACTAGCCTTTAGCTTATTATCTAGCTCCCCAGAAAAAAGACGAGGCGAAAACTGCGATAAACCTTATATTCACGGCGCTATAAAATGACAACCAACCGATGGATTTTTATTTTCTTTAAACCATTATGAAGGCACGGTTTATGCACTCAAGTGACAATGAGAATGGACAGATAGCAATACTATAAAGTATATATATAGCTGTTAGAAAGTACATCGGTTTGTTGACAACGCTCGGTCCTCTGGACTATAAATCGCCGCGGGACTTTGGTCGCCAAAGTGTTAACAATTGTGTGTATTGAGCTGTACTGCAGATTTTGACAACAAAATTAACAATATGATGCCGTAAGTTCTGTTATATTTCAATTGCCTTACTTATTTACATAAATATAAGGTAACGGTATACTTTTGCTATATGCTATACACTACAGTCTATGTGATGTGGTGGGTACATATGGTGGTAATTAACACTTTAATCGCCAAAAACGCTGGAACACGTCTTTCCCCGCCATGCTCATTCTGCCAAAGACGCTGGACCACGTCTTTGATATCAATATTTCAAAAATCTGTGATCGAAATCATATTTCTCCCCCGGAGACCTGAGATCTACTGTTGAGCCCCTCTCAACTCTCCAACAGTTCAAGAGCGTCATCTGGTGGCCGATCGGCGGATCGCCCAAACAGGAAGTGACGCGCCTGAAGTGGTGCTCGCCCATATTTCGTCCGGGCACTCGCTATCGTTAGCGGGACTCCATCTTGATACACTGGACATCGATCGGTTGCAAATAACTCGATAAACAACATGATTTGGACGTATATACTATTATACAACCTGGAAATGGATCGGATATTTCTACATCCCATAATAGGAACATTTCTGTTCCACGCTCATCGCCCAACGGCGCGAGGAAGCTATGGTAAGATTCAGCGTTATTTTTCAATGTGTTCGATACTAACTGCTCTAATGATCATATCACCCACACTAGATGAATCATATAACGTTGGCCACGGAATTATAAACGACCCCCCCCCCCCCCCTCATCATCAGATCATACTTAGTAACTTCTAGAAGCACGTCCATTTGAAATTCTTTATCGCGCAGATTCCTATCAAACTGTATTTCATCATCAATATAATGCATTTGGGGCTATAAATCACTTTCTGGAGAAAGCTGCAGAAAACGATAAAAACATACTTATACTTTAGACCGTATTTTAGTATGAATATGTGAATGAAAAAGTATAACGTTGCTACACCCTGAACAATAGATATAGGACGTTGAATGGGCCATAGTAATGTCAATTTAGCAATACAATTTAAAAAGTTATAGCCCTGCAAAGAAGGGGAACTTCTCCATGTTAAATAGGGCTGGCGAAGGATGGTAAATTATGAATTTAACCCTGGCGATCAAAGTGGTAATTAAGGAATGGTGAATATTATGTTTAATGTAAATATGTGTATACTGGATATGAACAGCAGTATTATAGGCCTACAGCAGTATTGTACAGCCAGTAACTATACTTTTGCTCACACAATATCTTGAATGAATGAGTTTATTTATTTCGAACATAAATTGAAAATAAATAATAATAAAAAACAAGTAATAAACCGATACACAAATGTAACAGTACTGCATATATGTATGTCATAAATGTCATGATTAGATTAGATTTTTATATCTGTATATTGAGTGTCATAAATGTCATTATGAATTGAAAATGGGAGGGCGGCTACGTGGTGCAGTGGGCAAGGCGCTCGCCACGAATACTGGAGACTGGGCTCGAACAGGTACGCCTCCCTGTTCGAGCCCAGCGCTCCACATTGCTTTCAGTTTAGCTGGTCGTCCGCACTAATACACATTGGCAGTATTAGGGGGAGGGAAACTGATGGGTGGGGATCGGGCGTTGTGGACAGCGACTCCTACAGGTCGGTTGGTGCGCCTGCGCAGTAGAATCAGGAAGTGACGGGGCCGGGGCCCCTCCAAAGCCCAGACCCCCGACGCTGAAAGATCGAGCCGCGCAGGTGAAAAGATGCGACTGCTGTTACCTCGAGTATCGGAGGGGACTCGTGCTATGTATGACTTAGTCCACATTGCAGCCGGCTTGTGGGAGGCAAGAAACGGCGTTCGAGACAGGGGAGGGTTGAATTGGACGATACGAAAAATTGGGATGGGAGAAAAATTTAAAATGGGAGAAAAAGTGGATACAAAAAATGAATTGAAAATGGGGGACCCTGATGTAAACAAGACGAAAGTCTTTCTCTGGTCTGCATCCCCTTAACAATTGTGTGTATTGAGCTGTACTGTACTGTACCCATTCTGCAATCTGTTAATTAAAGTTTAAATAAACGCATTCATTCAAGATATCTGGCCTCACGCGGATCTCACAGCTGTGCCCGCACAGTGCAATACTCCAATTCAGCCATTGGCAATTCAGCCATTTGGGTGGGTGGCGCTGCTGAGCGGTCCCCAGACCGCCGGACCTGAGAGCGCCGCTGGCTCTGCGGCTCTGCAGTTGGATACTATTGGGTCTAGGGTCAGTTTGTGGAGTTGTCCTCTGGGCTGCTTCTGTGTGTTTCCCCCCTTTCGACCACCGGGGTGCCCATACCTGTACGTGAATGGGTTGAAAAATTTCACAATGTTTGTTTGTTTATTTATTTTTTACCCAGGGTCCGGGACAGTGCACATTAATGAACATCTTCAGTTTCCACATCAATGTAAATGTGCCAGATTTTTTTTAATTAGGTCGTTTCCATCTGTAGTCCCTGCCCTAGAGTTGTTCCGATACCGATACCAGTATCGGAAAAGCCGCCGATACTGCCTAAAATGCTGGTATCGGTATCGGCGAGTACCCTCTAATGCTGCGCTCCGATACCATATGACGTAATTTATCAACAACACTGCGGTCTGTTGAGTAAGCATTATAAAACAAACGTGTGCTTAATCGATTAAAGTGTCAATGCCATTTGTCATTTTAACAGCAGATACTTTCTTAAATGTCATCGTCCCGACAGAGCGGTGTTGACGGGGAGCTCATGGGTTCGCTTGGTGGCTGGTGTTATTAGCATTGAACAGCTAACCGAAAGCTAGCTTTAACATTACCTTGGCTAAAGTTGGGGCTATTCATAATCCAGCAATAATGGCTGCAGACCTGCAAGCAAAGTACAGCAAGTTGGCAAAGGAGTATTCGTTAAATCACAATGTCACCAGTAACGTTACAGTCTTTTCATATACCGGCAGCTCATGCTATGCTAACCTAGCTTGCGTTGACGTCGTCATTGAGACCACCTCGCTCGCGTACACAATTAATGACATGTTGCGGACAGCCATATTGGTGACAATGTTTAGCTTTTAGTGCCAAATGATAAGAGTCTGAGGCGGAGTCTCAAAAGAGAATGTTGAATATTTATTGTGCAAAAATCACAACAGATCCGACTGCTACTGAAACAGAGCCTTGTAGACAGACTGAGTAGGGTATATCTGCAGAGCCAGTGGGTAGCGAGTGCAGCAACGTATAATGTCCGTGTGGATCATTGGAGTAGGGTATATCTGCAGTGCTGAAGCCCCATACTCATTGATTAATGATACTAATACAAATCTATACAATCACCTGTTGTTGAATAAATACCATTACTTTCTAGTTATTACTAAAAAACAGTATATATAAAACAGTATTTGTTAAAAAAAAAAAAAACGTATAATTTATATAATATCGTTTTTTTTTTTTTTTTTTTTATGTATGCACTGGTATCGGATAAGTATCGGTATCGGCCGATACCCAAAGCTTAGGTATCGGAATCGGATCGGAAAGGAAAAAATGGTATCGGAACATCTCACCTACCATACATGTATTGGAGCTACATTACTCTCTCTGATGTGTATCATGCATCTGCCCGTGTAGGAGGAAGAGCTCACGCTTGTTTGAGCGTGTGGATAAAAAACTTGACCGAGACACCAAGGAGAAGGAGAAACAAACTGTAAATTGAAACATGTGCTTTATGTGCTGTGACATGCTCTAATGTAGAGAATAGTACTTGATGTGCGTTGAGTTTATTGCTGCCTGAATCCCACTAATAGCATGTTTATGTGTATAGTTTGGTGTGATAGGAAAATAATGATTATACCAAACAAAGTTAAGTGTCTGAGCATGAGCAGAGCAACATCCTCTACGTCTTTGTTTGGGAACATGGGACGCATGAGCGCCATCCTTTGTGAGAACACCGATAATGTGTTATAGTTGTGCCCGGGGACGGTTCATACTGTAATACTGTAAATTGTATACCTGTCAGACTAATCAGACCCTCACCTTTATATATACTGTATATAGACTTTCTTTTATATATATATATATATATTATCATGTCTATTACCCTGCCTGTACCCCCCTCTCCTTTGTGCTGCTATGACCCCTGAATTTTCTCAACAGGATTAATAAAGGAACATATTATCTTATCTTAAATTATGTCAATTCTCAAAATGGGTGGCATTCCCCTTTAACTATACACTGTGTTCAGTAGCCAGTACAGAGAAAGAGATACTGCAGTGGGTGGGAGATGGAGAATGTGACGGACGGGGGTTAAATTTAGCTCACAGCCTAGAAGCCGAGAGTAGAGGTACGGGGCTGGCTCGTCTAGCCATAGCAACAGCTGGGATACGGCCAGTAGCGATTGATCTGACGCTGCCCTCTGGGGACATGCTGGATCCTCCCCCGTCAGCATTATTTCACCGTCTGGCTGTGGTTTCCACCCTCAAGGGCCCGTTCAGAACGGCTCTGGCCACATGTACAGTAAAGGGAGGATGACATACTGGAAATAGATCAACCGCACACCGTGACTGACAATTCACACGTGAATACAAAGGTCTGTTGCATACATGCCAGTTGCTTCTTTTGCAGGTTTCAGAGGCCCCTCTGCTTTCTCAAAATCATCACACATCATCATTGACATCATAACAGTGTTTAGTTCCATCTCTCTGCTCTCTCTCTCTCTCTCTCTCTCTCTCTCTCTCTCTCTCTCTCTCTCTCTCTCTCTCTCTCTCTCTCTCTCTAAACAACCTTCCTAAGGAGGGTATTTTTAGTCCTGTCGCAGACCGGCCTGACACCGTTCACGGTGCCCCTGGGGCTTCTTCAGCGAGAGGATCGTTCAAGATGGAATGATTTAGTTGATGAGCAGCGTGATACGGAGTCTCTCTCCTCCCACGCCTGACACACAACCACCCAACCACACACAGCTGTGGTGCTATTGTGGCCAGAGAGGAAAAGGCCTCTAGGATGATTTGCCCTCGAGAGTGTTGTGTCAACATTGCGACCAGACTGTGTTGCATCAACATCACTAAATGGATTTTCCGCTCTAGAATGACTATTAATGAATTTCCATGCTGGTCAGACAATGCTAATATTTCACTGCATGTTTTCATTTGGAAATGGGTGTGGATAAGAAATGGGTGACAATAACGCCATCGCTTGTTGTTGTTGTTGTTGTTGTTGTTGTTGTTGTTGTTGTTGTTGTTCCATGGGATTGTCTGTCAGTTTGATTTAGTAAAAGATTTTACTTAATGCTCGAGTTTCCATCCTGGTTGCTATTACTATTGCTGTGTGTGTCCGTGCATACATACATGCTTGTGCATGTGTGTGTATGTGTACAGTACTTGCGTCTAGTGTGAGCGTGTATCTGTGGATGTGTGTATTCACGTGTGTGTGTGTGTGTGTATATTTGCATCCCCAGGGCAGACAGGAGGGAGTAGAGATCGACCCCTGGGAGGATGCTGACTACAGCATCTATAGAGTCACAGACCGCTTTGGCTTCCTACAGTAAGACATGTTTATGTTGACTCTTCCTACAGTAAGACATGTTTATGTTGACTCTTCCTACAGTAAGACATGTTTATGTTGACACTTCCTACAGTAAGACATGTTTATGTTAACTCTTCCTACAGTAAGACATGTTTATGTTGACTCTTCCTGCAGTAAGACATGTTTATGTTAACTCTTCCTACAGTAAGACATGTTTATGTTGACTCTTCCTACAGTGAGACATGTTTATGTTGACTCTTCCTACAGTAAGACATGTCTATGTTGACTCTTCCTGCAGTAAGACATGTTTATGTTAACTTCCTACAGTAAGACATGTTTCACTGATTCTTGAGAGTCGGGACAAAACACTTTTTAATATTATATTTTGAGAATGCACACTATATTGATTAGAGTTGTATATTCATGTGTAGATAAAGGTCTGAGCTATTTAACCATGTAAAGGTGCGGGCTCTACATAGAAAAACATTTTCAACAAATTCACATGTTTCCCTTTGAAACTTGATTTGTGTTAACTCCGTCAGACACACAAAAAAGTATATAATTCTAATTATTCCAGTCCAACAAGAATCTAAAGTTCTGAGGTATGTTGTAATAGTGTTTAGTTACTCTGATATGCAATCAAATATAATATATAAACCTCAGGTGTAATTTCACACTATTCTGAAAACCCAGATTTAGAAATATTTGCATTTTCAAACTTTGTTTTTAATTTTGATATGATAAAAAAAAATATCATTAAGTAAATAAGACAAGAGGATGAAGATCTGATGCTCCTTTATTACTTAAACAACATAAACTGAAGAAGGAATTTGTATTTTCCACAGAATTAACAAAAACAAACATCTGACGGTGTTGACAAAGATCTGACAGTGTTGACGAGAAACTGACAGAGTTGACAAAATTGTATATGCATCTCTGATAAATGAACACATGCCTTTTTTTTAAACAGATGGAAGTGACAATGATAAGAACTAATAACTCCTTGTCTTATACTGAACATTTTGTTAACTCAATTATAATAACAACAAACTTTACATACACCGTTTCCAACTATTACAAAATGCACTGTTTCCAACAACAAAAACAGTAATGGAGACCAGGACCCCTTCTTCTCGTCCCTGTTTTCATCTACCTCCTCTACACAACTTCCTGATCTCCACTTTCTTACCCTGCACTTCTCCTCTTCGTTTCCTTCTGCATTTCCGATTAGTTTCACTATGATGTCTTGAACTGGGCAGAAACAGAACCTTTTCTGTTGGACCATGGGGATGCAGAAATTCCACTTTCACATCTTGTTGATCAGTATCCACATCGATGGTCTTGGCTATCCACCAGTGGTCATCATATTAGGGCGGGCCATACTTTTGTGCAAACATGAATTTTAAAGAAATCTTAACATGAGGGGTGTCTAAAATATGTGTTTCTTGTGGGGAATTCAAATATAGGAAACATTTTCGGATATGATAACTCTAACTTACATCATTTTGGATTTCAAAATGGCAGATTTGACCATTTTTCACCCCTTCCCAGGGCCGGACTGGGGGAATTATTCAGGCCAGGAAATATAGTGCGAAATATAGCCCAAGTCAGGCAAATTTTTAAGCAGGGGGTCTGGGGGTCCCCCACCAGTAAGATTTTTGTTACAAAGACGTAATTCCCTGCATGCTGGTGCAGGACTTTTAAAATGTTTACCCTTTAAATGCCATTGTTTGTGATGGCATCACAAATTATTGTTAAAAAAAACACACAAATTTAAATATTTTCAATATATCAAATGCAAAGTGGATTTTTCTGGGGGGGATTATTACAGGCTAATAATTGTTATAATCATCATGTGTCAATGATTAGCAACAACACTGATTTTGATGGATTTTTAGTTTTTGTAATGTCAGACTTAACAACTCTTATCAGAAAAGTTAGAGTATTTCATTTTTAATCTGACATTACAAGAAACATTTAAAATTAAAATGGTTATGATCAGGACTGAAGTTGAATAAAAGATGTATGGGGGCAACAGGTGACAGGGGATGATGATGATGCATGGTAACATTAGCTATGTTAGCTAGTTAGCTTTTTTTTCTTTTTTTTCCCCTCTGCTCCATGCTTCCTCTTTTTTTCACTGTTGAAGTGTTGAAACATTTCATTTCCAGTAATTCCCATCTGACTGTTCTGTGAAATACAAGCAGTAAGCAGTATGTATTTTTCTCTCTTTCCCTCTCTGCTCCACCCTTCCTCTTTTTTCACTGTCCATTTTCAAGCGCAGGTTATGCTTGAAATGTTTTGTCTTTCGCTGTCTCCCTGTCATTTTGCAGAAGTGCCATCTGCCATTCCATTCGCCATCTCAACTGTCAATCAGTTGTATGGCCTGGTCCCGCCTCCACCAATCACATGCGGCTCCCTTTGTGTGTGTGTGACAGACAGACAGAGCTCCCGATGGCTAGTCCGGGCCTTCGCCATACATGGATGCCAACATGAATCTGAAGGAAATCCTAACATGCAAGGTGTCTAAATGATGTGTTTCTTAATGGGGAATTTAAATATGAGTAAATTTTTGGGATAGGATAACTCTAACATACATCATTTTGTATTGCAAAATTTCCAAATGTACCCATCCCCTTTCGAAGATTTTTAAAAGATATGGGAAATCATTTATAATGACAACGCCATCATTAGCACTATCCATCATCACACATCGTCACACGTGCAGAGTTCAGGAAGAAATCCTGGACAGTCTGTGTTACACCCTGTATGAATGTTGGCTTTTTCTGAGGATGCTCCCTTTCTCTCATTAACTTGTAGGTTAACCCAAAGTCTTTCATTTGTTGAAGAAGACGATACTTTTTAAGAATTGTGCCTGATGACACACTCAGTGCTGGTTTTTTGGCGCCGTGGGCCAGGAGTTTGTTTGTTTGTCTTCAGCTCTCTTCTGAGGATGTGGTGGAATAGCAGGGCCTTTTGGATTTTCTGATTCCTTACTTTGCTTCCTGATAGCATATTCTTTGTTTCCATGCCTGGAGAGTCCAGTGGTGATGTATTTGTAGCCTTTTTTCAGCACATTATTGTTTTTCTCAGGTTGTTTTGTTGCTTTGTTACATTTGTAATCTTCTCTTTTAAAGTTTGTATTTCTCTTGAATGACTTTTTCGTGTTTTACTTTGTTTCTGTTCCTGTCTGAGAGACTCTCTGCGCTGTCTGGCATTGTTATCTATATTAGAATATCCTGATCTGGGGGGGTGTTTGCCTCCAGCACCGCACCTTCACAGGACCTTTTCTATCTGCACCTTTTCTGGACCTCTCTCCAATATTTTCTCCGATACCTCTGTGCCCTGTCTCCCATCTTGTCTATTTCTATTACTTTTTTGTCTTGAACCCTCTTTTTCCACCTTTGTCTTTCCTGCTCTTGCATGGCATGTTTGCTCTCTTCGTCACTGTGTAATTTTTCTCTTCTCTTTCATTGGTACTCTCTATTTCTTCTCCTTCGCTCCTCAACTTTTTCATACTACTAGTTACATAAGGTGCATTGCATCCAATATGATGGAACGAAAATAGAGGAAGGGTGTTTGGTGACCATGACCATGGTCTTATAGGCTACGCCTCCATAGAGGCGGGACCCGGTCAGGTGTGGGTGTATAAGTTGTGTTCGTGGTGGTGTACAGTAGGTACAAGGAGATAAGGGGTATCTCAATAGGCTTGAGCGGGACGCGATAAGCCATACGAAATATAACTACACACTGCACCATATTTTACATCAATCAATCAATGTAGACAAGTGATATATTTATATTTATTTATTAACACATGTGCTGGGAAAGTAAGACAATTATTCAATAAGCAGACCACAGCCTGCCCATGCTCTAATGCATGCTATTATATGCACACTTCTGTGCAGATAAAACTCTGAAATAACATTTAAATCCTTTACCATGTTCAAAAATAGTATAATGATAGCATATTATGAGGTTATTGATGGATTTGTCAACTCTGTCAGCTTACACGTCAACTCCGTCAGACACACAATCTGATGGACTTGACGTCCGACAGAGTTGACAAAAGGGCACACATTTTGCCTCCAAGCCTGTATTGTGCACTGCAGCTAGCTCGTTTTTTGGCAGTTGCTAGCTGTCTTAATAATCTCACTGTTTTTTTTTAAAGTATAATAACGGAGAGACGGTGTTGACATGTTCCAGCTGTGACCATCGGAATATTGACATTGTTTGTCTAAAATATCAAAAAGTGTAAAACGTACCAGACCATGTGTGGTAGTGTTGCATTCACCACATTCAGGGGAAGGAAAAGGGGTCCTCAGGGATAGAGCTAGCCATGATATTGCCTGATTTAATTAGGTTTATGAAAAGGTCTGACGGAGTTGACATAAACTGAGGACACAACTTTGATAGGTAGATTTCTATGGGCAATATTATTTGAGTTTCATGGCATGCATTGTTTTATACATGTATAACACTTATCTTTGATTTGATATGTATGTTTTCACAAGTGGAGAGGTCTTTCAAGCTTTTTTGGGCTGGTCAATAATGTGACCCCTTGCTGAGGACAAGGTAATTAATTAATGGGAGCTTCTAACCACAGATTATACATTTAAACAAATATCCCCCAAAAAACAAATATGTGCTAAAACATAACATCACTATACACAATACCTTTAGATGTAACTTTGTCAGTATGTCAATCATTATGAATTTATTTATTTTTTTATATAAATTAGACTTTTCTATGTAGTACATGTTTTGTCCCAACTCTCAAGAATCAGTGGTTTCCTACAGTAAGACATGTTTATGTTGACTCTTCCTACAGTAAGACATGTTTATGTTGACTCTTCCTGCAGTAAGACATGTTTAGGTTGACTCTTCCTACAGTAAGACAGTAGGACATGTTTATGTTGACTCTTCCTACAGTAAGACATGTTTATGTTGACTCTTCCTACAGTAAGACATGTTTATGTTGACTCTTCCTACAGTAAGACAGTAGGACATGTTTATGTTGACTCTTCCTACAGTAAGACATGTTTATGTTGACTCTTCCTACAGTAAGACATGTTTATGTTGACTCTTCCTACAGTAAGACATGTTTATGTTGACTCTTCCTACAGTAAGACATGTTTATGTTGACTCTTCCTACAGTAAGACATGTTTATGTTGACTCTTCCTACAGTAAGACAGTAGGACATGTTTATGTTGACTCTTCCTACAGTAAGACATGTTTATGTTGACTCTTCCTACAGTAAGACATGTTTGTGTTGACTCTTCCTACAGTAAGACATGTTTATATTGACTCTTCCTACAGTAAGACATGTTTATGTTGACTCTTCCTACAGTAAGACATGTTTATGTTGACTCTTCCTACAGTAAGACATGTTTATGTTGACTCTTCCTACAGTAAGATATGTTTATGTTGACTCTTCCTACAGTAAGACAGTAGGACATGTTTATGTTGACTCTTCCTACAGTAAGACATGTTTATGTTAACTCTTCCTACAGTGAGACATGTTTATGTTGACTCTTCCTACAGTGAGACATGTTTATGTTGACTCTTCCTACAGTGAGACATGTTTATGTTGACTCTTCCTACAGTGAGACATGTTTATGTTGACTCTTCCTACAGTAAGACATGTTTATGTTGACTCTTCCTACAGTAAGACATGTTTATGTTGACTCTTCCTACAGTAAGACATGTTTATGTTGACTCTTCCTGCAGTAAGACATGTTTATGTTGACTCTTCCTACAGTGAGACATGTTTATGTTGACTCTTCCTACAGTAAGACATGTTTATGTTGACCCTTCCTACAGTAAGACATGTTTATGTTGACTCTTCCTACAGTGAGACATGTTTATGTTGACTCTTCCTACAGTAAGACATGTTTATGTTAACTCTTCCTGCAGTAAGACATGTTTATGTTGACTCTTCCTACAGTGAGACATGTTTATGTTGACTCTTCCTGCAGTAAGACATGTTTATGTTGACTCTTCCTACAGTGAGACATGTTTATGTTAACTCTTCCTGCAGTAAGACATGTTTATGTTGACTCTTCCTACAGTGAGACATGTTTATGTTGACCCTTCCTACAGTAAGACATGTTTATGTTGACTCTTCCTGCAGTAAGACATGTTTATGTTGACCCTTCCTACAGTGAGACATGTTTATGTTGACTCTTCCTACAGTAAGACATGTTTATGTTGACTCTTCCTGCAGTAAGACATGTTTATGTTGACCCTTCCTACAGTGAGACATGTTTATGTTGACTCTTCCTACAGTAAGACATGTTTATGTTGACTCTTCCTACAGTGAGACAGTAAGACATGTTTATGTTGACTCTTCCTACAGTGAGACAGTAAGACATGTTTATGTTGACTCTTCCTACAGTGAGACAGTGACATGTTTATGTTGACTCTTCCTACAGTAAGACATGTTTATGTTGACTCTTCCTACAGTGAGACAGTGACATGGTTATGTTGACCCCCTGGACATTCTGATTGAAGCCCGTTCAGAGCGGTCAGTTAGTAGTGCTTTCATGAGTTGCTGTAGCTGCTGCTCCAGATACATGAGATCTTAGCAGATGTTTGGTAACCTGTCTTTGTTCCCTTCTTCCCAGTGAGGAGGACCTACCAGCTCCTAGTGCTCATGAAGAGAAGGTACGTGTGACATTGGAATCATTCAGAAATTCCAAGCCCTCCAGTAAGATTGGAAACCATTTTGCAGAAGGATCACCATGCACCTTATAGGCATACTGTAGATGGCAAGGTTCTTGATTAACTGACTATCAAGTCTGACCTCTTCAAAGTGTGTGTGTGTGTGTGTGTGTGTGTCAGGCCATGTGAGCGGATCGGAGCGTGAGCGGCGCGGGGCGCGGAGCGGGCTGTTTTGACGTGAGCGAGGAGTGGGTTTTAAAATGAGTCGGCGCGACGTCGGGAGCGAGAGTTCTCCTCCGCTCCAATCCACTCCAGGCCGCTCACAGTGGTTTAACACTGTTGATGTAATATATACATGCAGTACAATGCCAAAGCAACAGATGGCGATGTACAAACATGAAGGCCATTTTCAACCAATGAGAAGGGTTCAGGCTTCGTCACTGTAGAGACGCCCACCATAGATATCTATGACGCCCACACTCACTCCTGTTAAAAAAGTATCGACGCCATTGTTGTTGACGTTAGCTTACATGCTAACGTTAATGGCAGCGACCATAGCATTGTGGCTCGGCTAGCCTATCATCGCTTAATAGAACTAGTGAATGGATAAACAACGTTATTTAACATTGCAGAATGGCTACAATTACAATGCGGCTCAATACAAACAATTGTTAAGGGGCCCAGGGGGTGTAGACTGTTGTAGTTTGAGCTCATTTACACCATGCTCCAAAAAAGAAAAAGAAAAACTGCCGAGCGATCTGGCGCGGGGAGCGGGGAGCGCTCGATTCAAGGTGAGTGGGGAGCGAGCGGAGAGCGACTTGGGAGCGATTAGCGGAGCGGACCAAGCTTTAAAGAGCGAAGAGCGGATTTCTCGGCCGCGCCGATCCGCTCACGTGGCCTTGTGTGTGTGTGTGTGTGTGTGTGTGTGTGTGTGTGTGTGTGTGTGTGTGTGTGTGTGTGTGTGTGTGTGTGTGTGTGTGTGTGTGTGTGTGTGTGTGTGTGTGTGTGTGTGTGTGTGTGTGTGTGTGTGTGTGTGTGTGTGTGTGTGTGTGTGTGTGTGTGTGTGTGTGTCACAAGAGCATCAAATTCTGCGGGCTTCCATTTCCAGAAAGTCGATCTGTGGGCATGCCACTCAGGCTGGAAAGGACGCTGGTCACACACCTCTCTGACTCTGTCATATGCTTGTGATTCATTTGATTTAAAACACATTTAACCCTTGAGAAACGTTTAATCCCTTCAGTGTCCAATGTTGGTGGGCGTGCTAGAGTGTATCATTATCCTTGTGCAACTGTAATGCACTTAGGCACTGAAGTCAGACCAGGATTTGGTACCTTTTAAAGGTGTAATCTGTCATTCAACTTTAAACAGGCTAACATGTTAACACTTTGAGTGCCACGCTGTTAATTTACCCTTAGAATGCCAGCCTTTCTAGTAGTTTCCGTGGTTGTTGCACTATGTTTGCGAAGCTGTGTGTGTGTTCTGTATTATAGCTGTAGAGACACGGTGTGGCCCATTTCGACAAACATTACTTGTAGTCCAGCATGGGAATAATAGTTTGTTTCCACACACTGTAGTTTGTAGTTTATTACACGCTAAACATTGTGCATTTCCTAGATAATACAGTATTTTTTCATAGATCGCGAGATAAACGCATTATGTGCAATAAGCCCAAACCGTTCTGGCTGATCCCCTGAAACCCTGAATACTCCCAAATCACAGGTATATGACTTGTATATATGTATCATCACAAAATCATCAAGGGGGGGGGGGTCGTTTTAACTCAAAACTATGATCGCGTTTGCCGAGCATGTTTTTCGTCCGGTGAAACACAGAACTGTGATTGTTAGAAAAACACGTTTTTAAGATTTGGTAAAATAGATATAGAATGTACCTTACCTTAGCCAGAAGGTATTCCAAAAAAAGTTAAATAAAAAAAACGTATCGCATCGCCATCGCGATTACCAGTCATGTCTATACACGTTTCGATGGTCAAATACGCTTATGCAACGGAATTCCGAGGCGAGGACTGTGAATTTCTGTCCCAGGAGAAGGAGGGGCTACTAACCGAGGAGAGAATGAAAGTGAAGCTGACTATCAGCCCAGAAGCCCCATGTAGTTCAGACACGGACGATACTGCCACCTGGTGATAGTCAGAATGCAGTTCCAATGTGTTGGGACGTGCCTAAATTATGCAGATCGCTCTGGGCAACTGTGTAGAGCGGGGATCAAAGTAAAAAGATCAAACGATCCAAAAACGACTTTTTACGTTTATGGCACTCAACGGTCGGCAGCCAAACACGTAAAAAGCCGTTTTTGGCACTGACTGTGTTAAATAGGTTTTGTTTTAATTCTCAAATTGGTTGAATGAGCTCTTGAGCTCTTGGTTGAAGGACTGTGTTTCAACCAAACCTGGGGTTTGAAAGCCTTTTGATGCTGTTCAAGTTTTCCTTACTTTTGAAATATCATAAACATGATTACTAAACCGTAATCATTACTCTGGGTTATGATGAGTCACGCTAGATAGTAAAGGCTTATTTTCAATCGTACATTTATCCAAGAATCTATGTGCTGCATACTGTACTGTCTAATTATACAGACAGCATAAACATTCTACCACATGTGATTCAGCTATTAAAGGGGGCAAGGGGCACTTCACCAAAAAACATTGATCTATTTTGCACATAATCTCACACACATCCAAAAGCTCGAAACCATTTTGCACACATTCATTTAGTTATTGAGAGTAAATGAGTTTGAATAATATTCCAACATTCCAACATTTATGGCCACCAGTGATGTTATCAGGAACATTGAATCCTTGTGTTAATTACAGAACCACAAAATGATGTAGACGAAAAAATAGCAATACCTTGCCTTATAGGGACTGCTACCTTATAATTTCATGTAATTAACACAACACAAGGATTCAATGCCATTGATGACATACTGGTGGCTCAACTCATTTACTCTCAATAACTGTCAAACCAAATTAACGTGTGCAAAACTGTTTAGAGTTTTAGTGATATTTTGTGCAAAATAAATCAACATTATTTTTTGGTGAAGTGTCCCTTTAATATTAGCAAATGCTGCAACAGGAGATACACTTGGGTCCAAGCTGTTCCCTAGCAAGGCAGCTCCACTGTATATGTAATATATATAATAGCCTACATGTGTATGGTCAATATACTGTAGTGTACTGTATGTTAGCAGGGGTAGTTAACACATTCCCTGCCACGGTTCTATCCATCAATGTAGGCTCACTGCCACCACTCTAAGCCTATGGAGATGTTCACCTTCTTTGCAGGGCTATAACTTTTTAAATTGTATTGCTAAATTGACATTACTATGGCCCATTCAACATCGATTATCTATCGTTCAGGATGTAGGAACGTTATACTTTTTCATTCATAGATTCTTCCAAAAATACCTTCTAGAATATAAGTATGTATTTATCGTTTTCTCCAGTAATTCCTAGAACGTGAGATATAGGCCTAAACGCATATATAGATGATCGATTGCAGTTTCTTTTCCATACACGCTATATTAAAAAATTCAACTGTACATGATCGTATACGTTATGCCTCATCATGCACGGATGAAAGGGGGGGGGGGGGTCGTTTATAATTCCGTGATCGTCAGTAAATGCTTTATGTAGTATGGGTTGATTTATTGATCAGATGGTTTGTAAATAAAGAAATGTACAATCGGCTTGAAAATAACGTTACCGTTCGCCGATGAGACTGGAGGAAAAAGATCCCACTTATTTGACGTCGATCTACTAGATCCATTTCCGGTTTGTATGGCGCAATAAACGCCCAAATCATATCGATTATTGAGTTATGGCAGCGATCCATATGCACGCCAGTGTTTGTCTGTAGTCCCGCAATGATATGTGACTGCCGGACGGATTTCCCAGATGAGTAAAATGAGTTGTACTACAGCTCACAGTTCCCTGTCTTCTGCCTTCTTCCCAGCTAAAGCAGTTGGAGATCGAGAGGGTGGAGAAATGGCTGAAGATGGTGAAGAAGTGGGAGAAGTACCAGAGCAGTGACAGGGTGAGTGAGACACACACAGGATATGACCTCATCATGACATACATGCTCCATGAGCAGTGACAGGGTGAGTGAGACACACACAGGATATGACCTCATCATGACATACATGCTCCATGAACGGGTTTAAAATAGAGATGCACCTGAAGTCCTAAACAGCCAATACTGAGTACTGATCTGATGCCTTACTTTTGCTGAACATCATATAGACCATTAGTTTGCAGTCACTGGACAAAAATATTGAGGTATGATACATTTTTCACCATTAGAGAGATCAAGCATCCTATAATATCAACAATGCTGAAAATCCATTCTCTGCTTTAATTCTTGACATATTACACAGGCTCTTTGTATCGGATTTTAGTTTTGGAGAAATTCTCTTACAGTTCCCTATTTTAGCCTGGTATCGGCTTGAGATCTAATACTAATATTGGTATTGGCAAATTGACTGTAAGCCTTCCCATTCAGTTTATGCATTAATTTATGCCCCCTCTCCCCTCCTCTCCCCTCCTATCCTCTCCTGTCCTTTCCGCTCCTCTCCTCTTCTCCTACTCTCCTGTCCTTTCCTCTCCTCTCATCTCCTCTGCTCTCCTCTCCTCTCCTCTCCTCTCCTCTCCTCTCCTCTCCTCTCCTCTCCTCTCCTCTCCTCTCCTCTCCTCTCCTCTCCTCTCCTCTCCTCTCCTATTCTCCTCCTCTCCTCCCCTCTCCTCTCCTCTGTTGTCCTCTCCTGTCCTCTCCTCTTCTCCACTCTCTCCTGTCAGATGGTGAAGAGAGTGTACAAGGGCATTCCCCTGCAGTTGAGAGGTCAGGCCTGGGCCCTAATGCTGGATGTTGAGAAGCTCAAAAAGGAGAACGAGGGCAAATATGAGGTGCTCAGAACTGAGCTGATTCGTTTTTTTTAGGCCTGTAACTGTATGTACACACCTGCATGTGTATACTCACACACACACACACACACACACACACACACACACACACACACACACACACACACACACACACACACACACACACACATAAACACACAAAAGCTGAAGGAAATATGAGATAAACGTTCCTCCACTTAATAATGGCTACCTAATGGAATCTGTGATGTTGAAGCCTATAATACCAGATGGTTGATATGTAAATCACATAGTGATTTTAACACAATGTGGCTGGCAGGTCCACACACACACACACACATTACCGTCCATACACATGTTCAACTGGATTAGCAAATTATTATAGTCCAGGTAAAGAAAATTCAGAGAGTTGTTTCTAAATATATTATACATGTTAGAAAATAGTTGCTGAAAACATGTGAAAAGACTGAACTATTTAGAACTGAAGAGCCGACTCTTAAACATGGAGCCATCCTTAGCATAACCACTACATAACACTATATACTAGGGCTGACCTTCGAAAAAAATTATTGGAATTCGAAGCTTCGGGGCCGAGATTCGATTTTTATTCGAAGCTTCAAGATTAAAAAAGAAATAATAATAATAATTTATTTTTATTTAATTTAAAAAAAGATATGTATGTTGTGGGACTTGTACAGGACTTTGTTCAACTTTGTCAGTGCTGTAAAGTTTTAACCTTTTTAAATCTTAGACAAACAAAACACTTTGCTTTCATGAAATATTGTAAGCCGTCATTTGAGGCTTTATAAAAGCAGCACAATGAACACAAATCTGTCAGTGCCGAGTCCGACCTCATCTTAAATAACAAACAGCATAGCTTGTTGTAGTTAACAAAGAGAGGCAGAGTTGATTGTGCAAAAAAAAATAACAATTTAAAAAATAAAAATAAAGAAAATGATAATCAAATTTTATTTTCATATTCGAATCCCATGCCCATCGAACGAAGCTTCGAAGTATTTAAGACAGCCCTACTATATACAAACTAGAGTGCATTGGCATTGTTCTCCTAGAGTTAACAGTAGCTCAAAAGTGTAGCTAGCTAGTCAATTAGTCAAGCTAAACAAGTAGGGTCTATTTGATAGATTTGGTAGTTTATAGCATATATAGCGATTTAATGGAAAAATTTAATGGCACTTGAGCTGAAAGGGAGCTGTCAATCAAGTGTGATCTGACCACGCCCCACATCCTGAGAAATTGTCTGAGCAGCCAGATGAGCTGTGTTTGGGCTGGGTTTTATAATGGTTATTACCGCTTTTAATCATTAAAATTTCTGGGTGGTTATTGTCTGTGGTGTGGTGAGACAAACTTAGAACACATAATTATTTTTACTTTCCCCCGAGCTTTTCCAAAAGCAGACTAGATTAGACCAGTGAGAGGAGAACATGCAGAGGGGGGGGGGGGGGGGTAATAGAGAGGACACAAACATTGAGTAATAAAACGTAACATCTTTTAACAGAGGTGTTTATGTTCACTTTGTACGTTTAAAAATGTGCTTCATGATAAAGATCAGGCACGATGAGTAATGTAGACATGCTTTAAACATTACAAGATATAATATGTTCACAGAGATATGCTCAATAAAGTGCAGACCCCAAGGCTTAAAAGGGCATTTCACCCAAAATAAAAATAATTATAAAAAACGTATTTCCCTCTACCCAGAGTGCTATCTATCCATCCAGTTCGCTTTGTTGTGATTCTCCTCATTTTGGAGATATCACTCCAATACAATGGATCTGAATGGCACTCAAAGCTCCCCAAAAATACACTACTCAAAAGCAATGTCTCTTACCAGAAATCATGACCTGGTTACTCAAGATAATCCACAGACAATACACATAGACAATATACCATACATATTCATTACTATGGGGGGTGTAGTTTGGTAGAAAATAGTTCCCATATGAAACTGCTCACAGTAAGGTGTGTGAATTATTTTAAGTAACTGGGTCATGATTTCTGGTAAGAGACATTGCTTTTGATTTTTTTCAAATAAATTATTTTGGTGCTTTGAGCGCCACAAAACATTGTATTGGAGTGATGGCAGATATCTCCAAAACTAGGAGAACCATACCGAAACAATCTGGATGAACAGATGGCACTCTGGGTAAAAGGGAAAATGTGTTTTTATTTAAATTAATTGGATCTGGGGGTCATATGGTTTGGATTATCAACTGTCAAAAGATTATACATATTGATACTATCAATAGGATGTAACAAGGGGACAACACATTTGAAATGTCATCATGATCGCACAAGCTGTTGACTTCATGTTATTCGTTTTGTGAGAATATCGCAAATTACTAATTCTGTGATTTAACGGGTCAGGAGATCCAATATGCTGCCTGATGGCACTAAAGGAAAGGCACCAGAGGAAGGGTCACCGAAATCAATAGGATTCTTCCTCTACATGGGGCGGCTACGTGGCGTAGTGGGCAAGACGCTCGCCACGAAATGCTGGAGACGCTGGGCTCGTCGGTTCGAGCCCAGCGCTCCACATTTGCTTTCAGTTTAGCTGGTCGTCCGTACTAATACACATTGGCCGTATTAGGGGGTGGGAAACTGATGGGTGGGGATCGGGCGTTGTGGACAGCGACTCCTACAGGTCGGTTGGTGCGCCTGCGCAGTAGAATCAGGAAGTGTCGGGGGCAGCGTGAGCCTCCCACGCGTTACTCCTCGCCACTGAGAGATCGAGCTGCGCAGGTGAAAAGATGCGACTGCTGTTACCTCAAGTACCGGAGGGGACTTGTGCTATGTATGACTTAGTCCATATTGCAGCCGGCTTGTGGGAGGCAAGAAACAGTGTCCGTGACAGGGGAGGGTTGAATTGGATGATACGAAATTGGGATGGGAGAAAATATAGAAAAAATGGGAGAAAAAGTGGATAAAAAAAATAAAAAGATTCTTCCTCTACATTTACATTTAGTCTGTTGGCCTAATGGTGGCACTATGGAAGACGTCATGGGGTCACCAATATTAAAAGATGTCTTGACATTTTATGGCAATTATCCAGCCATTACTTTTCAAGATATCTCGTTCATAGACAGACAAACAAATGTGGGGGTAGAAACATAACCTCCTTGGCGGACATAATTAATGTGTGTGTGTGTACTGTATGTGTGTGTGTTTGTGCGTGTGTGTGTGTGTGTGTGTGTTTGTGTGTGTGTTTACTGTATGTGTGTGTGCATGTGTGTATTTGTGCATGTGTGTGTGTACTGCAGGGCTATTCAACTGGCGGCCCGCGGGCCAGATCCGGCCCGCGGGATGATTCTGACCGGCCCGCCAAAGATTACATGATAATAATTTTTTTTTTTTTTTTTTTTTTTTAATTTTTTTTTTTTTTATATATATTCTTTTCATGTCAACGTTAACACGCACAATTTAGCCAAAAGTCACTCAATTAATGACAGATTTCATTGATAAATTGAGGGAAAACTTTGCAAGTCGATTTGATGAATTTGACATGTCCAGAGAATTGATGCATTTTGTGAGCAACCCATTTGCCAATGTAGCTGCTATTTCCACAAAAGGACAAGAGTTCCTTGCATCACTTCACATTGATGAAGGTCTCCTGCAACTTGAAATAATTGACATGCAAGCATCATCTGCTCTGAAGCAGGCACTTGAGAATGAATCCACCACAACATTTTGGATAAAGTGTATTCATGTCAAGACATTCCCCAAAATAAAAACGCTGGCAATATCTGTGCTAACAATGTTTGGCTCAACATACACCTGTGAATCCAGTTTCTCTCACATGAATGCCATTAAAACAAGCAACCGTGCCTCATTTGCATCACTGTTTGCGGGTAGCCCTCACTTCCTATGAACCCTCTTTCTCTGCCATTGCCCAGTCAAATAAGTGCAATCGCTCTCATTAGATGTGTGTATGCAGGGGCGTAGCTGGGGGGGGGGGGTAGCTTAGGATGATTCCAAGGGCTGGGGGGGGGGCCCAACATTTTTTTTTTTTTTTTTTTTTTTTTTACTAGACATCACTCACGTGTATTATTGATGCTCTCATTGATACTATGTTTGTTTCTGAAGTGTGTGTGTGTGTGTGTGTGTGTGTGTGTGTGTGTGTGTGTGTGTGTGTGTGTGTGTGTGTGTATATAGAGAGAGAGGGGGGGCTTTGGTAGACTATTGCATTGGTCCATTCATTGAAGATGAACGCAATGCGACATCCTTTACTAGGCTCACCCACCAACAGTGCAGGTGCTGAACTGCTGATCCGAATGTATAGGTAAAAACCATATTATGCGTTTTCATCAATAAAAAAATTGCCAAAGAAAATTCCGCTCGCGCGCTTACGCACGCTCGCATTCACTGGGGGCCTACAAATAAATTCTTTCATGGGGCCCAGAATCTGGAGCTACACCCCTGTGTGTATGTAGGCTAGGCCTGTCTGCCCCCACCCCCCTGATGTTTGAGAGTTAAGAGTGGACAATAAGTGCTAATAAGATGCTGTGATTTGCTGTTGTTGCACAGACATGAAGCACTTTTTCATAAGCTCAGCTGCACTATAAATGTGTTTTTTTGTTCAAGTGTTGATGTTAGAATGTTCAGATGCACATCATGCACTTGTTTGTTTTTTATTTTATTTTTATATTGAAATGTTGAAGAGGAGATGTTGCAGTTGTTGCACAGTCATAAATGAAGCACTTTCTGCAGGAGATGTTGCAGATGTGGCACATAAATGAAGCACTTTTTTTGAAAAGTATACTACTTTTGCAATGTAGTTAAATAAAAGTTGTGAAAATGTGGTTGCGTGTTGTGTCAAGTGTACATATATTCATAGCACGGGGAGGCGCCGTGGCAGTCCGGCCCCTGGCCCCTTGGGTTTCTGACAATGTGGCCCCCTGAACAATTTAGTTGAATAGCCCTGGTGTACTGTATGTGTATGGGGGATCAAACAGGTCGCAGACCTAAACCCATCACAAGCGCCTGCAATCTGACATCAAACGTTAGACCTGTTTGATCCCCTGTTTGATCCCCTGTGTGTGTGTGTGTGTGTGTGTGTGTGTGTGTGTGTGTGTGTGTGTGTGTGTGTGTGTAGGTGAGCCAATCTGATCGATGGTCTCCTTTGTCTTCTTCTCAGAGAATGAAAGAGCAGGCTAGACTGTACTCTGCTGAGATCAAACAGATCGACCTGGACATCAACAGGACCTTCAGAAACCACATCATGTTCATGGATCGCTTTGGAGTCAAGTGAGTTTCACTGGGTGCACCTCACTTGACCAGCCGCAGCTGAGGCTCTGTTTCCAGCTGGCCCTGCAACTGCTGTGAAAGTGGTTTCCATTAGAGGTTAGGGGTTGAAAATGATTTCTGCTGAGACTTCCATGAGAGCTAGATTAAGTTGGCAATGCACTACTAAATGCAACAGCATGGTGTGGAAACAACAAAACCTTGTTAGTGGTCTATTATATGTATCCATGAAGGAATTCAAACAGTTGGGCAGTAAAAGAAAATAGCATATTTTTACAACTGCATATCTGATTTTTTAAATGCCGGTTTGGATAAGTGGTTAGTTTTGTTTTATGATTTCATATGAACAGAGTCCCCCTGTAAGGTAAATCGACAAGTTGTCGATTTTTAAGTACACCCTTGTTTGTTTCTGCCCGAAAAACTGTTAGAACCAATAACGTAGCCTGTGCTGTAACCCCCAAAAGTAACGTCAAGGTCCAGCGGTTGGAGACAGTGAAGAAGGTCCTTTAGAAAAAGAGGCCTTTGTATTCATACTCCTGATACAGTTAAACCAACAGCCTACATGAACAGTTGGCCTCTTCCTTCTTCGTCTTTGACTAAGTGAAGGTAATAACGTACACGTGGATCGTAGAAAGAACCACCATTCGCTGTGGGCTCTGAATTAAATAAGGAAATCATAGCCTGTATGTGCTCCCTATGAAACTGTTCCTCTACTGGTACGAGTGTTCCCTCGCATCTACAGTTCAAGTTTCTTTAATAGTTGTCATACAGAAGTACAGAATACTTTTGTACAAAATGCTTCTTACTGTTGCGCTCCAGAGACTGTGCATGACAAGATAAGTATGAAATAAAAACATAGTAAAAATTAGAAGTAAAAAAGAGGTCACAGTGTTCAGTTTAGACATATGTACAATGTTCGTAGACGTAGTTACCATACAATATACAATACTGTGCAGTGTACTAATATACAATACTATATAGTGCAAGGCATAAATGGACGAGGTGCAGTTTAGGTACAATTCACAGTAGGTGTACGAGTTGTAGTGCAAATCCTTTATCAATAAATATAAAGTGTAAGTGTGTTTGTGTGATCTAAAGTGTGGAGAGTGGGTGCTGCAGTGTGTTGTTTGTTTGAGTGAGTGTGTGCTTGTGGGTGTGTGTGCTGTGTGCATTTGATGGTTGTTGCATAGTGATTATTGTTCGTTTAGCGATTATTGTTCGTTTAGCAGCCTGATGGCCTGGGGATAGAAGCTCCTTCTGAGTCTTTCTGTGCTCGCCATAAGACTCCGGTATCGCTTGCCTGACGGCAGCAGTTCAAAGAGGCAGTTGTTCGGGTGGCTCGAGTCCTTAATAATTCTCTTAGCCTTCCCCTTGCACCGCTTGTTGTAAATGTTCTGGAGGGTGGGAAGCCCCCCTCTAATTGTGCGTTCGGCTGAACGTGTCACTCTTTGTAGTCTGCTACGGTCTTGTGCAGTGCTATTCCCAAACCAGGAGGTGATGTTGCCGGTCAGGATGCTCTCTATTGTACATGAGTAGAAGTTCCTAAGGATCTTCTGACTGACTTGGAACTTCCTTAGGCGCCTGAGGAAGTAGAGGCGTTGTCGTGCCTTCTTCACAACACTGTCAATGTGTGTGGTCCATGTCAAGTCCTCGGATATGTGGGCTCCGAGGTACTTGAAACTGTTCACTCTCTCAACTGGTGCCCCGTCGATGCTGAGGGGGCTGTAGTCCTTGACCCCCGACCTCCTGAAGTCCACAATCATCTCTTTTGTTTTGCTGACATTCAGGGAGAGGCAGTTCTCCTGACACCACTGTGACAGGTTCTCTACCTCTTCCAGGTAGGCCCTTTCGTCGTTGGCAGAGATCAGGCCCACCACTACTGTGTCATCAGCAAATTGGATGTATCTCTCCCATCCAAAGATAGTCTGCCACTGAAGTATCCTGCGTAGGAAGACGGCCTTTGATAGAATAGTATTTTCTTCAATGTTGCGACCCCGGTGTCATCATCATCATCAAACCTTTATTTGAATAGGCAGGTTAATTAAGAACAAGTTCTTATTTTCAATAATGGCCTATTTGGGGGTAAAAAGCCCCCTAGGGGAAAGGGGATGGGGGATAAAATAAAATAAATAAAAATAAAATACAAAGGAACATTATTAAAAAGGCAGGACATACATACAGAGCAACAACTGAACTGAACAACAACTGGTGGACAACAGAACAATAGTGGCAGCATGGTGTTAGCACATGGAGAAACATCTACATGAGTGCTCTAGGGAGTTTGTTAAAGTTTCCTTAAACAATCGAATTGAAATAAACGTTTCCATATTTAAGGTTTTTTGTAGTGTGTTCCAGCTATCAGCTGCTGCGTACTGAAAGGAGGAACGGCCTTGTGAGGAGTTGGCATGGGGGGCATTTACCAGGATATGTGTGGCTGACCGGGTGTGGTAATTTGGGAGTGGACGAGGGTGGACTAGGCGAGTAAGGTAAGGGGGATTACGGCCTAGAAGTGTTTTATATACAAAGGCCAGCCAGTGGATGTTGCGTCTAATCTCCAGGGAGGGCCAGTTTACTAGGGAGTATAGCTCGCAGTGGTGGGTCCTGTAGGGGGCATTGGTAGCGAAGCGAATGGCGGAGTGATATAGGATATCTAAGCGCTCTAGATCACCTTTACGGGCCCAGCGGTAGATTACATCGCTAAAATCAAATAGCGGCAGGACAGTTATCTGGACCAGGGTGAGTTTAGCAGATCTAGTGAAGGAGGAACGGTTCCTATACAGAAAGCTAAGCCTTGCTTTGACTTTGGCCTGCAGTTTAGTTAGGTGTTCAGAGAAGGAGAGTTTGGGACCAGAGGTGTACAGGACTGTGTCATCAGCATAGAGGTGAATTAGGGAGTTTCCAGCGAACTGGCCTATGTTGTTTATATAGATGGAGAAGAGGATTGGAGCTAGTAAGGAGCCTTGGGGGACCCCCTTAGAGATGGATAGGGACTGGGTTAATAGGTTGTCGGTTTGTATTGACTGAGTGCGATCAGAGAGGTAGTTCTCGAACCATGCTACACTGTGATTAGTGACACCAATGTCTCTCAGCCGCTCCAAAAGCTGTTCATGATCCACAGTGTCAAAGGCCTTGGCCAGATCTATAAAGGCAGCAGCACAGTAGAGTTTGGAGTCAAGGGCATTGAGGACATCATTGAGGACTTTCATCGTAGCAGTCTCACATCCATGCCCTGAGCGGAAGCCAGATTGGTTTTCCGAAAGTATGTTGTAGGTTTCTAGAAAGCTTGTGAGTTGTTATCAAACTAGTCTCTCTAGCACTTTTGCTATACAGGGTAAAATTGAAATTGGGCGGTAGCAGTTGGAGTCAGTATTATTTCCTCCTTTGAACAGGGGCCGTACCAGGGCTGCTTTCCAAGCAGAGGGCAGTTCTGCTGTATGCAGGGATAGGTTACATAGATGGGAAATAGGTTCAGCAATGATGGGGGCTGCAGTTCTGTAGAAAAGGTGGTCTAACCCGTCAAGGCCAGGAGGTTTCTTGGGGTCGAGTTTGCTGAGTACTTCTAAAACGTCCTTCTCAGTAAATTCCTGCAGTGCAAAACTGTGATGCGTGGCTGGATTAGGGGCACGAAGGTTGGATGGTGAGGCAGGTGGCACTGTAGGGCTGAGGGGCAAGGGGTTGCCTCAGGCTGTAGGAGAGAGAGAGAGAGAGAGAGAGAGAGAGAGAGAGAGAGAGAGAGAGAGAGGAGGGGGGGCGGGTGTGTTTGGAACCTAAGCCAGTAACAGAGTGATGTCACTGACAGCTTAATAAACCACAGGCTTGCTCTGCAGGAGCAGTGGAAAATGAGGAGGAGCAGAGACTCATGACACAAAAGCCTTCATCACTAAACAGAAGTCAGCAGCAGCCCTAAGAATGAGCCCTTATATAGCAGGAAAAAGCATGAGTGGCGGACACTGTAGCTAGGTTCAGAGGTCACTGTAGAGTGGTGGACACTGTAGCTAGGTTCAGAGGTCACTATAGAGTGGCGGACACTGTAGCTAGGTTCAGAGGTCACTGTATAATTGTGTTCTATGTTCAGAGAGGTCACTGTAGAGCAGGGGTGGGCAACTTTGTATATGGTGAGAGCCACTAAATGTCCACACTCAATCTGGGGGGCCGCATTGTTTATCGGCAGTCCCGCCAGTAGTACCCCATCACTCAAATAGCCCATAATAGTCACAGATACGATAAATAAGGCATATAAACTATTATAATTTGTTGTAACTTTGTTTTTATTCCATTTCAAACGCATTTAGTAATGCTTAATTTCAACTTTATGAATTTATAAATACAGCTGAATTTGAAAGTATTGCTGTGTAACCCAAATATATACAAAAATGACAAATTATAATTAAGGCTTCTATTAAAATAAATGTATGAACTTAAAGCCCACTGCTCAACAAACACAAAGCAGCATTCCTGCTGCATTTCACTACAACAGTAAATCAAAAGTGCAATAATAAATTATTTTGTTGTATAAACTTTTATCCTACTACTAAACAAAACATTCCTGAGTGCCTCCCATTGACCCTTTATCAAACTGGCATGACATTCACCCTCCCCCACAGTCGGTCAATAATGGTTCTGTCTTTAATGAGACACTTGTGGTCTCTCCTGTTGGCGCACAATAGAAGGAATGTCAACTTCAATGTTTGTGCATGCGATCTGCATCAGATGAAATAACGTTTCATTTTTGTGTGCGCGCGCACATTTGTGTGCATGCGCACATTTGTGCGCGTACTTCTGCTCAGAAAAGTGCTGGGACGGCGTGGTACCGCGTGGCATGACCACTGCACCCCTGATTATTAGTGACCCACAATAGATGGAAGTTATGTTAGCGAACTTACCTGATGTATAATGCAGTGCAGCATTGCACACTCAACGCCACTCTGCCTTAGAACCCCGGCGAATCCTGTGTGTTTTCCTTTCATTGCGGGTGCTCCATCGGTAACAACAGCGGACAGTTTATCAAACCCCCCATATTGCTGCACGGCATTTTCAACAGTGTTGAATATGTCCACACTAGGGCTGACCCCTATTAGTCGAATAGTCGACTAGATCGAAAGGAGCCATAGTCGACTGCCAACCTGTTGTAATAAAAAAAAATATATAATTTTTTTTATATTGGCCTGGGGCCGCATGGAGCGTCGGTGCGGGAAGTCAAAGTAATATTTTCACATGTTTCATTTTTTTTATAATTTCATATAAATGTACATACTGTTGGTATATTTATAACATGAATTCATGGATTACATTATCGCTGTACAGAATTACTCTTCATTCCTGAGTGTGATCATTTTCTCTCCTCTTCTCCTCTCCTCTCCTCCTCTCCTCTCCTCTCCTCTCCTCTCCTCTCCTCTCCGCTCCTCCCCTCCCATCCCCTCAGGCAGCAGTCTCTGTTCCATGTCCTGTCTGCATACTCCGTCTACAACACAGTGAGTTTGTCACACACCTTATCCTAACATTGCAGTTGAGCTATTATTTATGTTGATCTTGATGGTACAGTATTCCAGTATTCAGAGCATCCTCTTTCTGAGCAGACTGGAGAGTCTAAGCCTCATCACTTGATCTTTGCTCCCAGGAAGTGAGCTACTGCCAGGGAATGAGTCAGATCGCTGCCCTGCTGCTCATGTACATGAATGAGGAAGATGCCTTCTGGGCCCTTTCACAGCTGCTGACCAATCAGAAACACGGCATGCACGGTGAGCTGACAGAGGCTATTCTTTAGGAGTTCATTACTGAGTGCCTCCTCTGTGGTTCTGGAAGAAAATCTACGTACTTACTGTACTTATTCCTCTTCATCCCCTATGGGACATAAGTCTGCAATGAGATCTCTCCGTCACATTGTGTCCTTGGCAACGTGTTGCACCCCTCTCTCCCCATGACAGGGTCATCTTGTCCAGCTCCTCTGTCGCAGTTCTGCGCCAGGTGCTTTTGGGCCTCACAGGTTTTATTTTGCCTGGCGGTGTCCTTAGATAAGCCACAATATTATTTACTTTACAACCTAGAAGCCAGTGGGTCGCTGAGATCATAAAACGGTTGCATAGATTTTTTTTTGTGCTCGTTAAAACCAGGAAACCGGCGACAACCAATAGTTACTATGTTGATTTAAAATAAAATACAGGCAACAGTTTTACAATTTGGAGACCCGTGGGTTTCATGTTTCATGGTCAAATGATTGTGGCTAATGTTAATTTTTTCCAGAGACGACAGATTTAGAGGCAATTGTTCCAGAACCAGAGGGGGGGGGGGGGTGGCTGTGGAGACCTTATGTATACACAATTACACATAGTCACCATCATTTCTACGTTGCACATGAGCTGGTGTGGGGTTACATGCAGATTAAAACTGACAGTTCTTCTCATTCCCTTGAAGGATTCTTCATCCCCGGGTTCCCTAAACTGCTGCGTTTCCAGGCACACCATGATCAGGTCTCTTCCAAGCTCATCCCCAAGCTAAAGAAACATCTGGTGAGGTCACTGCTTCAGCTGTTATGCAACAGATTCATAGTTTTCATAATGGGGGGAAACATCTGACATGGAAACAACAGCAGTCATCCTGATACAGTATGTGATCGCGTCAGTGTGCATCGGTTGGAGGATGCTATTTTGTAGATTGTGTACACTGTCTTTCCATGATCTCATTATCTCTCTCGCTCTCTCTCTCTCTCTCTCTCTCTCTCTCTCTCTCTCTCTCTCCATATATATATATATGTGTGTGTATGAATATATCCCTCCCCCTTCAGGACAGAGAGCAGATGACGGCAGGGATTTACAGTACCAAATGGTTCCTTCAATGCTTCATCGACAGGGTGAGACACGGGTGTTCCTTCCCCCAGTATAGTAAATTCATTCAATCATATATTATGATTACAATGAACAACAACCATTGATGAATTCAGTGTTGAAGAAAGAAGCTGTCTCATGACATTTGAGCTACTGGAGGGACATTAACAGTTCTTGGGCTAAACTGCTATTAGTGTACTCGTGCCCACAATCCTGTGGCTGTGGTGGTGGCTGTGGTCTGGCAGGGGGAGGCCGCTGTCAGGCCTGCTGAGCTCCACCACAGAGATGGGCCTGTGCTCTGGTCTGGGACAGTACCAAACAAAACCCCCTGACTCCAACTGGATCTAGGGAGGAAGGGGAAGCAGAGATATGCGAAACCACTGGCATAAACAAGTCGAAATGGCTTGCAATCAGGCTGAGATGTAGGAGTATAGGAGCGAGCTTCAATCATAATATCATATATAGCCTATAGTTTGAGGTTGACTTATCGATTTGATAGGCTTATTAATTGGCATTGTATTTGAGATCATCGATAATCAACAGATCTTATGGCCAACTGGGAGCGATTTCTTTAGTTTTGCAGGGATTTATATTATTGGAACTCTATTAATTTACCATGTGAATTATCTTTAAAGCATGTATTTTTTACATACACTTCTATGTTGCATGCCATGTGAAATATAATAACAACAACAATAATAATGATGATAATAATAATAATAATAATAATAATAATAATAATAATAATAATAATAATAATAATAATAATAATAATAATAATAATAATAATAATAATAATAATAATAATAATAATAATAATAATAACTAAGTTATTAATAATATTAGGTGAATCCATATTGATATTAATAGTAATGTTAATATGAATAAATTACTAATAATTTGACATCTTCATCACTGGCTGATTAATCAGTTTATTTCCCCGCTACTAAAACTCCATAATGGGTGGATAATAATGGTGTGGTTTATCTCTGTGTAGACACCTTTCACCCTGACCCTGCGTCTATGGGACATCTTCATCCTGGAGGGAGACAGGCTTCTCACTGCTATGTCCTACACCATCCTGAAAATACACAAGAGTAAGGACAGGAAACAATGTGTTCATGTTGTTATTTGTATGTATATGTATTTATATTGTACTTTATGTCATTCATATTATTTGTATATTATCATATTATTGAATATATGGTATCTTATAGAGTGTGTGTGTGTGTGTGTGTGTGTGTGTGTGTGTGTGTGTGTGTGTGTGTGTGTGTGTGTGTGTGTGTGTGTGTGTGTGTGTGTGTGTGTGTGTGTGTGTGTGTGTGTGTGTGTGTGTGTGTGTGTGTGTGTGTGTGTGTGTGTGTGTGTGTGTGTGTGTGTGTGCGTGCGTGCGTGCAGAGCGCCTTCTGAAGATGTCTCTGGAAGATCTGAGAGAGTTCCTGCAGGAGAGGATCGCTCAGACCTTCCTGTACAGTGATGACATCATCATAGAGCATCTGCAAGCCTCCATGACGGAGCTCCGCAAGATGAAGCTGGACCTGCCTCCTCCAGGTACAGTGGGCCTGCTTAATGGCATATCTCTCCATCTGCACAGAGAGACTCAGAAGAAGCTTCTATCCCCAGGCCATCAGGATGCTAAATGCTAAATGACAATAACACTATGTAACAAACCATCAAATACACTCACAGCACACACATCCACACGCACACATTCACTTTAAACAAACAACTCAAACAACAACTGCAGCACCCACTTTACCCACTTTAGACACCTAACACACTTTATATTTATTGGTAAAGAATTTGCACTACAAATCATACCTCATCACACCTTACTGTAAATTGTACCTAAATTGTACCTCATCCCATTTCTGCATTGTACTGTATATTGTATTGTAACTCAGTTTCTTTTCTACTCTGCATTGTATATTGTATGTACATTGAACACTTTTGTCTACGTACTTGACTTCTATTTTATACTTATTATATTTATTTTATACTTATCTATTTTTATCTAGCACAATCTCTGGAGCAAAACAGAAAGAAGCATTTTATATAAAAGTACTTTGTATAACTAATAAAGAAACTTGAAACTTGAACTTGGCATAAAACTAAAGCTCCCCCACATGATCAGTGGCAAGTACCCAGTACCCTTGCAGTGCTACCCTTGACGTGCTACCCTTGCAGTGCTACCCTTGCCGTGCTACCCGCTGCACACAAAGTTCAACATATTCAACTTTGACTGCATTTGCGGCTGACCTTTCAAAGCACTACCAATGAGATTACAGCTTTATGTATTTTCATCCTCTCTGTGTTCCAGAATTTATAACACCACATTAAAACCTCACCATGATCTTAGCAGGGGGGGGGGGGGGGGGGGGGGTATTGCAGAGCTAATAGTATTCCATGGTAGCCTTCCTGCTACCGTGTGCGCTTCCATGAGGACGTGTTGACTAGATATCTTCACTCTACCCAGCAGTGAGCAAAGCGCAGAACACTGATCATGTGCAGGTGGCTTCGTTGACAGATACATACCCTTGCTGCCGTCAGAATAAAACCTCTGTTCTTCCCAGGGAAACAAGACGAGTTACCTCGGAAACCCCTGGGCCTGGAGCTGCCGCTGGTACTGAGCCCAGTCAAGCCACCTAGAGTGACCTCATCCTCTAACGGCGGCCGGGCCGGTGCAGGCCTGAGCCTTCACATCATCTCCCACCAGCCTGACGGCATATCCCCAGACCAGAGCCCCTCCAAAGACCCCCGAGACCTGGATGCTCTGTATGAGGAGGAGGCCCCCCTGCCTTCTCCAGACACCATCCTCATCCACAGCCAGGCCCTGCTCACCCCTGACGGCTCTCCTCTGACGGGGCCTCCCCCTTACCAACCGCCAGGGAGCGATGTTGTGAGAAATGGCCACCAGTTACCCTCTGGACCACCTTCACTAGTCGACACGGGGGAGGAGGCCGTGGCTCCATCGAGCCCAGTGGTGACAGAACCGCCGCTCAACACAGACACACGTTCAGATCGTCCCACAGAGGACGAGACGCCGGCGGCCCACGCGGCTCTCGGCTTCACCCAGTCCTCCAGCAGGGTCCCCAGGACTCAGTCTGCACCCGTAGCCCAGGCTGCTGCGTGTCCTCCTCCCGGCCTGCCCCAGTCTGAGAGCCTGTCAGTGGCAGAAAGGGCGGAGGACAGTTACCTGGCACAGCTGCTGGAGCAGGCCTCCACCATGCCCACCAACATGCCCCAGGACACGGGAGGAGGAGGAGCAGCAGAAGAGACTTAGGAGGAGCAGACCAGACAGACAGACTGTCGCTGCCATCAGCTGCTGCAATAAGACTCCCTCTAGAACACTAGAGCATTCTACATCAGGCCATCTGTGCTTTTCTGTCTTTGTGAAAACATGACTTGGAGTGGCCATTGTTACATGGACTGATGTTGTCAGTAGGGAAGCTGCCGCACGACAGACGCTGGAGCGTCAATGGACAGCAAACTATTATTAGCCCTTTATAATGACAACAGCTCGTTTTCTTTTGTAGTTTTGTAATGTGTCGTCAAAGCACTGTTTTTTGCGAAGACAGCTTTTGTATAATGTTTGCTAGCAGAGTCATAGTTTTATTTTTGGTAATTTTAGTTTTTCTTGTTATAGAATGCCTTATTTGGATCTGCTTCAGTTCTGGTGTTGTAGTTCCGATAGCAGAATAGCAGAAGAAATGGAGCAATTTGACACTAAAGGGATGGGTGGGCATGATGACACTAATGATGTCATGATTAAACTGTATGAAGGAATAGGGCTGAAACATAAAACCTCCAAAACCGAACAAGATGCCTCTGTGAGCTGGCTCACTATTGTCATGATTGTAAACATAAAGATTGAAAACTATTATCACAAGGTGGCAAAAAGTCTTATTTTGAAGAGAAACGGTAAGTGACTACGGTAATGTTTTCTTTTTCTTTTGAAGAGAATTAGTGTAAGCTGCTTTTATAGGTCAATAATTTATTGTGTATCCACTAAACCTATCAGGTTCCAAGATTGAAGATTAATCTCCTTTGGGTTATGTTTTCAATAGATTGGAATATTTACTGTAATATTTTGTTGAACTCTTGAAATGGTGCAGATTAAGATGAAAATAAGTGTCTGCTTTCTTTTTTTTCTATCTTACTCAAATGTATTTCTGGGTTTTGAGACTGTGGATGTAAATGCCCTTCTGTTACTAATGTGTTTGGGAATGTACAGTGCTGTAGGAGCTGTAGACGAGAGATGTTCAGGTTTCCACTCTGGAGCGATCAAAATATTTAGGTTAGAAACAGTGCTTTAGCGCCATGGTTAGAAATAGTACAGTACATGACTGACATCTAGTGGATTGTTTAGGTTAAGCATGTTTTCGTTAGTATTTTTGTCTGGTAAATACAACGGTATAGAATTATTTAGATCCATTAAAATGTGGCTTATTTAAGCATAAAAAAAAACCTGTCGCAAAGGTTTGCAGTATTAAGGCCACTATTTCAGAATCTTGTGATTTTATTTTCCAAACTATCTTATTATTTAATTTAGACACAAGTCGTACATTTTAGTCTTTAAACTAAAACCTAATCTGAACACATGCTAAATAAAAAGAATAAATTCCTTTTATCATTTTCTGAAAGCTCCTGGTTGTCTTCAAGGTAGGCTACTATTATGCACTTTATCTTGCTATCCACACACACACACGCGCACACACACACACACACACACACACACACACACACTAATTACTTAATGTAAAGTAATGGCTGGATAATTGCCATAAAATGCCAATCACTCTTTTGGTAGCCCCAACAACAACAACAACAACATAGGAAGGTAATTTTGTATCTTTTACATATTTTTGTTAAAGGCCTACATTAACATTAATTTTGTATGGAATCTGAAAGTGAAACGAGTGCAGGAGTATGAATAGCCATTGAATGCTATGAAACCTGAAACTGTCCATGATTGGGATATCAATACAGCTTTTGACAACAGCTGGCTTTGTGTCTGTCTTTGTTTTTGGTGAGAGTGGAGATGCTATTTAAAATACACAGGACATTGATTGAATTATGCATGATATGATATCAATGTAAAACAAACATGAGAATAGCAATACTAAATAACCATTAATAAAAAAAAAAAAATCTGTTTGTTTTTTTGCCATATCAATTGTATTCACATATTATGGTACATCTTAAACTTTCTTAACCATCATAAATCATACTATAATGATTTATAATGATATAATGTTTACAATCATTACCAGTGTAAACAAACATAAAACAGATCCAAAATACACCAAATACGATTTTAGTTTTTGAATATACAATTTTAAACTCAGACATATCTGTTGTCTAGTGTTCATTTCCTTTTCAAGAGCTCAGTCAATCAAATAGAGAATGAAAATACCCTATACATATCCCTATTTTGTGGTGGTGGGGCAATTGCTTATGTTTGGATCACTGATTGGGCCTTGTACTGTAGCACCCACTAATAATTCCCCAATAATGTAATACATTAATGTAATAAAATGCCCTGACTGATATTGTAATAACATTTTAATTACATTTACATGTAGTCATTAAGCTGAATATTTTATCCATATGATATTGTAATAACATATAATGTATTACCTTATAATTTGAGAATTTATTACATTTTCAGGTTGATTTTTTTTTCCAAACTGATGATGACGGATAATGTAATACTATGTTTATTTTCCAGAGTTTTACATTTTGTGTTTTATCACCTGTTAACATCAAGACTGGCTGGTTTGATACTCAAACCCTTGATGCCTTACAGACATGTAGTCAACAGATGTTCTCCATACTGTACCAGTGTTATTTACAGTTGAATCTAGCCCCCCCCCCAACAACACACATGCATACACACACACACATACACACATACTCACATTAAAGTAAGGTGTTGCCAGTTTCGTCAGTCCGTGTGCTCCAATGTCTTAAATTTTCAACAAAACACTGCCTAATGTCATCTACATGTTACATCCCACCTGGTCCTGCTCATTTCCCCCCACCAGTTCATGGACTTATCCCTCCACCCATGCATGGACTTCTCCCCCCACCTGTTCATGGACAATTCCCCTCACCTGCTCTTGGACTACCCTTTGTGTTCTCCCCCTCTTGCTTTGTCTCCCGGTCTACCTCTTGCCCTTCATGTTCCCCTGTCTGGCTTAGTACTCTTGTCTTGTATTGTGTATTCTGTTTATGTTTAGTCTTTAGTCTGCATGTTCTGTCCCATGTGTGTCTTGTCTGCCATTGTTGTAGTCCTTGTAGTCTTTGTCAGTCTATTTCCCATCCCAGGTGTCTCTCTTTGTAATCAGCCATAGTGTGTCTCGTCTGCCAATTAGCCATGTGTATATTAGTTAACTGTTTCCTTGTCTCTTTGTGGGTTCATTGTATTTTTCTGTAGTTTCCTAGATGTTCTGTGCTCTCGTTCGATGTCTCCTGTATCCTCGTGTTTGGTATGTGTTCCCCGTGTTAGTTTTGAGTTTGTGTGTGGTGTTACATTACATTTCGTTTTTGCTTACGTTCTGCTCTGCTGGGATCTCATTACTTATTGTAACACTGAAAGCTTTTGTCACATGCACCTTCATTTGCCCGGCCACGCCCATTTCCGGCTATGTATATAAGCGAGGGGTGTGACCGTACTCTTCCTTCCCTCATTATTCATTTGGAAGTGTTTTGCTACAGGCGCACTTTAACAGTGGAATTATTAGCTTTTTTATCTTATAGTTTTTTTCTTGTTGCTGTTTCTTCGAGATGGCATCACCACCGAGACCCGAGAAGCCTTTCTTGGGGCTCCACCAGCGCTCCCTCCTTCCAACCTCCGCCGTTCGCCCCGGCGGCGTGCAGCACCAAGTGCATGCTGCCCGAAGGCCGTTGAGCACCCCTCACTTGTGAGGAGGATAGCTCCGGCCCCGGCGTCCCCCATCAACAGACCCCCGACCACGGGCGCGGTCTCGCTGGTGGCAGACGATTGCGGCACAAGCTCTCCGCCTCTGCTTGCTCCTGCCGTTCGGTGGTGAGCGAGTAGGGTGGGTGGTCAGAGAAGGAGGAAGAGTACGTGGGCCGCAGGGTTCGATTCCCTTCGGTTCTGTGGAAGAGCTGGTGCCAGAGAGGACCTTGCGCTCTCCTACCATCACATCCGAGAGGGTTACATGGAGGGGGCGGGGGGTTTCCTCTTTGATGCCTCGCTGGCAAGAGTCGGGGTTCGATTCCCCGATGCCAAATGGCGAGAGGCCTCGTCCTAATACGCGAGATGTAAACACGGGGGAAGAGAGGTGGCAGATGGAGCGCACCTCCAGGGGAGAGCCAGCGCCATACCCCTGAGGACGCGCCGCACTGGGCAGCAGGTAAGGGGTGCGGGGCTAAGCCTAGGCTGTGTCCCCCCTTTCCTCCACCTCTCTCTTTCTCTTTTACACTTAAACCCCCATACCCCCCCCCCCCCCCCCCAAACTATGTTTCTTTCAATAAAAAGACCCTCTTAACTCATTCAACACCAGCTATTAGACGGGGCCCTGTCGTAGCAATGCCACGCTTTAAAAGATAGGAGTGTGTCACCATGTTTGTAGAGCTATAACGTTAGGTTATGAATATAACCAAGTTCTGTTAACACTAGTGAACGCTCTGCGTCTCATGCATATATCTCGCTTCAGCATATATACACTGAATAATTTCACAAATGTACCTTTAAATGCCAGCATTCATCTGGCCACACCCCCATCCGCTTACCTATATAAGCAGGGATGGTGCCACACACTCATCTCCTTCCCAACAAATTTCACCACAATGAAAAATCAAGGGCCGCAGCGGCGTCTAGACGCAGAGCGTTCACTAGTGTTAACAGAACTTGGTTATATTCATAACCTAACGTTCTGTATCACTCTAGCTCCCGCTCTGCGTCTCATGCATAATAGGAGCTGAGCGGGAGCTAGAAGCTCGACAAATACACCCCGCTGAGGCCCCCCACAGCCATCAGATCAGGGAGGGCCGAGCCCCCCCGACCCACCCTAATGGAGGGCACCCCCCCTATTGGTGGCTTCACGGGAGGGCGACGGACCCGACCGTGCGAAGAGGCACTCAAGCAACTCAACGCACAGGGTGAGCAGGCCGTGGCTTGACCCCACGACTACACACACGCACAACCCGCATGCCACCCGGGAACGAATGGAGGAACAACCTCGTTACTGCCCCCAGAATCACGGGGTCAAGGGCAAACCCAACCCCGTGGCAAGGCCGTAGCAGCGGAGCGCGAAGGAAGACCCAGACCCACCAAAGGGACTGGACCCCCTGGAACGGGGGCCCCGGAGAGGTCCACGATGCCAGCATCAAGACCCCACCAGGTGGGCACTTAGTGACCCCGCCCCCCACATCGCCAGCGTATTCGGACAAAGGCCCCTCAGCTGAGCGGGCCCTGTCCCCCCAATAGTACACCGCCTGGCACACTGACCCTGCAGAACAGGCAGTCAGCATGGCCGTAAGCACACAAAAAGGTTAACCAACGGAAGCAGGCAGCGCACCGGGGAAAAACCAGGCAACAGGCTGTTAACCCTAGCCTGGAGACTGCGGACGAGACAGGCGCCAGAGGGGACAGCTGAACACAGCCGCCCCGGCGGAAGGGGCGTATGCTGGCGTTGTTGCATGACCAAGCCTCCATTTAAAAAACCCCACCTAGAGGGGTTGAGGCAGAGAAGGCTGACACGATTGGCAGACGTCATGAACGTGCAGGGGCACCCTCAACCGGTAAACCCGGGAGTTGACACTGCTCCAACACACCAGGGAATCAACCACCTTGGTGTTACCCAATGCGGCGGTTGTTCCTATAACCCCTCAAGAAAAAACTCCAAAACACACCTGCGGGTATACACCGGCTATACCGCAGTACAAGTGTTTCAGTTTTCAAAAAAGGGTTAACCCAGGCCTACGGGTCGACGAAACATTACTTCGGACCGGGCCTGGCGATACGGGAAGCACAGGGTCACCAGAGGAGGTCAAAGACCACCCCAACAGGCCCCTCTTCGCCATGCGTGAGAGAGGAGCGAAAAAGAATGGAGAACCCGCCCCTAAGCACACCGTACTTGGTATTCCCAGGCGGTCTCCCAACCAAGTACTAACCAGGACCAACCTGTGTAGCGGCCGAGATCCGACGAGATCGAGCGTGTACAGGTTGGCAGGGCCGTAAGCCATTACGACAGTGCAGAGTAAAAAATTTACCCAACCAGGGTCTCCATAGCGCTTAACCCCGTGACACCCGGACCGACCTGGCATTTTCCCCCCTGAAAAAAGCCCAAGTCCCTCAGGGTACCAGAACAGCAGATCTGCATCCCCGGCGGACAACGGGTTCAACTGATCCGGACCAGCGTGACCAGAACCAGTCCCGTGCCCTAACCACGCCTACTCCAGGAGAAAGGGCAGATATGCGTGTCGATCTTAACATGAAAAGAAGGTGCCACCCAGACGTTCGGACGAACCGCGCCTGGTGGCCCACCCCCAGGGAGTGAGACCCCTCTACATATGTTCAGATCCATTCCGTCATCATCCCCCAGACATGAACGAGAATCTGTCGATAACCAACCCAGGTCGTTGGATGTGGTCGTCGGAAGAGGAAAAACCCCCATCCCAGTTGCTTTATAAAAACGCCGTTTTAACCCCAAGCAACCAAGGCGTGCCAGTCAGTCGCCTGTTTACAGCGAGCTAGCACTATCCGTGCGTCGGGACACACCCACATCAATGAACAGGCTATTTAGACCTGTCATTGAATCCCAAAGGCGCACAGAAGAACGACAAGAGGGGTGTGACACTTCCTAACTCCAACACTTTTTGAATAGAAAAGAAGGAAGCACCAACAGTATGTATCCCAGTCTACACAGCCGGGGGTAAAACATTTTCACATTTTTACATCCCACCACCCTCCCATAGGAAGGAGACGGGAATCCCCAGAGAGACTTCCCACGCGAGCTGTACAGATTGAAAAGAATATATTGCACCTTGAGCCATGTAAAAAATTGGTTTTTAGGGCTCTCCGGGGAAGAGGCACTGAAACCATACACACTCAATAATCGAATTGAATCGAATACATACACAATAGAATAGGACACCTTCTAGAGGGTCCACTCACTTTGATAATCTGAGGAGGAAGGCTCTGTACTCTGATGGAGGCTCCCTCACATGGAAGGAGGAGTCCGAACTCACAGAAGGCCCGAATAGGCGCTTGGTGAGGAGGAGCCCTGACCACCCCCCCGAAACAGATCCATCACATGGACCTGAACAGCACACGGAAGTCCTACCAACAGAGACGCGCACGGTGACGTACTCTATGGCGGGGGGATTTCTGCTGTGCACACGCCCAATATTCCAGGCCGTGGGACCAGGAAACAACCCCCCCCCCCCTCACCCCGTAATGTGCCGAACCGCAACGTGACAGGAACCTTGAAGGACAGGGGGTGTACAGATAGACAGCAGCAGTAAGGTGGGCACTTATGGCTTTTGAAATCTGTATGCTCCTACTCATTTATCTTTCTGTTTTCACATACTGTAACTCATTTTCTAGGACTATAAGCCCTAAACCACTGCCCATGTTGTTTAGCAAATGTTCATGGCTCTTATTCTGACCTACACTTTTGTAATTCACTCAGCATATGAATTGTTCCCACATGTAAGAGAAATTACATTTTCTCATCAGGAAACCTTTCTTATGCATTTGACACATCCCAACTTTTGCCATACAGTATAACTATGCTATAGTTCAAATATTTTCACCTATTTACCTTGCTGTCAGATAGCCCTTTCTGGTGGGGAACAGGCTTTATAGCCACCTACAGTATGCTCTCTTAAAAGGGTGCTCTGGGATGAAAATACAGGGGAAGTTCAATGGAGTCTGGTAGGTGTTTGCAAGAGCATGGATAGCGGTTTCAGTTTTTGAGTGGCTGAGGGATCAATACTATTGAAAGCATTGAAGTTGTAAAAATTGGACAAAGTTACCTCCATGTTATCAGAAACTGGAATTGGGTGATGGATTCTTGAAAAGTCTTGAAATCAACTTTAGTAATAGCTGGGAGTTACCATGGATAGGAGTCTGAGGCAGGGTGTTGAAAGACGACGATAAACATTTATTAAACATCAACAGTAACAAACAATTTATTAAACAGTAACAAACAATATGGTTGAAAGACAACGATAAACATCAAGGTCAACACTCTTTCCATGTTCCACTCAGGGGATGTTGGGGTGAAGTCATGCCTGCAAAAAGAAAATAAATTGTAAACTGTGATATGAAGAAACAAACAAATAGATTTCTGTCTACTACAAGGTCATTGGATCAAAGAGATGTCTAACTTCTAGAAAAACTTCTATGAAGCACAATCTCAGGAGGCTCATACAGAACCAAGTGTTTCACTGTAATGTACATGTACCTTATGTGACAAATAAAACAAAACCTTAATTCATTATATTGTTTAAAATATATAAATCAGTACTACTGAGTAATAATGCTAATCAGATCATATGTATGTACAGAGTTGTAGTATTATTATGTACATTGATACAGCAGGTATAAAGACACTATGGTAGTCATACTGGCCAGCAGCGTAACTAGTACGAGTAGGTAAGGAATATGTACAGATATAGATATAGTAGTATCTACAGATATGTAAAAGGTTTATATGCAGTTATATGTACAAACACATGTGGATATATATACAGTACATTAACTCTTTCAGTGCCACTCACGAGATTTCTCGTGTTTTTTTATAGGTGGTTGCTAGCCACTCACGAGATTTCTCGGATTTTTTATTTTTTTTTTGCGATCTGAAAAATTATTGCATCACCCGAGCCTACCCGAGTATAGCCGAGGGGCGCCGACGATCACTGTGGAAAAAAGCGCCCCCTGTCGTCTCCCAGATGATATAAGTGATTTTGGAATGGACTCAATGAAAATGAATGGGGGAAAAAATCCGGTACTCCACATTTTCCAGTTCACTGATCCAGCCGGGGTTACTAGAGTTCATTCTGGAGCCTCAGATCCCCGCGGATCATGGATTGATTGATTGATTGATTGATTGATTGAAAACTTTATTAACAGATTGCAGAATGGGTACAATACAGTACAGCTCAATACACACAATTGTTAAGGGGATGCAGACCAGAGAAAGACTTTCGTCTTGTTTAACAAATCAACAAATCAATCTTAACTATATTCACAGGACATACTTAACTCCTATAAGACTGAACAAAACGGGTCTTAAACAAGACTCCAAATGCTCCTTATGTACAAATGGGGACGAAGGGACATTTATGCACATGTACTGGGACTGCCCACCAGTTAAGATATTTTGGAAAGAAGTGACCCAGCAATTGTCAAATCTCTTAACTCTGGATATACCTGTACACCCCTCTGTATTACTGCTGAATGATGTCTTTGAGCATGCAGTACCTCCACAACTAAAGAGATTGGTTTTATCCGGTATCACAGTGGCTAAAAAGCTGATAGCATCACGATGGTTTCAACCGGAAAAAATGTGCCGGAAGGTCTGGATTCTTACATATCTCGATGTGATTTATCAAGAAATATCTACAGCAAGAATTTTGGGTCTCAATGAATCCAAAATGGCAATGTGGTTAGAAGTGGTGGAGAGAATAAAAGCTAGCATATAATGGTAGTGTCTGGTTAGGAACAAATTATAATGGTTGGATTATCCAATGGGGGGTCCGGGAGAGGGGGGTACGAGCTGGAGCATATGTGTATTTGTATATCCTATTGTGTGTTGTCATGTTTGTTTATGTGTTTGTTTAAAAAATAATAAAAAAATTAAATACAAAAAACTCCTTGGCGTGTGTGTTTGTGTGCGTGCATGCATGTGTGTGTGTGTGCATGCGCGCGCGCGTGTGTGTGCATGCATGCGTGTGTGTGAGGGGTGGAGTGGGTGGCAAGATAAAGTGCATAATAGTAGCCTACCTTGAAGACAACCATGAGCTTTCAGAAAGTGATAAAAGGAATTGATTATTTAGATTTAGCATGTGTTCAGATTAGGTTTTAGTTTCAAGACTAAAATGTACAACTTGTGTCTAAATTAAATAATAAGATAGTTTGGAAAACAAAATCACAAAAAATCTGAAATAGTATTTGATTGACTGAGCTCTTGAAACGGGAATGAACACTAGACAATAGATACATCTGAGTTTAAAATTTTTGTTTACACTGGTAATTATTGTAAACATTGTAGTAAAACAAACGTATAGTGTGATTTGTGATGGTTAACAAATCAAACATGTGATCACTTTTAATCAGTTCATTGTGTATTTTGTTATTGCTTTTACTATTATGTTGGATTGTGTTGTAAATATTGTGTTTTACTTCTGTTTCAGGTGTATGGTTTTATAACATCTTGCCAAAGGGACTACAGTTGCGAATTAGCCAGCTGGCTAAAACTGGCACTTACAGAAATGTTGATTAGTGTGTACTGTATATTGTCCTTTTTAAATAAACTGAAACTGAAAATGAAACCGGTATTTTGAACTTGTGGGAGAGAGCGGTGGAGGGGGGAAGGGAGCGCGTAGTTGAATGTTGATTATTAGAGCCTTGACGTAAGTGGTTGTAGCTACACTTACGTCGAATCAACATTCATTAATTTGACCTGGAAATGGTAACAACAGATGAGGTACTCAAAAAACTGAGCGCCCTCCAACCGAACAAGGCCACTGGCCATGACAACATCCCCTCCAAATTCCTCAGAGACTCAGCAGCCGCTATCACCCCAGTCATCACACACATAATAAACCTCTCCATAAAACAGGGACACGTCCCCAAAGACTTCAAAATTACGAGAGTAACACCCCTGCACAAAAATAGCAGCAAATTAGACCCAGGCAACTACCGCCCTGTTTCTATCCTTACCTCCATCTCGAAAGTCATGGAAAAAATAGTATACGAACAGGTCGAAAAGTACCTTGCGGGAAAAAAATCGAATCTACGAATTCCAATCTGGCTTCAGAACATCCCACTCCACTGACACATGCTTTCTCTATTTAAACGACCACATCAAACAAGAGGCGGACGCGGGCAAATACTGCGGCATGGTCATGCTGGACCTACAAAAGGCCTTCGACACTGTCAATCACACAATTCTGATTGACAAGCTAAAAGCAATTGGTTTTGATAGTCTATCAGTGAGCTGGATGCAATCCTACCTGGAGGGGAGAGAACAGATGGTGGAGGTAAACGGTACCCCCCCCCCCCCTCACAGTGAGCTGTGGTGTTCCACAAGGAAGCATACTAGGTCCGCTACTGTTCCTAATTTATGCAAATGACATGTCGTCAGCTTGTGACTGCAACTTGTTCCTGTTTGCGGACGACTTAGCCCTGCTGGTCTCTGACAGGAACAAGTTACAGGTTGAAAAAACCCTCAGCTCGGAACTAGGCAGAATCTGCATATGGCTCGCTGATAACAAACTATCATTACACATGGGCAAAACAGAGTCCATTCTCTTCGGTTCAAATAACAAACTCAGCAAGACCGACGGCTTCTCAGTTACAGTGGGTGACAATATTGTCACAAGGAAAGATGAAATTACCTACCTGGGTTCCATCCTAGAGGAAAATATTTCCTGTGACAAAATGGCATCCAATGTAATAAAAAAAGTCAACCAACGAACTCAATTCTTGTACCGGATCTCCTCTCTGGTAAACAAGAATACCCTGAAGACTCTGGCAGGAGCACTCATTCAAGGGTACTACGACTATGCTTGCACCTCATGGTACCAAAGCACCTCAAAGGCACTAAAAACAAAATTACAAACATCTCAAAACAAACTGGTCAGACTACTGCTTGACCTTACTCCTAGAACCCACCTCACCCCTGCCCACTTTGACAACCTAGGATGGCTTAGAGTAGACGACAGAGTATAGCAACTTGCAATGGGCCTGGTCTACAAGATACACTACACGGCCAAGGTACCCATGTACATGTCAAAATACTTCCCAAAGGTCAGTGAATACCACGATCACAACACCAGAGGGAGCTCCACAAATCATGGTAAACCCAGATTTGGCTCAAATAAGGGACTAAACATGTTTCGCAATTATGCCACATCAATGTGGAACGCCCTACCCAAAGCTGTAAAGGAATGTGAATCACTACCCACTTTCAAAACCACTCTCAAAGAACACCTACGGGAGACTGCAATTCGAAACTGGCCCCTGTAAATTTCCCAACCCAACCCCCTCCAATGTACAATGGTTTTGTCAATATTCCAATGTACAGTTTTGCTTGTACAGTTGTACAGTGTCCCCCACCCACCCCTCCTACCCCCCCCCCCCACCCCACCCCACCACCTCCAATGTACAGTCCCCCCCCCCCCCCACCCGTGACCCCACCTACCCAACCTCCTCCAATGTACAGTTTCTACGTCAAATGTATATACTCCCTTTTCTGGACTCTTTTTGTATCACAAACAGTACTGTATTTGCAAATCTGGTATGTCATAAATGTATAGATGTAGCAGTACTGTCTATCTGTATGTCGTGTATGTCATATGATGAATTGAAAATGGGGGACCCTGATGTAAACAAGACGAAAGTCTTTCTCTGGTCTGCATCCCCTTAAACAATTGTATGTATTGAGCTGTACTGTACTGTACCCATTCTGCAATCTGTTAATAAAGTTTTCAATCAATCAATCAATCAATCAATCAATCAACCCGCTCTTTCCCCGCTCCCCCTCACGAGCTCCATGTAACGCGGAAGTGCAGTGCTCGGTCGCTACAACAAGTGGGTCTGATTGGTTGTCCGGGCAATGAGAGGCGATTGGTTCGTTGTGCGTAAAGTGCTTCGTGCGCTCTCGGGTGTTTGGCACGACCAGCGCGCGGAGTGTCTGTGGAGCTGTTCCAGTTGTTACCGATTCTCTTCAACTATAAACCTCACAGTGACAGCGAGCCATCCGCTACGTGGGATAAATGGCACGTCGTGCACCTACCTGTAGTCTTTAAGACCGAAGCTTGGCTATTGATGGATACATAGTGTTTTATTATTATTACGCATAAAGTGACCAGCGAGCGTGTTTTACCGACATAGCCCAATCAAACATGCCCGAGACGAGCAGCTTGTTGGCGAAGACCCTGGAGGACTTGAGCCTGGATTCAGGATATGTCGCCGGAGACTCTTGCAAGTCGTTCAGCCTCTCCTCGTCCTCCAGGTCCCGGCGGTCTCAGTCCCACCGCGCCGTGAACTCACCTCAGCCGCGGGGGACCTGGTGGCACCACACCGGCTCTCTAAACAGCAGAAACGGTAGCTGGGACACAGTTAGTACGGTGCCAGAGGATTCGGGGGACATCCTGGTCAAATGTCCTTGTCTGCCCGAGCTGGAGGAGTATCCGTGGACCGACCAGGAGCTGCGTGAGGTCGTGCGTAAAGTGACCAGGATAGACGCGGCGTTCACATGCGACGCCATCCACCGACTGTCGGTTCTCCTGCGCAGAGCTTTGGTTCGCATGTCTCGAGAGACACAGAGACTGAGCGAACTCCACCGGCGATGCACCCGCTTCGAGGTCCAGAGCGCCGCGAGGCTGGTGCTGAGCTGGGGTCTCGCGGAGCGGTGCGTGTCCGCCGCGGTGAGGGCCATCTCTCTGCACGGCATGAGCTCCGGGGACGCGCTGCATCAACGACGAGGCAAATCCGCGCGGTGCGGGTTGAGCCTCTCCGTGGGACGTTTCTTCAGGTGGATGGTGGACAGTCGCGTGTCAGTGCGCGTGCACGAATACGCAGCTATCTGTTTGACTGCGTGCGTGGAGAGTCTGGCGGAGGAGGTCGGCGTGCGCGCTCTGAGGGTGGCGGAGCAGGTGGTGTGGCCGAGCGACGGGGAGCAGGACGCGGGGGTGTCGGTGAGCACCGAGGTCCTGGAGCGGGCTGTCAACAACGATGCCGAACTATGGGGGCTGCTGCAGAACTATGAACATCTGATGTGTGGCAGAAATGCCAATGGTGAGTTTGTGTTATGAATTACTCTTTTATGTGCGACAAAGTTATCGTTTAAACTAGGAATTCTAATTTAAGAACAGAACAAACAGTATACTGTATTTGCAAATCTGGTATGTCATAAATGCTGTCTATCTGTATGTCATGTATGTCATATATGTCCTGATGTAAACAAGACGAAAGTCTTTCTCTGGTCTGCATCCCCTTAACAATTGTGTGTATTGAGCTGTACTGTATTGTACCCATTCTGCAATCTGTTAATAAAGTTTTCAATCAATCAATCAATCAATCAATCAATCAAGAACACGCGCTCATACGATCAGTGTTGTTCTTTCTTTTCTTTCATGATGTGGATCATTGGTCCGTTCAGATAATAACTAGTTTGGCAGAGAGGTTATTATGCATTCCACGGGGATTCAAAGGATGACAACAATACTTCCAGTCCGGCATGCAGATCATTCATACTGGGAATGATGAAGCCCATGTGTTTCTGGCTGGAATGTTTCCAAGCATCATGGTTTCCTCAAACGACTCTACACCCGCGCGGCGCTACACATCGCTGTGCAACTGACTCTTTATTCGTTATTATACGAATTGTTTTGGCTTGTCACCAGCCAAACCACAAACTACAGCTGCCTTAGAATAACAGCATGATGGAAAGTGACCCAGAAATAACGATAGAAATGCCACCAGATTCAATCATAGTTTAAATTTAATTATACCATTGTATTATTTAAGAACAAAAGAAGTGCATAACTTCCAGTACGTGGTAAATAAATAATTTATACAGTGACCGGTACCACAGTAAAACTCTAAATTACCAACAAACTACACGTTTCTTAGTAAGGTGTGTGTGCGTGCGTGCGTGCGGCGTGTGTGTGTGTGTGCCGCGCAGATGTTTCTCTCTGAGAGAATCTCACACGTGGCGGATATACACGCAGGTCAGTTGATTGGGCTGGCTTGCATCTGATTATCACAGTAATTAAGGGTCACTGGTTCACTGACACTCAAAGTTCCTCTGTTCAGTGGGCCCCATTCTGAACTATAGACAATATGTATGAAAAACACCTGTCTGTGTTTTGATCATCTGTCTCCAATTTGATCCAGTGTTTCCTCCAGAAGTTATTTCCTGCATGGTAGACAGGTTATCTGAAACAGTGTTTACACCACGTGACACGAAAACCACAGCACATTATTTACATTACAAGGTTTTACATATTAATGACATATTATGCACTGTGTGGTTATTAACGTATACACAATAGCCTATATAACGTCTATATCAATAACAACTAAAGTACAACTGTAATACATTACACAGTATTCAAAGACTTATTATGCACTGTGTGGTTATTAACATACATATACAATAGCCCATACCGCTCTATATCAATAACAACTAAAGTACAACTGTAATACATTACACAGTATTCATAATGACTTATTATGCAGGTTATTACAGCCCTTCGTTAACAACTAAAGCTCGAGAGTCATAATAACACCTCATCATTGTTATAGCAGCCTCTAACAGCTCATTGTTACAACCCATTATAGCTCCATCCTTTGTCTACCAAGCTTTCCCTCAAAGCCAATACAAATGCAATGCTACAGTATAATGTGTGGGTTGCAGCATGCATGGATGCAGAGGCCCTTCCCTTCTATTCAATGGTGGGGAGGGAACACTGATTTGATTCCATTCTGATGTATTACAGGACAAGGAGGTTAATGATGGTAGTAAATTGCTGGATGTCATGGACATTCTGAGTACAGTCTAGATAATTACTGTTAGTTTTAGAAGTCTACCAGTAACCATGAAGTGGTTTCGGGGTAAACCCTCTCAGACAGGAAGCAAGCATTTTGTATAATAATAATGGACTCGGAAACACAAGATCCCTAACTGATAAACCTCTGTGGTCGAATGTTCCATAGGGTCTATCACTGTGTACGTGTGTGTGTGTGTGTGTGTGTGTGTGTGTGTGTGTGTGTGTGTGTGTGTGTGTGTGTGTGTGTGGTCTCTAGGGAACGGGTTCAGTCAGAGTCATGGTTCTGCGGCCAGAACACTAATTGGAGACCAGACAGAGGGGCTGTTCTGCCTCCTACAGCAAACTGATCACACAATATGCTCTGAATGGATGGTGATCATGCACAGCGGCCTTGTTGATGAGGCTCATACCATCACTCACTGCACACATCCCAGGGGGGAGATTCAGAGTAAACGTGTTCTTGCCTTTCATACAAACACCTCATCGTATATATATTTTTTTGATCCACTTTTTCTCCCCATTTTCTATTTTTCTCCCATCCCAATTTCGTATTATCCAATTCTTCCCTCCCCTGTCTTGAACGTTGCTAGACTATGCCTCCCACTGGTCCGTTGTAGTAAGGACAGAAGCCTTGCATCACGTGTCCCCTCCGGTACACGAGGAGGAAGCCTGTCGCATCTTTTCACTGCAGCAGCTCGAACTCTCAGTGGCGAGGAGTAACACTGCTTCGGCCGCACCGGCGTCACCAAACCGACCTGTAGGAGTCGCTGTCCACAACGTCCAATTCCCACCCACCGGCTTTCCCACCCTCTTAACACTTGCCAATTGTGTTAGTATGAACGACCGGCCAGCCGGTAGCAATGCCGAGAGCTGGGCTCGAACCCAGCGTATCCTGCGTTAGTGGCGAGCGCCTTGTTCACTGCGCCAATCAGCCGCCCACCTCATCTTATATTGTATTGTTTTTTTGACGCTTCTTTGGTTTCTCTCAAACGGCACCTGCCTGATATACCGTTTCACAGTGGCTCAGGAGGTAGAGCAGTCGTCTGGTAATCCGGAGGTTCCCGGTTCGATTCCCGCAACTCCCGGGCAGCGTGTCGAAGTGTCCTTGAGCAAGACACTTAACCCCTAACTGCTCCCGATGTGCAGGTGGGCACCTTGCATGGTTGCCTCTGCCGTCGGTGTGTGAATGTGTGAGTGAATGGGTAAAATGTGAGCAACAAATTGTAAAGCCCTTTGGATAAAAGCTGTTATATATAAATGCAGCCATTTACCATTCATACTGTTTCCTTTGAAAGCACTGATTATCACCTACTTAGAAAATTATTACTGCAACAGTAACAGTGCCATTAGAGGCAACACCTCGTTAACGTCAATAATCCCACAGCGGGAGCGATGTCGGTTTGCTTCTGGTCCGCACTCTGCGCACAAAGAGGTCCTCATTCCTGTGCCTTTGCTGGGCCAGAGGTTTATGGCTCTTAGGAGCTGTTTTTAACCTACAAACGGAACCACCAGACTAGACAAGCTGAATGGGGGAGGAGAGGCAGACATCTTCTCACTGCACACGGCACTGCTGCTCAACCCCGACACTTTACTCTATAATCCAATGTTCTAATCTACACGCACGCACGCACGCACACACACACACACACACACACACACACACACACACACACACACACACACACACACACACACACACACACACACACACACACACACACACACACACACACACACACACACACTCACACACACACTTACTTCCTGCAACTATATAGTTCACATTTCAATGACATGTTAGGTAATGGCCGTCAAACAATGGACAAATTGTTCTGCCCAACAATAAAAGTAAACCGCACCAGTGAAATCTAAGAGAAGGCTTTACCTCTTCTTAAGAAGACGGAGCTCAGCTCACTCCCGCTCATGGGCTGTCTCTCGACACAGCTTGAAATGTCATCATGTCAGATCTCTGTAACAGCAGACCTTCACTGCTTCTGCACTCTGTGATAGGTTTCTCAGCACAGAGATACGGTTTCAGCATGTAATTCCTATTATTCTTTCAATTTCCCCAGTACAGGTTTCTACTGTATAAAGGACAGCACACACTATTATGCTCCAATACCACATTAAAGGAAAAAACAATGTTTCAACCCGACTGGGTTTTCACTTTCCAAAGGATGGTTGAAAACCACGTCTCAGCCTTTAATCAAGGCGTGTTTGAGGTTCTAAGCGTCAGTGCAGCCCTGGCCTGTTCTAACTACTAATGTGTGTTATTCTACATTCTCTTTGCAGTTTGACACGTAGTACTGCTCTATTCCGGCGTCGACACGTGAGCAAAGCACTCCTGACTGCAGGACATTCTAAACACACACTGACTTGGCGGGAAGACTTTTGTTATTGTAGTGTAATCTTTGGTTCTGCATGGAGTGTAGGACTGGTGTGGAGCCAGTGTGGACGGGTGGTCTTGTCCCATAGGCTCCACACACACAGCTGACGCAGGACTCGTAGGAATGCCGATTGAACCAAGGCCTGTTTAGAGCAATAGAGGTTTCCATTAAGATAAGATAAGATAAGATAAGATAAGATATTCCTTTTATTGATCCCCTTGGGGAAATTCAGGCATCATAGTAGCATGGGGGAGGGGGGAGGGGAGGTACAGGTATAGGAATACATTGCAATAACACTTCTGAATATATTCACAGGTGCAGTATACATAAGGTACCCTAACTGGCATGCTATACGTCATGCGCTGTAGTCTGTGCAGTTTAGGTGGGAGTCCGACACGCTTATCAGACATTCCTAGTAGTTCTCGAGTTCTGCTGCTGTTAGTTCTCCGGCTGCTGGCAGCGGTCCCTGCCCACTGTTGCTGGTACGTAGGACTGGCAGGTGTGTCGGGGGGGTATAACGTATCATAGACTAGGTTGGAAACTATAGAGACCCACAATGACTATTATGAATATGTCTATTCATATACTGTGGCAGTGGATTGGGTGTGTGTGTGGTAGTGGTGGTGGGGAGGGGGAGGGGGTAGGCGGTGCTGAGGTCAACGCGCCGTGACCCTTCATATAAACCAGGGAATGTCTCCACACATTTAGGAAAAGGAACGTCGAACTTACTAGACTTTACTCATTGTTGGTTTCTGATTCAGACCCAGAATGAATCTGAATCTGTCATCAACATGTGGTGTGGCCACCATGCGCCATAGAGCCGTGCTCCACATGATTGAATCATTTGAGTAGGCCTTGTGAGAGATTGATGGATTCACTGTCACTAAATTGTATACAGCAGTGGTTCCCAAGCCCACTTTGACGTCACAAATCAGAATTTTTTTTGCGAATTCATTTGTGGCTAATTCTCTCCGTTTTCTTTCCTTGTTTGTCGCTCTGATTTTCTTGCTAACTTCGCGGAAATGTTTGAGCGTGGGAACGCACGTAGCCTGCTGGTTACATGTGATCGTTACATATTTGACGCCCTAGGCGACTTATGGCGCCGCACCTCCCCTAGCCACAGAGGGGCGCCAAAAACTGTATGGAAGATTGTATGGAAGAAAACAATCCAAGTTGACATATTTAATGCATTATGTTTACCTACTATCTGTTTAGAGACGTCAACAGGAACAAACAGGGAGCATTAGCCAAGGGGAGACTAGCGACCCCGTTTCAATTCCATGTGACCCTACTTGGTCGTGACCCCAAGGTTGGGAACCCCTGGTTATATGGGGTGTTTTGTGAAGAAGCCACACGGTCTGACCAAGGAGGTTGACTGACATCATTTTCATTCAAGTAATTAACCAGCAAGCCTTGAAAGATTATCCGCCTGTGACTAACGATCCAGCAGTGATTATTTTATCATCGGATAAAGTCCCTGACCTGCCCCTGACCCTCTTCTTACTAGCCAGGAAATGTATTTTGCAGAGCTGTCTCTCTGTGAGAAATACTTAACAGTAGCTAAAGGTTGAAAACCGACCTGGATGGAAAAATAGCCATGTGCTTTATGGCCATATGGGTAAATCATTAAATAAAGATTGCAATGAGCCAAGGATTACTCCTGTTCCCAGCTCCATCTGTATGGAAGCTCGTAGGAGATCAGCTGGATAGAAGCTCATAGGAGATCACACTTCCTTCCTCCAGCTGTCTAGCTGCCAGCGACCCCTTCTTGACCCTTGAGACAACTCTGGAGTTGGCACAAACTGGCTGACCGTCCGCATTCACACCTATTTCCAATAGGATTTACTTCTCCTATATTTAGTGTACTCTCCTTCTATTTTCTTCATCTCTAGTGTGGAGGGTGCTTTTGAGGTTAGAGAAGCATGTGCGTTACAATGACCTTCTGTTGGGATAGTCTCTGTCAGATAAAGAGAGGCTTGTCTGCTCTCAAAACAGGAGTGAAATTATAACGACTCATGGGATCTTATATGAATTGACCTTGTGTTTGTGTTTTATGTTGTTAGTTCAAACCTTCACCGTACTCTCCTAACTATACACTCAACTTAAAATCTCCTGGGTTCTGCCCCCCCCCCCCCCCCCCCGTCTGCTCCTTCTATAGTTGTGTTGTCCTGACTTAACCTTGACCAAACAGTTGTCGCATTATACCACGCAGCAGAAAAGAGCTGTTGTGTGAAATCGGTGACTGTGCCTCTGTTTTCATTCACACACACACACACACACACACACACACACACACACACACACACACACACACACACACACGCACACGCACACACACGGCCGCACACACAGACAGACAGACACATACACACACACACACACACACACACACACACACACACACACACACACACACACACACACACACACACACACACACACACACCCGCACACACACACGCACACAAACACGATGGGGGGTGGGGTGTTAGCCTCTGTTTTCATTCAGCCATACGTACACACACACAAGAAGAGGGTCAAAGGAAATGACTTAATCACAGATGATTAAGGCAGTAAGCATGGCGGTGGCAGGACGCAGTAGCTAAGGCAGGGGGACATAGTCTCCACCCAGGTAGAGAGTTAGAACATGGTCATTTGTGCTTTGTCCACACCGAATACTGGCCTCTTGTTGTGTGTGACCAGGGCTCCTGAATAGCTTCTTGTTCATAAGAGGCACACCTCTCTTTCTAAACAGAGTGGGGTAATCAATACCAATTATCTGGTAAACTTGATTTGCGTTATGCCTCTGCTACCAAGCAAAGATTTCTTTAAGCCAGGACCACCCCCCCCCCCCCCACCACTTACAATCCATGTCGTTGTGTCCAGAATAAATAAAGCGAGGGGTTGTGGTTTTGAGTTGACCTATTCTTGAGCTGGAAAGAGTGTGCAAAGGCATAAGTATATAGGCCACGGACGTTACCAAACCCAGGGTCTCTGACCTGAATGACCTCCAGTTCAGAGCAAGGTGTCCCACTATTCTACAGTATGAAAATGAACTATTCACTATGGAATATTCATAAAAATACCCCCTGGTTGACTGGAACTGTGTGCGGGACCACCGATGACGCACGGCTGGCTTTGGATGCTACTGGTGTGGGGAGGGAAAGAAGGGTGTATGATGTGTAGCTTATGTGTATTGTGTGAGTGTGTGTGTGTGTGTGTGTGTGTGTGTGTGTGTGTGTGTGTGTGTGTGTGTGTGTGTGTGTGTGTGTGTGTGTGTGTGTGTGTGTGTGTGAGTGTGTGTGTGTGTGTGGTTCCTTCACTGAGGGTGGTTCAACATCTGGATCTTGATCAGTAACTATCTTCTCTCCTAGTGAGAAGCGACACCCACACATGTGACTGTTTTCTCACACGTGTGCTGTGAATGGTTGAATAAGCCCGAGGTAGCCTTGCGCAGAGACCTGGGTGTGTGAACCGGCTGTGGGGACAGCAACACTGAGTCCCAACGTGGCTCTGCTTTTGGGGATTGCTCCTGTCAGAGAGCCATTTCCATTGTGTAAAAGTTCAAGAGTCAGCAAATACTCCTTTCAACATGACACAATGGATGTGGATCTCATTTGTCTCTGTGTGTGTGTGTGTGTGTGTGTGTCTGTGTGTGTGTGTGTGTGCGTACTGCGTGTGTGTGTGTGTGTGTGTGTGTGTGTGTGTGTGTGTGTGTGTGTGTGTGTGTGTGTGTGTGTGTGTGCATGTGTGTGTGAGCAGCGCATGTGTGTGTTGAGTCTGGCACTGTGTTTCTTTTTGTAGAGGGTGTGTGCATCACATCACATACTAGATGGCTGACTTTGTGGTTTGTGGTGCAGTGAGATAGATCATGGTAGAATGTGTCTCATGTGAACATCTGGCCATGTTTTACAATATATAATCTCAAACGCTTTGCCCGTTGCTTCATTCCCCCGATCTTACTATTTTGCATCTAGCAATGAAGTGACTTTTTGAGAATATGTATTAGTCCATGTCCTGCAAAAATGCTATATCCCCAAATAGTCAGCTTTTTAAGAAATTGAGTAATATTATTAGATCTTTTACATTTTCAATGCATTTCCACCAGTTTTTCATGATCATGAAGAAGACCATGAATTTTTTTTCTATACTGACAAGTTTGAATGGTATTGCTGTTTGTGCGTGAGTATAGGTGAGCTGTCCCTGCCAGCCCATGTAAGCCCATACACCAAGGCTAGCGAGGAGCCAGTGGCGAGCAGGGAGGATGCTTACGTCCAGCTGGAGTTACGCACCTTGGAGCAGGCCCTCCTGGCAACCTGTGTGGGCAGCATCGCAGAACTCAGTAAGTGTGTCTGTGCATTGTTAGTTAGTCAAAGCAGCCATAGTCCCAGCTACTGTGTGTGGATGTTTGTTTAAACTGTGACCCGTGTGTGTCTCAGGGGGACGGGTCATTACAGGCTGCCAGGTCCCCTCAGTTACATAACAGTCTAGTTGTACCCCGAAAACAAGCGCACCTTTACAGACAACCCCCACGTCTCATTATCCACACACTTATGCCCTTGTTAATAAAATAAAATAAAATAACTCAGTACATAATGTTCACTGCCTAGCCAAACCACGGGGGGGGGGGGGGGTATTAAATACATGTTATATGATATTGTATTATATTATATTGTTGTATAAATCAAATCAAATGTATTTGTAAAGCCCGCAATCACAAGTTAATGTCCCCATGGGCTGGACAAGTCAAGAAGAAACATCACAATAAATCAAGAACAAAAAACGGTTCTCCTATGTCTGCAGAAAAGCAGACAAGGGAGCAAATAGACATCCTAACTAAACTAGACAGATTAATCTAAGGGTCAGTCCCCGACCAGGTGAGATCAGGGTAGGTTGAAGGAGAGAGAGAAAAGATGGGTCTTAAGCAGGGATTTAAAAGCTTCGACAGAGCAGGCTATAACAGCTAATATTATATTTACATAATGAACATGCTAGTTATTATCAGAATACTGTGTCCAATAGGATTCTCATTGTCCCTGACTTCATCATAAAAATGGTAAATGGTACATTTATATAAAGCTTTTATCCAAAGCGCTTTACAATTTTACCCATTCAGGGCAGAGGCGACCAGGCAAGGTGCCAACCTGCTCATCGGGAGCAGTTAGGGGTTAAGTGTCTTGCTAAATGACACTTTGACACGCTGCCTGGGAATTGAACCGGGAACCTCCGGATTACCAGACGATTGCTCTACCTCCTGAACCATCATCGCCCCCTCATTATTCCCTGAAGTGATATTATGGATTCACTTTGACCGCTGCTGCATCTGGCTGTAAACGTGATGAATGCAACAGTTTTTATTAGAATCTATTAAAATTAGCTGTGAATAGTCAAGTCAAGTCAAGTCAGCTTTATTTATATAGCACATTGACAATGACTAAAAGCCAACCAAAGTGCTTTACAGGTAGAACACGACAAAAAACACATACAATGCAGTAACAAATAAAATACACTAAAATTACAGAAAAACACTAAAGTGCGATTTTTGCCAGGCGACAGATTTTTTAAGCGAGGCGACCGACAGAATTGTATCGCTTCCATTGTTATGAATGAGAGAAGCCACACGGCAGGAGATTTTCTAGCGATGATCGCGCAGCAACTTCTGTCGCCTGGCTAAAAATCGCCTCAATCCTATTTTTTGAGGCGACGGCAGGCGACACAGCAAGGAGAATGAGAAAATAACATTACTTCTACTGGTGTATCATTTGTAATATAAATTAATTTATAAATACATTCATTGATCAATAACCTACGTATTATTACCATGTTACTTATGTTAATTATTATTAATAGGAACAATTTAAATAAATAACGTTAGTTAGAGAAGGTTTAGTGGCCGCTTGTCATTAACTAATAAATTGACAATGCGCCACCGCCACGATGCACCTACTAGATGTTTTTGTACTCGGGTAACAAAATAAGTTGTGGATGTTGACAGAGTTTAATGTCCAGGCTGCAGCTGATGTAGTTTGTAAGGTTTATTGTCCAAAGAAATGATGGTTGAGAACAAAACAGTTTGCGTCTTCGATTTATTTAACCAGGTCAGTTAAGAACTAATTCTTATTTTCAATGACGGCCTGGTGGCGTGTATCCTTTCCGCAACGGAATTCGGTTTCTGGGTTCCTCTGATTGGCCGCGACCCCCACGTGACCCGCCCCCCTATCCACCGCTCTGCCGCTGCCGCGCGTGGCAGAGCGAGCGGCCGCGGACTCGCTCGCTTCCTCAATTTATACGCATGGAAGTATTGACTGAATGAATGAATGAATGAATGAATGAAAACTTTATTTAACAGATTGCAGAATGGGTACAATACAGTACGGCTCAATACACACAATTGTTAAGGGGATGCAGACCTGAGAAAGACATTTGTCTTGTTTACATCAGGGTCCCCCATTTTCAATTCATATAGAACGACTACGCCGTAACATTAAAAAAAGATACCGTTAACTGGAATATGTTGTGCCTTTACACATATGTTGGATTATGTAATTAGTTTGTCATGACAAACAAATAAAAAAATCACGATTTACCCGCTGGCTACAACAACACTCAGTGACTGCATGTAGTCAGAGCCAGAGCTCAGCGATGCCGCTCGCGGCAGCACATTCTCGCCACGGGCTGAGCTCTGGTGTCTGCTGGAGCAAGCCAGAGACAGCCGCGATGCGATATTTTATTTGTTTGTCATGACAAACCAATTACATAATCCAACATATGTGTAAAGGCACAACATATTCCAGTTAACGGTATCTTTTTTTAATGATTTGTTACGGCGCAATCAATACTTCCATGCATTCGGGACCTCCATGTTTTGGGGGTATTCATCAGACAAATCGGATCCGGGGATTCGGCTCCCATCAGTCGGGCAAGAACTGCGGGTTTTCAGCCTCTCCCCTCTCTCCTGGAGCTTAAGGGGGAGTTTAGTATTCCTGCCTCTGAGGAGGTGGCTACAACATCAACACACAGTGACTACATGCAGCGGGTAAATCGCGATTTTTTTATTTGTTTGTCATGACAAACCAATTACATAATCCAACATATGTGTAAAGGCACAACATATTCCAGTTAACGGTATCTTTTTTTAATGATTTGTTACGGCGTAGTCGTTCTATATGAATTGAAAATGGGGGATCCTGATGTAAACAAGACAAACGTCTTTCTCAGGTCTGCATCCCCTTAACAATTGTGTGTATTGAGCCGTACTGTATTGTACCCATTCTGCAATCTGTTAAATAAAGTTTTTATTCATTCATTCATTCAGTCAATACTTCCATGCGTATAAATTGAGGAAGCGAGCGAGTCCGCGGCCGCTCGCTCTGCCGCGCGCGGCAGCGGCAGAGCAGAGCGGTGGATAGGGGGGCGGGTCACGTGGGGGTCGCGGCCAATCAGAGGAACCCGGAAACTGAATTCCGTTGCGGAAAGGATACACGCGGCCTGGTGAGAGGACAAAAGGTCCCCTCGAAGGGTAACAGGGAACATTTGAAAAAAAAATTATAAAATAATTATTAACAGAGGTAAGGGGTAATATTTTTTAGATATAGATATATAACTGTAGGCCAAACTGTATGGCTATGATTGTGACTGTCCCATTTGCACAAAACTCTATGTTTGTCCTAAGATAGCAAGGAGGCCTAAAGTATTTCTATTCTATTCCTGTCCTATTTCATATTGGCTGCGTGTCTTGCTTCAAACTATTGGACTATGCCACAGGTGCGGGCGCTCGTTGAAATAACTTTTCTTCATGCACCTATCATTCACCTAGCCATGCCCACCTCCTTAGTATATAACTAGGTGACGTGGCCATGCCCACCTCCTTAGTACCGTAATTCCTCTAATAGTAACCGGTATTCAATTAAAAACCGGGTCTCTATTAATGACCGGGTGCGCTGTTGAGCTAAGCAATTATAAGCCGGCCTCCTAATACAAGCCGGGTTTCATATGCTGGCCTGGCTGTGCAGTAAATACCATATAATGGTATGGTGTTAATGTTTACCAAGAGAGTAAGCCTACCTCAGAATTGTATAAAACGAAGTTATTATTATTATTATTATTATACCAGTATTGTGATTGCACTATTTTACTTTATTTTACTTTTTTTGACCACCTGTAATTACTACCGTATTTCATACAGTACTTGGTTTCAATAAATGAACCCAGTACATTTTACTGGGTTCAAACTGACACAAAATGTTGATTTATTCATTATGATCTGTTTGAAAATTTGAAATATAGGCCTCTCTCTTATACATGCCTCCTCCTAATACAAGCCTGGTATCAGCTACAGTTGAAACAAATACAAGCCGGGGTTACTATTAGAGGAATTACGGTATATAACTAGGTGACGTGGACATGCTCACCCTTCCTCGCTCTTTCACGCGAAAGGACAGCGCCCACACATCTGCAGCTATGAAGAGTGATCGTGTTTCGAGATTAGGAGAGAATTCGACTGCCCGTAAAATAGACCAAGCTCCACCACCAAAACAGTCCTTTTCAGGACTACACCGGTGCTTCCAGCATTCCTGTTCCGGCCGGCCTGGAGGGATACAAGGGTGAGCTGACGTCAGTTCCCTTGATGGCCGACGACCTCAGGCTCATTCTCCTGGCAACGCACTCAGCGCACTGATCCGTCGGAAAGCGAGAGCAGCTCGCACGCTACGAGTCCCTGGAGCTTTCCGGGACCATAGACCATCACTTCCCTGGTGTGTCCCCCTCTCTATCTGGGGAGATGTGGAGGGGTGGAGAACCCTGAACCATACACCCCGCTTGGCTTGTCAGGGATAATTACCCCAACTCCAAGGGATGTATCCCTGGAGGAAGTGAGACAGCAGTCCAAGCTGCTACAGGTCTTCCCCAGGCGTATCGCTGCTGCAGCCGCAGTCAGTGGTATTGAGCTCCCTGTGCCCCCACTGATCTGTCCCTGGTGGTATGGTGGGGGATTCTTTCAGGGAGGACTCGTGTAGGGAGCTGATCTGCTGTGCCCACGTTTTCCCCCATTCAACCCTTGTGTCGCTAAAAGGACATGAGAATGAGTCGAATGTTAAGGGGCTGACCAAGGCAAAAACCTGCCCTTTACGCAGGTGGACAGCCAGGTGCATGATGAAGAGTTCTTTCAACGAGCGCCCACAGACGTCAGCATAGTCCAATAGGTGAAGCAAGACGCTTTGCCAGTAATCATATAACTAGGGTTATACAGGATAACCGTCGTCACTATTCCCACAAATAAAATGTGAACTACCGTCCTCCTCAATTACTTGTCCAATCAGGATGACATGTGTTGTTGTGATATCCTAGCCATGTTATCGACATAACAGTGATTAGTCAAACAATATCGGTGCCATTTCAGTTTTATAAAGAAAGTTGGTAGGTCAAACAGTTTGACCAGATTAGGGTCATGATCAAAATGTGTCATTGAGCATTGTGGGTGTTTCAGGGATATACCCTACTGTCGGTCAGTCTGTGTGCCTATCTTGATGAGCTTGACAGTGAATACTGTGGGAGTGTGTGCTGTATATTAAAATTGACAATTTCCCCAGGTGACCTGGTGTCCCGTGCAATGCACCATATGCAACGTCTGCGCTCTGCGAGACCTTCCCTGAGTCCTGCTCGCTCATCAGCCAATCAGCATTCGGTATCCTGGGCCCCTGATGCCCTCCGTACTCTCTACTACTTCCTGTCCAGTCCCCAGATGGAGTCACTGGAGAACCCCCACCTGGAGCCTCCTACCATGACCCTCAGCAGAGAGAGGTACGTCCGGGTGTGTGTTTCTAAATGCATGTTCATGGGCGTATGTGTGATTGAGGGGAATAACTATTGAAATGGATGTGATAGTGTGAATGAGAAACGCGTAGAGATTGCTTCCTTGGTATGAATTATTTTCACAGACATTAACACATTGACTGCCGTTCACGTACATCTACGTTTCTGTGGCCCGACCATTGAGTGCCGGAAACGTAGATCTACGTTTCTGTCACGGTATTTATTTTATTATCTATTGCCATTCATAATTCAGCGGGGCACCTTGTGCATACTGTTCTGAGTGTGTCTGAGCTGGCAGACGGTATTATACCGCCCTCTAACGTCTTCGGCCAGTAATGCACCCCGTTGGTTTCTTTTCTCTACCGAGCTGTGGCATGGGGGCGGGTCCTAAACACTCCGGCAAAACACACGCTTCTAGGGATGGTTTGGACTACTGACCCCGCCTGCCCGTTGAAGTGCAATGTACAACAACGTCGGAGGCACGATCGCTGTGGATAACTGGAATGGCGATGAGATTATTGGATTCTTTTTTTTGCATTACTTCAGAGACCAGGTAAGGACACCATATATGAAAGCTTGCGTTGATCTGATATTTATTTCTACTGCGATTGAAGCTATCTGTGTTATAGCTGTTTGGCTGTATGCCATTGGGTTGCAGGAGGGGGGGGGGGGGGGGGCGCGCCGGTCTAAATCACATTGCATGCGTGCACGACAAAGGATAATAATGATGACCTAGCATTGATTTCAGGAAGATCCGATAATCAGGCGAAAAATGACAACGTGTTTATTGAATTACACAAAAACGCTGTTTTCGTGTCTTTTCCCTGGAATTGCTCAGAAGCTGCCGGACTATGTTCATATTCAAAACGGTATAAAACGGAAATGTACGAATGAAAAAATGATCTGTTTTTTGCACGTTGACCAGAAGCAGACAGCGTTATTAGACCCATAGCTATACTATAAAATATAGGTTTAGGTCTACAAAGTACAACTACGTTTACATGGGGTTAATGGACGGCAAGGAAGGGGTCACTTCCCGGAAGGGGCGTGGCACTCAATGTGTTAATCAAGTGGTTATTTTCTATGTCTCTGTATATGTCAGGGACCCTTCCTCGCCTAGCAGAAAGCCTGGCTATGTGGTTTAGTGACAGCATGCTTTATCCTCTATCACCAGGCCCTTCCTGCTCCTCCCGCCACTCATGGAGTGGATCAGGGTTGCCGTGGTGCACGCCGAGCATCGACATAGCCTATTGGTGGACAGTGATGATGTCAGACAGACGGCCAGACAGCTCCTGCCAGGATTAGACTGTGAACCAAGACAGCTAAAGTAAGGGGCTAAACACACTGCACAATAATAAACATGAATTATTATTTTTCAATTAACTAGTGAGGGGCAATGCCTTATAGTTCATAGTGAGGCTATGGCAGTTTGAGAGATCATCTCATAAATGGAAAGTCACAGGTCTGTCAACGTGTCCTTGAGCAAGACACTGAGCCCCTACCTGCTGCAGTGGTGCTGCATATGAATGACACTGCACTCTAATATGGTGATATGAGTGATTTGAATATATCTCTGTCTCTCTCTCTCTCTCTCTCTCTCTCTCTCTCTCTCTCTCTCTCTCTCTCTCTCTCTCTCTCTCTCTCTCTCTCTCTCTCTCTCCTTCCCTGAAGGTCAGAGTGCTGTTTCCATTCCTTCAGGCGTCTGGACTCAGAGGCTGCCTCCGCTATGTTCCAGCTGGGTCTGGGCTTCAGGATGCTCTCTTGTGGCCGAGCAGATCTGGTCCGTCAGGCTACACAACTTCTGGGCCGTGAAGGGGTTAACACCATGGACGACCAGGTGTGTGTGTTGTTGTTGTTGTTGTTGTTGTTGTTGTTGTTGTTGTTGTTGTTGTTGTTGTTGTTGTTGTTGTTGTTGAGGTCAACATTTGGCCAAAACTGGGGACAAATATCAGAATACCAGTTGACTGGAGACAGTTTTTCCAATAGACGACAAAACAATCAAATTCAGCGGTTAAGGTTAACCTTAACTCATTGACCGCCGGGAATTAGTCGGGCCCCGTTCTAGCACTGCCACGCTTTAAAATATAGGAGTGTGTCACCTTGTTTGTAGAGCTATAACTATATTCTATATTATAGCTATAGATACAATACTATGGCCCATTTGACATATCGTTCAATATGTGAAAAATAATGAATTTTTCCATCCATACGTTCCCGTGTTATACCGTGGTGAATATAAGTATCGTTATAGCGTGGTCTGGGGTAATTCCCGAAAGGCTGAGTAATAGGCTGTATATGTCGATTCTACTATAAATGTTGCCGTTTCTTGCCTATACGCACTATTATTCGCAAATCAAATCTATATCATAGGTATTATGTTCCATCATGAATGCATGAAAGGGGGGGGGGGGGTCGTTTCTGATTATTTGATTGGCAGTAACGGCATTCGTATTGAACACTAAAAACGCTTATCAGCCCGATCGGTATAAAAGCATTGCAGGATCAAGCTAAAATTGACGTTGGGAGTATTCCAAAAATAATATTCCAATTGTTTGATCGCCATCTGCTACATCCGATGTCCATTTGGTCCACGGCATAACCCACCACAACATATGGATCAGGGATATTTGACGCGCTTCAATGGAACCGGGAGAACCGCTCCATTCGCCCGACAAGGAAAAGTGAGACCGGAGACATTTGGCCGTTACTCAGGCCAAAATACAAGGTTACAAAGGGTGCGCCGTCTATCTGGATGCACTTTGGCGAACTCAGACTCATTGTGTGTGAGTGTGAGTGTGTGTGTGTGTGTAGTAGTGGTAAGTTCAACAGGAATATAAATTAAGGCTGTCAAAGTTATCGCATTAACGAGTTAACGCAAAATTCTTTTAACAGCATTTTTTTTAACGCAAGACTAATTAACAGGCTGTTTATTTTTTCTTTAATTATTTTGTATTTGAAATATTTTATAAAAAAAAGGGAGAGGGGGGCTGGGCTGGGGCTGTGAGTCCTCAGCCCTTGTGTGGGTGAATGTAACAAGTTCCTAACTTTTTCTTTCCCCTATTATTCCATGCACACTTTATTCATTGTTTTAAATTATTATTTTCTTTTAAGTTATTTTGTGCATCACTCTGTTTGTTTTGAATTTGATGCAAATTTGCAATGCATGAGGGTCATCCTTTTATGTTAAATGGCTGCTTAAACAAACAATGGGGATGAATAGTTCAAGTGTAAAGTTCAACACACTAATGTGTTAGTAATCATTACTATGTAATGTTACAGTTAGTAAATTGGTATGCCCATCTTTTTTTAATAGGCTTTTATTAAATTTTTTCATGATTTAGTTTTAAAATGCAGTTTGCACATCTTAGTTACTTGAAGATTCTGGACAGTATTTCTCATTGTGGCAATAAATAAACATGATTTATTTTGCATAAAGCAAGCATTTGTCTATTCTCATGTTGATAAGAGTATTAAAACTTGAAAAAGATCCGTTTAAGGTAGATTTAGAACAGATACAAAATATGTGATTAATTTGCGATTAATCACGATTAACTATGGACAATCATGTGATTATCAGATTAAATATTTTAATAGATTGACAGCCTTAATATAAATCAGTCAAGTCAATATGAATGTTGTCTAATAAGATAATTGTGTCTGCTGCCCTCTAGGGGATGACTCCTCTAATGTACGCCTGCTCAGCAGGAGACGAGGCGCTCGTCCAGATACTGATAGATGCTGCGGCGAACCTGGACCTGCAGGTGAGAACACATCCGAAGACTAATAATAACCCGTCTGCGTTGTGATCGTCAAGCAGCTTTGAAACGACCCAAGTCTAACCGTGACTCTGTTTGGTGGGTGTTGGGTGTTGCCTCCTCAGGTCCCGAGCTGCTCTCCCAGACATCCGTCGGTTCACCCTGCTAGCCGGCGCTGGGTGGCGCTCACCTTCACTGTGCTGCACGGACACCTGTCTGTAGCTCAGGTTAGACCTCCTGGAGAACCATGTTTTACTATATTTATTCTGAAACGCTTTGCCCATTGCTTCATTCACCTGATCTTACTAGTTTTCATCTAGCAATGTTACTTTTTGAGAATATGCAATAGTTTGTCCATGTCCTGCAAAAATGTTATATCCCCAAATAGTCCGCTTTCTAAGAAATTGAGAAAAATTATTAGAGTTTTGCCATTTTCAATACATTTCCACTGGTCTTGACTATGAAGACCATGAAAAGAATGTCTATACACAAGGTTGAATGGTATTGCTGTTTGTGTGTGAGTATAGGTGAGCTGTCCCTGCCAGCCCATGTAAGCCCAACAGCTGTATGATAAGAAAGATACAATATGGGATTGTATGGGATTCAAGAGTACTGTGATGTCTGGGAGTGTTGCATTTATTTATTTTGCATTTATTAAAAAAATGTTGGCCCTTATGGTGTTCTTGTTTTGTTCTTGACTTATTGTGATGCTTCTTCTTGACTTGTTTAAAGAAGACGTGTACGGCCCATGGGGACATTAACGTGTGTTGTCGGGCCTTGATGGTAAGATCAAATCAAATCAAATTTATTTGTAAGGCCCGACAACACACGTTAATGTCCCCATGGGCATTAAACTATTTTCCACACGTCACTATAAAAACACTATAATAACACTAAGAAAATATTATTTTCTTAGTGTTATTATAGTGTTTTTATAGTGACGTGTGGAAAATAGTTTGTTTGGGATCTGTCTGTTTTACTCCCAAAACTTACATACTGTCAATCCTTGTATCAAAGGCAAATAAAATGCATTCCTGAGTGAAAATAATATTGTGCAGTAAACTATTATGTATAAATATATATAGCCTTTAATCTATATATATAAATATCCTAAAATAGAAACAAGCATAGGGAACTCACATTTCCAATGAGGTGGACTCTGGCATCAGTTTCGTAATCAGATTAATTAAAAATATTGACATCCTAAGGAATCTGCCTCTTATTCTTTCATTTTGGATTTAATTTGGATTTGGATTTAAGATCTTAAGTTTGTTGAGTTTTAAGACATTATGCAACGTATTCTAAGCCGAGAATACACAAATGCAATTTTTTCCAATTTCTGGCTGTACTTAAGTACCTTTATTCTGGTAGGCTGTACTTAAGTACCTTTATTCTGGTAGACTGTACTTAAGTACCTTCTCCCTGTGTTGTTAGCTGCTGTTGGAGGCAGGGGCAGATGTGGAAGGAACGACCCTGGCGGACGACCAGGGGAACTGTGCTGAAACCCCTCTACAGCTGGCCTCTGCTGCAGGTAGGGTTCAATATGTACACACACACACACACACACACACACACACACACACACACACACACACACACACACACACATACACACACACACACACACACACACACACACACACACACACACACACACACACACACACACACACACACACACACACACACCAGTGGCGTTGCGCAATATGTCGGGGCCCCCCCGCAGATCAGACCATGAGGCCCCGCCCACTCCCCTAAATCAATAATAAAGTGAGAAAATATGCGAGGTCCGTCCCATAATAGCCTACCATAATGTCCAGCTCACCCTCCGCCTATGCCTCTGACACTACTTGCAGTTTCAGTAAATCCTCGTAATTACAATGACCCATAATCTCGTGCCATGTCTGAATATCGTGACTGGCCGTCCCGCTACACACATCATTATTATCATCACACTGGACATCGCGGCCACTTAAACCATGTACTAAAAAATTTACGGATTAGATTCCAGTTCCAATGTAACCTGTAGGCTACTCATACTGGTTATGGCGAATAAAACGTTATATTCTTCTAACCAGTCTCGGCAGCTGTAGCGTGGCTGGGGGCCTGGCTGGGCTGTCTGTCTGCCTGGACTCGACGCGGAGCTGACCGGGGCCGGGGGGTTGATAGCGGTGGACGCGGCCGGCCTGGGTGGGGAGCTTACTGCCGATGCATCTTCAGTAACGTTAGAGTCAGTCTACCTTTGCTGCCTGCTGGAACAATGATGTTCTGTTTCGTAGCTTTGCCGTCCCCTGTTCGGCTTTCGCTCTCATCTTGTTTTTCTGAGCACCGGTCCGCTTGGATATTTGCCCTTCATTTTTACCGGCGCTTCCCGCTGTGTTTTGAACGCTGCCCAGCCTGCCAATGAACATTATAGTTATCAGCCTAGCCCTATCGCAGGTGAGCAAATAGTTACAACATAGCAGGGAGGGGGGGGGGGGCCCGCCCTCTGCGCGAGATGCATCCAGCTGCAGCCCCCGCAGAACCATACTGGGCTCCTCACACTGTCTGCGCCCTGTTCCCGCGCGTTATGAAATCTAAGAGGATAGTCTACAGTGGGGGCGGGGCCCCCTAAGCTCCGGGGCCCCCCCCGCACCGCAGGGGGTGCGGGGGCCTCCGCTACGCCACTGACACACACACACACACACACACACACACACACACACACACACACACACACACACACACACACACTCACGTGTTGAGAACACAAGTTCTCACCTTTATTCTCACATGCATGCACAACTTCTCCCCCTAATGAATACATGGTTTGACTGACAACTCTCATCCTCTCCAGGTTGCTATGAGATGGTCAGTCTGCTGCTGGCCCATGGCGCAGACCCGCTGCTCAGAGTGCATGATGGGAATGCCCTGACATCACCGCTGTACGAGGACATGAACTGCTTCAGCTATGCGGCTGCACATGGACACAGGTAGGCGTTAGGAATCATGCAGTGGTGTATATGGCTATATGATACCAAGCCGGCCCCTGGGATAGACTCCGTATGAATGCCTTACATTTTGATAGGGACCAATGGCGAGATAGAGCTAGCATATTCCACTGTCACCCTGGTGTGACGGTCACATCAGACAGAATACATTAGTAAATAATCATATAGAAGGAGATACTGTATGGCGTGTGTGTGTGTGTGTGTGTGTGTGTGTGTGTGTGTGTGTGTGTGTGTGTGTGTGTGTGTGTGTGTGTGTGTGTGTGTGTGTGTGTGTGTGTGTGTGTGTGTGTGTGTGTGTGTGTGTGTGTGTGTGTGTGTGAGAGAGAGAGAGAGAGAGAGAGGGAGAGTTTGTGTTTTCTCAACCGTCCTAATCCCTTCTACAGGAACGTTCTGAGGAGGTTGATGATCCAGCCCCAGCAGAGGAAGGAGGATATCCTGTCTCTGGAGGAGATCCTGGCTGAAGGAGTGGAGGGGGAGGAGGCGGCTGACGTCCACAAGCAGTCATCCACCCTGAGCACCTCTGTGCCTGGCTCCAGTCCCATCCCCAGGCTGTGCAAGGCCAGGATGAAGGCCCTCCAGCAGGCTGCCTATTACAGTGCTGAGCATGGATACCTGGACGTCACCATGGAGCTCAGAGCGATGGGTACGTTTGTAATACTGTACTGTAGTGAGCCATCAGTTATCCAGGGTTACTTACTATGGTTGAAGACCCCACGAGGTGAAGGACTCCTTCTGTTATCTCAGGTCCCTGGATGCACCAATAAATGCAACAGGGGAAAATGTAACATTTGGTCACTGACTCATCCTGCACCCATTAGTGTACCAAATGATTCTAACCAATAAAATATGATTTTTTTTATTCATACAACTTTATTGACATTGATCCTAACGTTGGTGTCGCTCTCGGTTTTGCTGTTATTTTTGGTTAAGAGTCAAATGAAGTCCCTCTTGATGTTAAGTCCTGCTGGAACGGGCTCTTAACACTTTCAGTGCCACGAGGTGGCGCCAGAGTTAGCGCTTCAATGCCACCATCGGCGCCAATGTTACGCTTAATATCGCCTAATCTATGTTTTAAATGTATTAATTTAATGTGTCTAATCTGCCCGTCGCTTATCAAAGAATCCTTTTCCAGTCAGTGCTGTCAAGGCAGATTGGTTTTTTATCGCTTCATTTCCGTTTGAGAGCATTTTGAAAAGCACCCGTTTTGAGGTAAAAAACAGTTCATTCTAGACCATTCTATGATAATCGTCTTTTACTGGAATATTCCAGAACGTTGATATTTGTCGGCCTATTTATGAATCGTTTTCAAATAAACGCTATATGATCAATATTATACGTGCACGCACGCACATTCGAGCCGCGCACGGATAATCGGCGTGTTCATTTCCTCTTGGATTTTTACAGTGTAACCGATAGAGGACATTTCACAAAACAGCTTATATCTTCATCAAAACGAGTCTGATTATCCTAACACTGATAACATAGATTCCTTACCTGACATCAGATGGTATCCAACTGGTATATTCCAATTCCTGATCACCATTCGAAAAAATCGATAAGTGTATAGATCCAACGTGATACAGTAGTACACATGATTCCGCGGGTCTCAGAGGCTCCAGAATGAACTGTGGTAACCCCGGCTGCATCAGTGGACTGGAAAATGTGGAGTACAGGATTTTTTTCCCCATCCATTTTCATTGAGTCCATTCCAAAATCCCTTATGTCATCTGGGAGACGATAGGGGGCGCTTTTTTCCACATCTGATCGCCGGCGGCGCTCGGGTAGACTAGGGTAGGCTCGCGTGATGCAATATGATTTCAGATCGCTAAAAAAAAAAATCTTGTGAGTGGCGTTCAACGAGATATTAATAATTCCGAGAAAACTCGTGAGTGGCATAGAAAGTGTTAACTGGACATCATTTTCTATCATCTTGGATGGATATACAACTCCAGCAGACAAATTAATATTTCCCTACATAAATATTGAACTACAGAATACAGCCGTAGCTTGGTTCTCACCTCCTCTCCTCTCCCCTCAGGTGTTCCCTGGAGGCTCCATGTGTGGCTGCAGTCTGGTTCTCACCTCCTCTCCTCTCCCCTCAGGTGTTCCCTGGAGGCTCCACCTGTGGCTGCAGTCTGGTTCTCACCTCCTCTCCTCTCCCCTCAGGTGTTCCCTGGAGGCTCCATGTGTGGCTGCAGTCTGGTTCTCACCTCCTCTCCTCTCCCCTCAGGTGTTCCCTGGAGGCTCCACCTGTGGCTGCAGTCTGGTTCTCACCTCCTCTCCTCTCCCCTCAGGTGTTCCCTGGAGGCTCCACGTGTGGCTGCAGTCTGGTTCTCACCTCCTCTCCTCTCCCCTCAGGTGTTCCCTGGAGGCTCCACGTGTGGCTGCAGTCTGGTTCTCACCTCCTCTCCTCTCCTGGAGGCTCCACGTGTGGCTGTAGTCTGGTTCTCACCTCCTCTCCTCTCCCCTCAGGTGTTCCCTGGAGGCTCCACGTGTGGCTGCAGTCTGGTTCTCACCTCCTCTCCTCTCCCCTCAGGTGTTCCCTGGAGGCTCCACGTGTGGCTGCAGTCTGGTTCTCACCTCCTCTCCTCTCCCCTCAGGTGTTCCCTGGAGGCTCCACGTGTGGCTGCAGTCTGGTTCTCACCTCCTCTCCTCTCCTCTCCCCTCAGGTGTTCCCTGGAGGCTCCACGTGTGGCTGCAGTCTGGTTCTCACCTCCTCTCCTCTCCCCTCAGGTGTTCCCTGGAGGCTCCACGTGTGGCTGCAGTCTGGTTCTCACCTCCTCTCCTCTCCCCTCAGGTGTTCCCTGGAGGCTCCACGTGTGGCTGCAGTCTGGTTCTCACCTCCTCTCCTCTCCCCTCAGGTGTTCCCTGGAGGCTCCACGTGTGGCTGCAGTCTGGTTCTCACCTCCTCTCCTCTCCCCTCAGGTGTTCCCTGGAGGCTCCACGTGTGGCTGCAGTCTGGTTCTCACCTCCTCTCCTCTCCCCTCAGGTGTTCCCTGGAGGCTCCACGTGTGGCTGCAGTCTGGTTCTCACCTCCTCTCCTCTCCCCTCAGGTGTTCCCTGGAGGCTCCACGTGTGGCTGCAGTCTGGTTCTCACCTCCTCTCCTCTCTCCTCAGGTGTTCCCTGGAGGCTCCACGTGTGGCTGCAGTCTGGTTCTCACCTCCTCTCCTCTCCCCTCAGGTGTTCCCTGGAGGCTCCACGTGTGGCTGCAGTCTGGTTCTCACCTCCTCTCCTCTCCCCTCAGGTGTTCCCTGGAGGCTCCACGTGTGGCTGCAGTCTCTCCAGAGAGCTCAGCAGCTGTCCAGAGAGGAGGTGATCTTCTCCCTGCTCTCAGAGTTCCCCTCCATCAGAAAAGAAGACTACAGTCAGGAACTGCTCTCCAGCGGCCTGCCACTCATGTTCGACATGCTCACCTCCACCAGGGTACAGTTAACACACATGTCTGTGTAATGGTGTCGTTTGTTAATCTGTTGAAAAGTGTGTTTGTTAATCTGTTGAAAAGTGTGTTTGTTAATCTGTTGAAAAGTGTGTTTGTTAATCTGTTGTAAAGTGTGTTTGTTAATCTGTTGTAAAGTGTGTTTGTTAATATGTTGAAAAGTGTATTTGTTAATCTGTTGTAAAGTGTGTTTGTTAATCTGTTGAAAAGTATGTTTGTTAATCTGTTGAAAAGTGTGTTTGTTAATCTGTTGTAAAGTGTGTTTGTTAATCTGTTATAAAGTATGTTTGTTAATCTGTTGTAAAGTGTTTGTTAATCTGTTGAAAAGTGTGTTTGTTAATCTGTTGTAAAGTGTGTTTGTTAATCTGTTATAAAGTGTGTTTGTTAATCTGTTGTAAAGTGTGTTTGTTAATCTGTTATAAAGTGTGTTTGTTAATCTGTTGTAAAGTGTGTTTGTTAATCTGTTATAAAGTGTGTTTGTTAATCTGTTGTAAAGTGTGTTTGTTAATCTGTTGTAAAGTGTGTTTGTTAATATGTTGAAATTTTTTTGTTAATCTGTTGTAAAGTGTGTTTGTTCACCTATTGTAAAGTGTGTTTGTTAATCTGTTATAAAGTGTTTGTTAATCTGTTATAAAGTGTGTTTGTAAGGGGCGGTCAGGTGGCGTAGCGGAGATTGCGTTCGTCACCAACCCCGGAGACGCTGGATTCGCCCGTTCGAATCCAGCTCACAGCTCCGGGGTTGTCACCAGCTTGGCTGGCCGTTCACACTAATACAATTGGCAGTATTAGAGGGTGGGAGAAGCTGGCAGGGTGGGTCCGGGTCGTTGTAAACAGCGACTCCTACAGTTCGGTCGGGGCGCCTGCTCAGCGCGGATAGGATCTAAGGGGGGTAGTGTGATCCTTCCACACGTTACACCCTCTCAGTGAGAGTCCGCGCTGCCAGGTGAAAAGAAGCGGTTGATTGGCTAGACGTGTGTCGGAGGAAGCACGTGGTAGCCTCCACTCTCCCAGACCGACTGTGGGGGGTAAGTGCGCAGCGACCAGGAAGGGGATTGGGAATTGGCATAACGACTAACATTGGGATGGGAGAAAATTGGAGGAAAAAGAAGCGGGGAAAAGATAAAAAAAAATGTGTTTGTTCAGCTATTGTAAACTGTTTGTTAATCTGTTGTAAAGTGTGTTTGTTAATCTGTTATAAAGTGTGTTTGTTAATCTGTTGTAAAGTGTGTTTGTTAATCTGTTGTAAAGTGTGTTTGTTAATCTGCTGTAAAGTGTGTTTATTAATCTGTTGTAAAGTGTGTTTGTTAATCTGTTATAAAGTGTTTGTTAATCTGTTATAAAGTGTGTTTGTTAATCTGTTATAAAGTGTGTTTGTTAATCTGTTATGAAGTGTTCGTTGAATGAATGAATGAATGAATGAATGAACGAATGACTTTATTTGACAATATAAAAAATAAACATGTGACAGAAAGCACAGTCAGGATATACTGCCAAGGATGAAACACAAAAAAGCTCAGAGCTTATTTCCATTGTGGTCCTTGTAGGGGGGTGGGGGAGTGTGATGCTTAGACATGCATCTTACAAAACATGACATCACAACACATCACATATACCATTTAACATTTATATACATAACAGACTCATACAACATGCAAGGGTGCCTTAAGCTAAGTGTCTAGGTTAAGTATAGTCCCTTTTGAGCCATGTCTTCAGGCTGGACTTGAATCTAACGGCATTGTCTACGATTTTCAGGTCACTGGGCAGACTGTTCCAATAGACAGCTGCTGAATACAGAAATGACTCCTTCCCCATACAGCTCCTGAATCTGACTGGCACAAAATCAGTTGAGCTGCGCCTAGTTGTTAATCTGTTAACGCCATTTCAATGTTTTTTTCCTTCTTTATAGGACTACGTGACAACCAAGAAGCTGGCGGCTGTGTTCACACACTGTTACGGTCGTGAGCCTGTTCCTCCTGCTCTGCCCCTGGACGTCACGTTCTCCACACAGCTAGGTACTGTATGCAGGGCTGCCCATAAGGGAGGGAGAAGGGGAACGCTTCCTGGGGCCCCTGGAGGCCAGCATGTTTAATATATCATATGAGTTAAGCAGATTTAGGGGGTGCGCATTCACTGGACTTTTTCAGGGGCCCCGTCATTCCTGTGTTCAGGCCTGATTGTCGGCCAAGTAAAAATTGTGTCTGCTTCTCCCACCAATGATAGAGGCTCTGTAAGACCCGCCTACACAGCAGACACATAATGCAAGTGGTTACATCAACATGAGCATTCCAGATACCGTACACTAACATGTGTATCATCTCCCTCCTCGCCCCTTTGTTTCTCTATTCAGATGCTCATTTCCTGAACAACAGGGAGATGTCGGACATAACGTTCATGGTAGAGGGTCGCGTGTTCTTTGCCCACCGAGTGCTCCTGATGTCAGCCTCCGAGAGGTCTGTGAGCCCTAATGGTTCTTGTTGATTGGCACAGTTGAACCCCTATCAATGAACTATATACACGCCCATTTAGCAGTTTTCAGATAACTGATAATTTTCACATTATATTTTCTAATGTATGTACATTTTATTGTTACTGTACTTCCCAAAACCCTGTTCATAACATTGGCAGCATTGGGAAAGTACCTATAAATATCACAAAGATCACTTAAAATAACTTGTATTTCCTTGGTGTGTCTCCTGCTCACCAGGTTTCGATCCCTGCTTGCTGATTCCCCTGAGAACGCCACCATCCACATCAATCACATCACCTACAGAACCTTCCAGGTGGGCTGATGACCTCCGCTTAACACTGTGACACTATACAGAGTCCCAGCTTCGCCATGGGGGATGTTAGCTTGGATTTACACTAATAGAAGTCAGATGTTCTGCTAATTTCCGACAGCTTGGGGAGGCTGTCCACATTATGTATCATTCTATAGGTGGCATGGATCAAATCTGTGCGTTTGCGTGTTTAAACGGCATGCATGTGCATATTGTCACTTTGTTGAAGGTGGCAATTAAATGTATTATCACTGGTATTGTAATTATGATTACCGAATCCAAAAGGTGACAGTAATAGCCACAGTAGCAATAATCTAGGCCTAATCTAGGTTATTTTCATGCCTATTCATATTATAGGAGTAGACGGGCTCTTCTGACAGAAAATCATTAGGCCTTGATGATGAGTCTTTATATTGTCAGTGTGATGGTGGCCGCAGGGGCGTAGCTGGGGGGGGGTAGTTTAGGATTTTTTTTTTACTAGACATCACGCAGGTGTATTATTGATGCTCTCATTGATACTATGTTTGTTTCTGAAGTGTGTGTGTGTGTGTGTGTGTGAGATATATAGAGAGAGAGGGGGGGGCTTTGGTAGACTATTGCATTGGTCCATTCATTGAAGATGAACGCAATGCGACATCCTTTACTAGGCTCACCCACCAACAGTGCAGGTGCTGAACTGCTGATCCGAATGTATAGGTAAAAACCATATTATGCGTTTTCATCAATAAAAAAATGGCCAAAAAAAATTCTGCATTCACTGGGGGCCTACAAATACATTCTTTCATGGGGCCCAGAATCTGGAGCTACACCCCTAGGTGGCCGACTGCTCTGCTCTTGCAGAACTGAGTTATGACTACACCACAAACACACGTCTCTATTGGGGTGGGTCACCTGCAGAACATCATCCAAGGGTTCAGGTTTCGTTCTGGTATGGCACTCACCATACCTTTTTTTTTTTTTTACAATTTTTTATGTTGATTTAGAATTCGAATGTCAACATTATGAACGAAGCTTCGAACTATTCGGTACAGCCCTAGCATGTTTTGATATTGTCAATTATCTCACTTTTACTAGGTGACTTTTACTGTGACTAACTGAAATATGCACAAAAAAAAAGGAAAATGGACATAGGGAAGTTTTTTAATCAAAGGGCAGCAGAGACAAGTGATACAGGGACACAGGTAAGGTCTTACAATGGCTTAGTGATTATAACAGTGCAGTTCAGCATTCAGTAACCCATACTTTTTGTGAATGTGTTTTTGATACTACATTCTGTTGAACACACACCTCAAAACCGTACCTAAGGAAAATTGGCTCAATTGCAAGAAAAGTAATAGACAGTTATGATATTACATTCTGCATAATTTGTATGCAAAATATTGTGGTTCCCTGCTTTAGTCTGTTGACACATTTCTATACTAAAAATGCTTGTGTAGTCCTGTGTCATACCTAAATGTCATATAACTGAATTGTATAGAAACAACTCACCAAAAGTGACTATTGCACAACTGATTTGACAAAAAAAATCCACCAAGGGGGGGGAAACACCCCCTTCACCCCCCGCCCTCCCTCCTCGCCATACCTTGCCTTTTACTGAAACGATGCCACTGACCCTAAGGAGGATGCTTTGGATTATTTACACCTTAAATAGTATTGGGTACTAGTTTTTATTTGAATATTGTGCAAGGGAAAAATAAACCTTCAAATAATTGCCCTGATCTGGCTTGGACTTGCAGGGTCCAATATCAAATATGTTGGATAATTGCGATAAACACAAATATAATACCAATACCTAGTGTAGTACGGTACTACATTGACACTAGGGATGTCCCGATCGAATTTTTTTGCTCCCGATCCGGATCATGTGATTTTGAGTATCTACCGATACCGATCTTTCCCAATCCGATCTTTAACATTAGTAACCAATTTGACGCATTTTTGTCAGAAACTGGCGAAGCGAGACAAGCCTCTCTGTTGCCTAATAGTCGCTCGAGGCGACTGGAGCGCCGGTGGCTCACATTACATTCACCCTGAGAAATGTGCTTCATACGAGAAATATTAAAAGTTTCAATCTGTTTGCACATTAGTATATATTCAGTGTTTGACTTACGTAATGATTTGCTCCATTTTGGTCTGAAACGCAGATGATAATCCTCAGTCACAAAGCAAATATTGACGTTATCCAGGTGAAAAGTCTTACCTTCCTGAGCACCTGCTGCTTCATGAGATGGTAATAACATACATAGAGCAATGGCGCCATTGTCTGTAAAAATCAGGTGACTGCAAGTTCTGCAACTAATGGTCCCTCATCCTTGACATAAATCATTTGATGTATAATTAAATCAAAGGAAATGCGTTTGTTTTGGCAAATTCTTCAGCTCTGTGTGACAATAAATAGATGAATGATATGTCATTTAAAACCAAAACTAAGGCATCAGTATGAGTTTAAGACGTGAACATGGTCATGTTTGTTGAATAAAATAAAAAAGTTTAAATATTTCTTTTTAGTCCTGATTCTTTATATTATATATATTTCCGATCCCGATCTTCTGAAAATCACGTGATCGGCCTGTGTGACAATAAATAGATGAATGATATGTAATTTAAAACCAAAACTAAGGCCTCAGTATGAGTTTAAGACGTGAACATGGTCATGTTTGTTGAATAAAATAAAAAAGTTTAAATATATTTTTTTTTAGTCCCGATTCTTTATATTATATATATTTCCGATCCCGATCTTCTGAAAATCACGTGATCGGCCTGTGTGACAATAAATAGATGAATGATATGTAATTTAAAACCAAAACTAAGGCCTCAGTATGAGTTTAAGACGTGAACATGGTCATGTTTGTTGAATAAAATAAAAAAGTTTAAATATTTTTTTTTAGTCCCGATTCTTTATATTATATATATTTTTGATCCCGATCCTCTGAAAATCACATGATCGGCCTGTGTGACAATAAATAGATGAATGATATGTAATTTAAAACCAAAACTAAGGCCTCAGTATGAGTTTAAGACGTGAACATGGTCATGTTTGTTGAATAAAATAAAAAATTTAAATATTTTTTTTTTAGTCCCGATTCTTTATATTATATATATTTCCGATCCCGATCTTCTGAAAATCACGTGATCGGCCTGTGTGACAATAAATAGATGAATGATATGTAATTTAAAACCAAAACTAAGGCCTCAGTATGAGTTTAAGACGTGAACATGGTCATGTTTGTTGAATAAAATAAAAAAGTTTAAATATTTTTTTTTAGTCCCGATTCTTTATATTATATATATTTTTGATCCCGATCCTCTGAAAATCACATGATCGGCCTGTGTGACAATAAATAGATGAATGATATGTAATTTAAAACCAAAACTAAGGCCTCAGTATGAGTTTAAGACGTGAACATGGTCATGTTTGTTGAATAAAATAAAAAAGTTTAAATATTTTATTTTAGTCCCGATTCTTTATATTATATATATATTTTTGATCCCGATTCTCTGAAAATCACGTGATCGGCCTGTGTGACAATAAATAGATGAATGATATGTAATTTAAAACCAAAACTAAGGCCTCAGTATGAGTTTAAGACGTGAACATGGTCATGTTTGTTGAATAAAATAAAAAAGTTTAAATATATTTTTTTTTAGTCCCGATTCTTTATATTATATATATTTCCGATCCCGATCTTCTGAAAATCACGTGATCGGCCTGTGTGACAATAAATAGATGAATGATATGTAATTTAAAACCAAAACTAAGGCCTCAGTATGAGTTTAAGACGTGAACATGGTCATGTTTGTTGAATAAAATAAAAAAGTTTAAATATTTTTTTTTAGTCCCGATTCTTTATATTATATATATTTTTGATCCCGATCCTCTGAAAATCACATGATCGGCCTGTGTGACAATAAATAGATGAATGATATGTAATTTAAAACCAAAACTAAGGCCTCAGTATGAGTTTAAGACGTGAACATGGTCATGTTTGTTGAATAAAATAAAAAATTTAAATATTTTTTTTTTAGTCCCGATTCTTTATATTATATATATTTCCGATCCCGATCTTCTGAAAATCACGTGATCGGCCTGTGTGACAATAAATAGATGAATGATATGTAATTTAAAACCAAAACTAAGGCCTCAGTATGAGTTTAAGACGTGAACATGGTCATGTTTGTTGAATAAAATAAAAAAGTTTAAATATTTTTTTTTAGTCCCGATTCTTTATATTATATATATTTTTGATCCCGATCCTCTGAAAATCACATGATCGGCCTGTGTGACAATAAATAGATGAATGATATGTAATTTAAAACCAAAACTAAGGCCTCAGTATGAGTTTAAGACGTGAACATGGTCATGTTTGTTGAATAAAATAAAAAAGTTTAAATATTTTATTTTAGTCCCGATTCTTTATATTATATATATATTTTTGATCCCGATTCTCTGAAAATCACGTGATCGGCCTGTGTGACAATAAATAGATGAATGATATGTAATTTAAAACCAAAACTAAGGCCTCAGTATGAGTTTAAGACGTGAACATGGTCATGTTTGTTGAATAAAATAAAAAAGTTTAAATATTTTTTTTTAGTCCCGATTCTTTATATTATATATATTTCCGATCCCGATCTTCTGAAAATCACGTGATCGGCCCCCGGGTCGGGACATCCCTAATTGACACTGTAGTTTAAAGCTTCCTTCTCTTCCCCTTCAGATGCTGATGGAATCTCTGTACTGTGGAGGGACAGAGGGCCTGATAGTATCACACTCTGAAGCCATGGAGGTAAGCTCACATTCAGCCGTCACTTTAGCAACATTACACTGGAGGAAATGTGATGTGGTTTAATTAAGAAGCCACTGATCATCGGATTTGGAATTAATCCGCTCTCCTGGTTGTATTTCAGCTGTTGCCGATGGCCAGTTTCTTCCAGCTACGGGGGCTCATGAGATGCTGTGAGATGCAGTTGTTGCAAAGTCTGACCCTGGACAACACTGTTAACATTTACCTGATTGCTATGGTAAGATATAAGGGCATGTCCTGGCCTGGGTAAAATTATAGTGAAATACTTTTTACTCAGGTCTGTCTATATTTTATATATATAGAGAGGGGGGGGGGTTGCACTGGGGAAGCATTTCACTGCAATATATGTGTACATTTGTATGTGACAAATAAAAGTTGAACTTTTGTGTGTTTGTGTGTGTAGGACCACGGGGCATCAGAGATGAAGAGGTTCTGTGAAGGGTTCTTCCTGCAGAACATGGAGCAGCTCCTGCAGAGAGAGGACTTCCATAGACTCCTGCTGGGAGGGGTCAGTCTGGACCTGCTCTCCCCAGGGACGGACACCCACAGTGGGCCAAGACCGAACCAACACCCCCCTCTCCTCCTGAAGGATCTGGAGGCCAGTCTGCTCCACAGGCTGCATACGCTCTACCCGCGCCTGTAGCGAGTAAAACCTCAACGGCCTCCATAGCCCTCGACCCCCCCCCCCCCAACATTTGCATAGAAAAGACCCAAAGGCACGTGAATACTAGTCATATAGCTCCACGCTGTATTACTGACATGATAACAGTTGAAGGACAAACAGAACCACACAAGCCATCCTAGTCTACCAAGTTCCTAGAGGTTGTAGATAATTAACCCTGAATTATGTGAAATAATGTACATAATATTTTTTGTCTTGTGAATAAATGTCTTTCCCAAAAACCATTCATAGAACTTGGGAGTCAATTAATCCTTTAGTCATCATCATCATCAGCATCGCCAAAAGTCAACAGATTTGTCCAAAGTCAACAGATTTATTTCCTTTAAGCACTGAAGTTGTTCACAGTAACATCACAAGGGGGGGGATACATGGCCAGTGGTACATCCTGCTCCGTAGTCCGTCCCGTGTCTTCCGCATTCCCACAGTACAAAATAGGAAAAGCGGACAATGAAAAGGTATTGCTTTATTTTCTCTCTGGTACCTCAGAGAGATACCTCTCTCTGAAGATACTCACCGGGCTCCTCTTCAAGAGAGTGAGTAAGGAGATGCAGTTACCGTGTGTGCACAGTAGGGGGAGGCAGAGGAGGGCACAAGAAAGAAAATAAAGGAAAATCAGCAGTGAGTTAAAAAAAAATAAAAGTGCATAAAGAACAGAAATAAAGAGATGAAAATAATCGGACTGTAAAAGAACGAAAGAACGGAGGAATAGAGAGAATAAGGGACAGAAGAAGAACAATTCCAACAACGACATGCAAAGAAAAGACAAATGTTGGACATGCAAACGGCAATACGAGGTCAAAGCTTAAGAGCAGGAGCCCCCTTGGTTTTTTAAATAAGTTTGTCAGCAAACTTGGCATATTTACAGGATGAGCGGGGTTGGTGGATTTTTCGGAAGGAACCGACAATTATCAACATTAGGGTTTTCGTTCCTCTCGGAGAGGCTAGTCTACATTCTTAAATTACGGTAAATCATTTTCCAAACGTATATTACAAACTTTCTCATCAGGAAGTGGAGGCGAGGGAGGGGGAAGGGGGAGGGGGGGGGGAGGGGGCGGGGGTGAACGCACACAAACATCTCAAGAATTCTGTGAATGGTCAATAACTTAAAACATGACAAAAATATCCTTAAATAATTGGCCTTAAGAAACATTTTCTACACCTCTCATATAAATAACAGAATAAATTAATAACAAATGGACAAAATACAATAAAGTACAAAAATATACACAACTGTTCAATGCCGTCTGAATCCTGCAGATACTTCAAAGGAACATGAACAAAACCAAAACATATGCATCGATACAGTGTAACTGAAAAGCATAAACATGATTCCTTCATCAAAATAGGAAAGACAATGAGACATTTCATTGATACAGACATGTCCAGGAATAGAAGAAAATAATGTTGGCAACACAATTTTGCTAAACGTAATGTCACAACTACACTTTTGTACATACGGAACATTATTGAGTCTGTACAACAGAATAGATCATTCATTTATGTAATATACCCCCCCCCTTCCCCTCAAAGCTTCCACCAATGGGGAATGTTTAATCGTAGACCCCCCCCCCATATCTCATTTACTGAAATGCCACAAAGTGTTAAAATCCTGTCGTTTACAAAGAAAGACTACATTAAAAAGAAATTACAATCCAGCCGGCGTCCATTTGGGCTCAGAACCGCTTCTCTCCAACATTTCTAGTGGCCATGACTGGTTCTTTGTCTGCTTGTCAAGAGTGTGCAAGTCATTACATCCCGCAACGTGGTCATGTTCTAGCGAGTGTTGAGGTCTGTGTGTGTGTGTGCGAGCGAGCATGTGTGTGTGTGTGTGTGTACTGTATGTATACAGTAGGTGTGTTTCTGGGAGAAAGACAACAAGAGAAAAAGAGGAGAGGGGATGTGTGTAGAAATTCGACAAACATAATTGTCTTAAGGCTTCTCCTCTACGTTTCAGCTATGTCTCTGGCCAGGTGGTGGAGGCTGCAGTGGGCAAGGTGGGGGGCTGGGTTGGCGAGTGGAGGAGGGGCTTGGGGAGGGTGAAGTCTCTGCCTCACTGTCTCCTGGTGCTGGGTGGCCGTATGCGGGCCACGGTCAGCCGTCTTGCCGAGCAGAAGGAGGGCTTTAATAGTTTTTATGGATGATCCCTGGTGGTAGAGACAAGTCAAGCCATCACACATGAGAGGACACACACCCCCGAGACAGACTCGGGGACACAGAGGGGGGACACAGGGGAGAGAGGAGAGGGGATATAGCTACGTGTGCTACTTATTGTAAAATACTGATCCACTTTTAAACCGAAGCAGTCATTCCCGCTATACAGTACAAAAGTGTATAGGCAATAATCAAAAAAGTAGATTTTCTTTCTTTATTCTTTTTTTTTTTTTAACTAAAAGGGCGTGGTTAGCAGCTCTTCTCTGTCATACTCTTCTTGAGTTTGTATGTGGTTAATGACCTGATAACTGGTTAGCATCTAGTCATGCACAGCTACCACTCCTTTAAGGTTGTTCCTGTGTCCTGCTGCCGGAGGCCATCTTTGTTTTGTCTTTGCCAGGGGGGCATTTAGAGTCACTGGGTGGGGGCAGGCTTGGCCTGCTGCTGGGGGCATGCTTGGCGGGGGAGCTAGGCGTGGCGGGGGCGCCAGGGGGGTGGGACGACGCTTGGTTGTTCTTCTCGTCTGAAAAAAGCTGTTTTATTACGTCAAAGAAGTTAGTCAACGGGCTGCCTAGGTACACAGATGGGACGAAAAGAAAACAAGAGAGAAAGAGAGAGAGAACAAACAACGAATGAGCAATGGGGTTAACGCAAGGAGAGGAGGGGATGGAGGGATGAGGAGATCTAGAGCTGAAGAAAAGGAGACTCTTAAGCCAGGTCAGGGGAAGGGCTGAAGGCCTGGGTGTTTGGGACTGTTGTCGGTTTGCGGCATTTGAGGTTAAGTGGCACAAAACTGAGCCAATGTGACACATTAAAGGGGAATGTCGTAAATGTTTTTAAGAATTCACACACTGTTCTTTCTGTGCCCCCACAGCTGGGTCAGTATTTGTGAAGATGCTCCACTCTTTGTGAATGGGGCTCTGACTTTGTGAGTAAGAAGAGCTCACACAAACATTTTATGACCTCATAAAGTCAGAGTCCCATTCATTGTCTACGGAACAGCCCATAATTTTACATCCCAGTGACATCACCGATTGGAGAGTTCTCTCTTTAGGAGACAGTGGTGCGTGTTTGCAAATACTGACTGGACAGTCTTGAGTTAATTCATAAAAAGGGGCGATATTCTCCATTTAACATAGGTTACTGAGGACATGGGGCCATCAACAACACATAGAACAAAGATACTTTAGATATTATTATCATACAATTATTATTAACATAAATAATAATGGGCTTGGGAGTCTCCATTTCTCCTGGCTCAGGTAGCACTGGAGAGCCAACTGGAGCTCTGGAAGACTAGCCAGTAGGATCCATGTATTACTCAGTATCATCAGCTATTATTAATAGAATAATAACATAATTATAATTATTATAATAAGTGCCTTCCAAAGCTCCGTCTAACTCCCGCGTCTTACCCGTTCACAACAGAGTCAATCCATTAAGACTGGGGTTCTCAGTGCTTTCAAACAATCACAAGTGAATACAAACATGCCACCAGATACAGTATCACAGTGCACACATTAGTACACAACGCATTATCGTTCTGAGGGTCATAGTTTTACCAAAAGGTTTCAGTTAGGTGACAAAATGCTTCTGATGCTAGATTTAAATGTAGTCATTTATCAGTAGTACACATTAACCATCCCTGCATGCTCTGATTCAACTACTGGTATCCTTGTTATGCTTGTACTATAATAACTTACCATAACTCTTTTGCAAACAGATAGTTACCATATAGTTCTGGTTTGAGATGTTTTGGCCTGAAATTATTTGGAGTATGGAAGGGTTCTAAAGGGGAATGGGCAACCCAGTGTCAAAGATTGCCATGCAAACATTAGGTTGATTATTTTAGTGCTACATACGTACTGTACACGCACAAGTGCGCACGCACGCACGCACGCACACACGCACACACGCACACACACACACACACACACACACACACACACACACACACACACACACACACACACACACACACACACACACACACACACACACACGTTACTCTATTAGTGTGGACAGGGTGTGTTGGTGAACAGGCCTTGTAGCAGATTTGCAGTGTTTTTGGAGGTGGTGGCCGTGCTAAAAGCCTGGGTAAGGCGTTGACAAAGTGGTCCCAGCAGCCCTGGGTCTTACCACGCTTGGAGGGTTTACTGGCCAGAGTGTGTGAGCGCTGGGAACCATCTGGGAGCAGAGGACAGTGTCACTAAAGCCTAATCTAAGACTGATTTATGCTCAATCTAGCAGGCACCATTCAGAGGGGCCATATGACGCAATCTCCGAGACTCCAGTTAGTTGGAAGGTGTGCGCCTCCGAAATTGTGTAACCATACAGTGTGATCCATAGTGCCTTGCACCAACATGATTGGCTGACAGTGATGATGCAGTACATCCTGAAGTGAAACAAATAACGCTGACTGGAGGAATGGAAGAACCATAAGAGTCTCCACAAACCACCACATTCATTAAACTGTTCATTTAACCATGATCACGAAGATCTGATCAGAAAAAATGGTCCTTCCATGTTCTAATGAGACACTTGAACGCCTAGAGAAATTTTTCACACGTCAGCAGACTAATTTGCCTAATCTTCGCAGGTCTTTACAGTGGGCTGAAGGAATTTAAAGTTCAGTGACATGTAGTTCCTGGCAATTAAAGTTCCAGGTAGATTTTCGGTGCAAACGTTGGTGAATTTGTCTGTTTGAACAGCTTGTCTGCCAAGATCAACCCTAGGATATCTTTTAATTTGGTTTTATGTATTTTCTCCATATTCTGGTTGGTTAAAATGTTTAAATAAAGTGTTATATATCTGGAAGTAATCCATATTTCACGCTAACCATATCTAATATGACACCGGATTGAGCATAATCACTTAACACCAATCAACTCACTGAGGCCTGGCTCATAAGAGCTACTGCACTGAGCCTCAACACACTGCTGCACACATCACCTCCTCTAAGCTACAGCAGAGTACTCTCACCAAAGTCTGTCTGAATAGAAGTCGGTTCACTCTGCTGCCATCTTGATAACGTGGGACTAACAAGACTAATAAGACTTGAGCCCTATCTCTTTGAATGGGGAGTCGTCCGTATCTATGAATCTGTCATACAGTATATCTTTGTTTTTCTTTCATATTTGAAATCACTGGTAAACTACTGACATAGAATGGTTGGTCATTTGATTTGATCAAAAAGGACAATTTTATGATAGAGAATTTTTTTTCCACGTAGACCAGCTATTATACGCATATGACATCCAGTGGTTTCTGCCATGGAGTCCTTAATTACCATGGCAACCACTCAGTGCACGATCCCCAGCCTTTTGTCAGAGATTGTGATTAATTAAAAAGTGTTTTAATTTCAAACTCACATTTCACCTCAAAATGCAGTAAATTATGATGTTACCCGACATAAAATCACATAACATTTAATAATTTTCTCTGAATATGTTTGTTTTGTAGCAAGCAGTTTCGTAGTATCGCCATTTTTAGCGTTACATATTTCTCCATTCAAAACGCTTCATTATATAGACTCTGCTCTCTCTCCCATCACACACACAGGGAGGGTGAGGTTCCCAGGCTTGGAGAGATGCTTAGTAAGTGTCTTTGGTCATAACTTAAGTTAACGGAGAACATGCGCCACATGCATGATGCCACGTGTTACTTTCTTCAGTCTGAGTCAATTCAACACATCAGCAACACGCAATCAGAACTGATTACATGCTTTCACTGGGTGTGTTAATACCACATGTGGCAAACACACGCTATACTGTGTGTGAACTCAATGGAATTCATCCCAGAGCCACAGATGTACACAGAGTTTGGCAAAGTCACCTTGAGATGGGAACTCTTGTAGGTGATTTATTGGCACAGTTTGATCCGAGACGACCCAGCCTGCTGCTGTTCAACTGAGCGAGCCTTTCTGGGTTTCAGTGAAGGCAGAACATATCTAATTTGCCAAACAGTGTTTTTGCATATGGCTCTGGGTTGGCCCAGGTGAGCTTGCATTCCATTCAACATGCCAGTCATTCAGTCTGTCCAGGTGCAGTTAGAATAAGCTGTGTGGATGACAGTAAGCAGAGTGGCATGGATTGGCAGGCGTGGAGAGAGAGAGAGAGAGAGAGAGAGAGAGAGAGAGAGAGAGAGAGAGAGAGAGGGAGAGAGAGAGAGGCAGGAAAGACGGAATGAAGGATGAAGGAAGAATAACTAGAGAGAGAGAGAGAGAGAGAGAGAGAGAGAGAGAGAGAGAGAGAGAGAGAGAGAGAGAGTGATATGGGTTATTGACACACGATGAGGGTGACTGAGACCATGCATACAGTGCCTGATAACAGTTCCCATCTGTGACAGTGGCCAGGCTGCTGCTATGTGTTCATTGTGGCCAGGCTGCTGCTATGTGTTCATTGTTCTACAGTAAGTACAGTAAGTACACAACAGGCCTGATATAGTGGAAATGTGAGTGAGAGAGGTGAATGGCTCTCTCTCTAATACTAGTGGTTGCATGCTACAGTATGTGTAACATTTAATACTATTAATAGTGGAATCAAGCACCACAACCAGGTTGAACAGCTAAGTGGCCATTGCTTGCAATGCCTTATTGGTGTAGTACTCTGCTTAACCACCAGAGGGGACCATTATCAAGTAAATAACCACAGATACAAGAACAGGTATACTATTCACACTACCAAACGAAACTAACAAGAGAACAGCATGTCAAAACTTTTTTTCTTCCATATTTTCTTCTCCAACCATCTATCTATAGGCAGCCCAATATCTAATTATGTCAAACACAATTTCAAATGGATGAGGTATTGTTTCCGTTTCTTTCTGCTACTGACGACAAGTTAATCGGGACACAGGATCAGCCACCTATCTCCTATAACACATTTCACGATGGTAGCGTAGTCAGTTAGACTACTGTTTCAAAATGAAAATACATATCCTTAATAGCTTTCTTCTCATTACACCTTTTATAAATACTACATGCACATACAAATCAGCCTCATTGAGTACTTAATCCTCTCACACACAGTACAGGAATATATGTAAGCCTATGGGTTTGAGCTGAGGGAATCTTTTAGCCCTAGTACATGTGTAGGATGTGGGAGTGACATAGGAGTTTCTAGGAAGCACCATGTGTATGTGTGTGTGTTAGGGTTGCCAACTGTCCCATATTAGCTGGGACATCCTGTATATTGGGCTAAATTGGTTTGCCCCATATGGGACTTCCCGTATATTGACTGCCAAATTCTCTGTGATAAGAGGAGAGGAGAGGAGAGGAGAGGAGAGGAGAAGAGAGGAGAGGAGAGGATAGGAGAGGAGAGGAGAGGAGAGGGGAGCGGAGGGGAGGGGAAGGGATGGGAGGGGAGGGGAGAGGAGCGGAGAGGAGAGGAGAGGAGAGGAGAGGAGAGGAGAGGAGAGGAGAGGAGAGGAGAGGAGAGGGGAGCAGAGGGGAGGGGAAGGGATGGGAGAGGAGAGGAGAGGAGAGGAGAGAGGAAAGGAGAGGGGAGCGGAGGGGAGCGGAGGGGAAGGGATGGGAGGGGAGGGGAGAGGAGAGGAGAGGAGAGGAGAGGAGAGGAGAGGAGAGGAGAGGAGAGGAGAGGAGAGGAGAGGAGAGGAGAGGAGAGGAGAGGAGAGGAGAGGAGAGGAGAGGAGAGGCAATGGGAGGGGGGAGGACAGGAGGAGATATGGTGCTGTTGTTTCAGAACCATGGACAGCGCTGTTTGGTGTGTAGAATACTGTCCTTTTGGCTTCGCATATCCCTCCATGAAACTAAACGTATCAAGATGGATCTTCCAAATGTTGTTTATTTCACAGATATGTTTCCTTGCGTATTCATATCAAATAATTGAGTTTGCTGCTGTAACGTTGCTGATTTTTAGTGATTGTCTATAAAAGGAAGGAACAAGAACTGAGTCATATAAGTTATAAGTAAGCGATTCCGCTCTGACAACTAAGCTGTCAAGCCCATTGTTCAGGTCAGACCATCATTACGATCAAGTTGGTACATGAATGGTCTAAAAAGGTTCAAGTTCAATAGTTTGTTGACAGTTCTACCTGTTAGGATTCTGCAAACCAACAGAGAGTTGATACTATGGACTTTGTTTCTGTGAAGAACGCAGATAGGGTTATTTCATGTCTGACTAAGAGAGTCTGATTAAGAGGTAAAAAGTGCCAGATAGCACAGCAGGATGAACCCCCAAAAACATGTGAGGCCAATTTCTGTCCGTTATTTGATAGTGAGAAAGTTGGCAACCCTAGAGTGTGTGTGTATGTGTGTATGTGTAGGTGTGTGTGTGTGTGTGTGTGTGTGTGTGTGTGTGTGTGTGTGTGTGTGTGTGTGTGTGTGTGTGTGTGTGTGTGTGTGTGTGCGCGCACGCACCATGGTATGCATTTGGCGTGTGCCATGGCAGATCATGCATGTGGAGATGCTGTGTGCTTAAGCGTGTGCTGAGCTGAGCTGATCCGATCCGAGCCGGGCCGCGTGGCTATGGCTGTGCCGTGGGGAGTGCCAGGATGCTGAGAGGGGGGCGTGAGTGGGTGAGGGGTGGCTGGCAAGGAGCTCTACTTACCAGATATCTGGGGCTGGACACCAGGCTGGTCGATGGAGCTAAGCAGCTGGGCCTGGATGGTCTCAACCACACGCTTAAAACGTCGGCTAGGACCTGCTCATACAGACGGGTGGACACACACACACACACACACACACACACACACACACACACACACACACACACACACACACACACACACACACACACACACACACACACAGTGCAACCACCTCATTAGGGAGATGGAGACAAGAGCGGAACACAAGCAATGCATTCACTGATCACCCTGCCTCCCTTAGTTACTGTTGCTATGTCTGACAAACCTTCAAGATAAACTTATCAAATATCACGAGAAAATAAAGTGTGTTAACATTTATCTATTTTTCTCTCTCCTTAGTTTGACTTCATCTTCAAGTATCTTCCAAGTACTGTGAAGTTTAAACAAATGCTGCTCTCTGGTAATTGTCCAAGGAGGCCTTAAAGGCCAACCTTCATGTTGTATTTTTGTTCAATAAACAATGTGGACTAGGCCAACGGTGACTTTCATGAAGAAGGAAAAAAACGTATTGAAATTGACGCAGTTTTATCGTTTTTATCAAACATTTTGTCTGCCCAACACAATCACCACGCACGTGCATATTTTAATCAATGGTGTATAACGTGCGCGTGTAATCGAAATGATGTCGTCACAGGAGGTGCAGGGCACCAGGGGGCTCACCAGGGGGCGCTGAGAGTCACACACAGCTAGTGGCAGGCACTGCAGGCAGAGAGCCTTGCTACTACTAGTACTAGCCGAATGAAAATGTATCTGTTTCACCTAACAACATTATTGCTCCGTGATCATAGCCATCCATCTCTAAAGCTAACCACTATTTGTAAAAGCCACAACCACGTTACCATATTTGTAATAATGTAAATCATTGTGTCGTTGTACATATTGTGTTTGTGTATACACCATTAGAAGCTAACATAGCTTAGCTTGGTAGCTATTGTGCTAACAACATATCCCGACATCCGGCTCGCTGGCCGGCATGAACGGCCGACCCAAAATGGTTCTCTCCTCTCTGTACACCCCCGTCCCCACGGGTACCCCGCCGGGGAGCCCACGGACGCGACAACGGCGGCAGCCGCAGGGTGCTCGAGCCCGCAAAGGCTAGTGGTACACGATAGCTATGAGCTAACTAACGCTACAGGCTCAAACACCCTACGGCCGCCGCCGCCGTCGCGTCCACAAGCTCCCCGGCAGGACACCCGCGAGGACGGGGGCACACAAAGAGGAGAGAACCACCACACAGGTCTGAGAAGAGGACCTGCACATGATTTTACTCGTTCCCCAAACTCCTCTACATGC